>NC_041010.1:15441824-16041824 GCF_004193775.1 Glycine soja | reverse complement strand
CCGTGGTCCCCAAGTTTACCAATTCAGTTTCTTCTTGGTGATGCTTCATTTCACGTTCTTCCTGAGCGACCAACCTCTCCAACTCTGGTGACAGGACGTCCTCTTCCTCTTCCTCGTTTATCGTTTGGCTTATATCTCGATCGAAATCGATTTTCAAACCCTCGTTGTTAGGATCCTCAAAGAATCGACCCTCATATCTATACCGAACAAGACAAAAGAAACAAAAACATGCAAAATGATATGAGAAAAGGTGGGACTGCAAGAACAGATGAAACAAGATCTCTTTGTTTATTTAATAAGGTAGGTTTCACAAAACAAAAGAGAAAGGAAATCTATAGGCTCTAATTACATTGAATTAGCGGTATAGACTTCTGACTGGCTTATCACGCGCCAGTTCCCCACTTGGGAATCGGGGTGGCATGGTTGCACAAAACTTGGTGGGTCTTGAGGGAACTCCTCTTCTATTGCGGCCACCTCTTCCTCGGACACCATTCCAGCACTGGTGAAACACTGGCTAATACGGCCGGGCCATACCCTATCCGCCCGAAATCTTGACGGCACGTTCCTCCTCCCCGGCATCCCGGGTTCATACCCTAATCCATATTTGTATGGATTTCCCTTGATATCGACCACATAAGCATTTCCGAGGCCGTCCTTGCCTAGACCCATTCCGGGCTCAAATCCGTTCCTGAGCATAACACGCGCCACCATTATGGCCGCGTTGGAGAGAGAAGGCAGCAACGGACTTGGTTCCACAGAGGCGCAGCTCACCACTTCGAAGGATTGGAAAGCCGTTTCCAATGATTCTTCTCCCGCTTCTACGTATGGGGCGAAGGAGGGGCAGCTCACTAACATATCCTCTTCACCTGACACTATCACTAAAAGTCCACCCACTGCGAACTTCAATTTCTGGTGAAGCGTTGAAGGGACCACTCCCAGCGCATGAATCCAAGGTCTTCCCAAGAGGCAGCTATAGACGGGATTTATATCCATTACTTGAAACACCACATCGCAAGTGTGGGGGCCTATCTGAATGGGAATGTCGATTTCCCCCATCACTTCCCGCCGAGTACCATCAAAGGCTCGCACCACCATCGAGCTCAGTTTTAAACGTGACGCACTAAAAGGAAGCTTTTCCAAAGTGGTCTTCGGCATCACATTCAAACTTGATCCATTGTCGATAAGTACCTTTGCGACAACATGGTTCATACATCTCACCAACACATGTAGAGCCTTGTTGTGTCCTCTCCCCTCAACGGGAATCTCTTCTTCCGCAAACGCAATATAATTGTTGGTGGTTATATGATTAACGATGCCTTCGAAACCCTCCACTGAGATATCATGTGCTACATGGGCATCGTTAAGGACCTTTATCAACAGCGCGCGATGAGGCTCGGAATTTATGAGCAGTTCAAGCAAAGAGATTCTTGCTGGAGTTTTATTCAGTTGCTCGACTACCTTAAACTCGCTTTGTTGGATGAGGCGGAGGAACTCATGGGCCTCTTCCAAAGTCACTGTTTATCCTTGAAGACCCTCTTTCTTTTCAGCCCCTCTTACCACTGGAGGATCTACTTCTTTCGAGGGGGTGGCTACGTCTATGGGCTCTTGGATCATGGGCGCTTTTCCCTTGGAGGGCAACTCCGTCGGGTGAGGGGAAGCGAACACCCGACCACTGCGGGTTATGCCACTGAGGCCGGTGATGTTGGTCACCTTAGCTGACAGGGAGTCAACTTCGGTCGCAACTCTTTCACTGAACGCGGGAGGGGTATACTTCCACGGAATGGCCTTATTACTTTGATATGCAAATGGCGTTGGCTTGGGCGCTGTCCGGGGATACATGGGTGTGGAGCCGGTCCCTTTCCTAGTAAAACATATCACTAGGGCCTTGGGGGTTAGAGGAACCTTCTTCTCTTCCGACTGCATGCAAATTTGTGGTTCTTCCCTCCCTCCTATGGACACTTCAAGCTGCCCGCAATCCATGAACCGCTGAAGCAATTCTTCTACCGCGGGACAGGTTTCCATGTCGTGCGACTCCCCGAGGTGAAACAAACACTCGTCCCTTTCGCCTCCGCCACAGGAGACCATACACGCCGCTTGCAGCGATTGGTAGATGAAGTGTCTGGAAGTAGCTACCTCTCCTAAACTCTTTGCCCGTGATGGCCCATCCTCTTCGGTGGCGTTCACGCTAGCCCCTACATTACTAGCTAGCGGATTAGTTTTAACATTTGGGCCTTCCTCTTGAAACGATAGCCAACCGGCACTGATTAGGTGCTGTACCTTATATTTGAACGGGTGGCAGGAGTCAATGTTGTGTCCGGGAACTCCACTATGGTACGCACACTTGGCACCCGGGTCATACCACTTGGGGTAGGGTGGCTGGAGGACCTTCCCGGGTATGGCCACCACCAAGTGATTCTCCAATAATGAAGGCCATAACTCGGAGTATGCCATGGGAATAGGAGAAAAGTTATCCTTCGGGGGCGGGTGCTGTGCATATTTATAGCTCGCGCCGGGGGCTATATTATTAATTGGCCGGGGAGCGGCTGGAGCTGTGCGTTGGGCCGGCGCTCTTTCTGCTGCGGGTGGTCCTTTTACTTGAGTCGGGAGGGAATTCCCGGCTCGGATTAAAAAATTTGGGGGATTGGGATGGAATGAGCTTTGGGTATTTTGGGGTGCTTTCATCCACGTCAGGGCGGTGGTGACCGCGTGGGCGTCTCCTTCCTTTTTCCTCGCGCCCACTACTGGGGCTCTTCTGTTGTTGTTGGGGGCCACATTGGAAGCATATTTGAACTTGCCTTTTCGTACTCCAGATTCAATCCTTTCTCCGGCGAAGACGAGATCCACAAAGTTAGCTGGCATGTAGTCTATCAGCTTTTCATAGTAGAACGTGGGTAACGTATCTACCATAATTGTGATCATCTCCCTTTCCTTCATGGGCGGTATGACTTGGGCTGCGAGATCTCTCCATCTTTGGGCATATTCTTTAATGGACTCATGCTCTCGCTTAGTCATACTCTGAAGCTGGTTCCGATCGGGAGCCATATTCGTATTGTACTGGTACTGCCTAATGAAGGTAGTTGCCAAGTCCTTCCATGATCGGATTTGGGAAGCTTCCAGATTGGTATACCATGCTACAGCTGCTCCGGCCAAGCTGTCTTGAAAGAAATGGACCAACAACTTTTCGTCCGCAGAATACGCCCCCATTTTTCGGCAATACATCCGAAGATGCCCTTTCGGACATGTCGTCCCTTTGTACTTATCAAAGTCCGGTACTTTGAACTTGGGAGGAATGACGATATTGGGTACGAGACATAAGTCCGCTAGATCCGAGAATGGGTAATTGCCGAGGCCCTCGACTGCTCTCAACCTCTCTTCAAGCGCCTCAATCTTTCCCTTATCTTCCACGAAGGGAACAGATTCTTTTATGGGTGTGGGTGAAGTCGGGATATGGCAGACTATGTTTGGTTGGGGTAGTTCATGGGGGGACGGATCTTTGAGGTGGAGCAGGGGACCAAGATGGGTATCTCCTTCCTCATCGTCTTGCCCGGGATAGTCGTCATAAGGTGGGAGCTGCCCTTCGAAAGTAGGGGCTCGGCTTAAATCTTCCGGGGTGGCACGGGGAGTGAAGTCCGGAGGCAAGCCATAAGGATAAGCTTGCGGGCTATACCTTCGACCAAACACTGTCGTGTTTCTATCTCGGCCCGGATTTAAGGCGGGCTGCAGCACCTGCTCCGCTTCCCTAACTGTACTGGAGGCGGTTGCCGTGGCTTTATCCTCTATAATTTTCTGAAGTTTTAACATGACCTCCGAGATGGAAGCCATTTGATCTTTTAAGGCCGATAGATCGACCTTCATCTGTTCCTGCACGCCCTCTTCATTATCCATTTTTCTGGATCGAGTGTTATAGGGGTGCCTTGGTGTTTTCTTAGTTATGATGAAATTCCTAAAGAAATAAACAACGGTGAGTATGCCACCAAAACATGAATATGAAAATGAATGAACGGAGCACTTGGATCCACCCCAAGGGTTTTTTAGATAACATGATGAGTTCAGAACTTCTCATTTTATAAAAAGAACAAAGCTTTCATCTAGCCAAGTTATACAAAGGTGTTACAAGAGAACCTAATAGTTTCTAATTATGTGGGCCATCAAATCTATCCTGTGTTGACAGTAATTGATTAGCCCATGAATCTCCTCAGGGGCCGTACACACTTCAGCCATGGCTTTTGCTTTGGCTAACAGACGCGGGAGGTCTTGACTTCCATTCAAGGTCAAGGCGAACCTATCCATCCACATAGTCGCTTCTTGATGCAATGCATCAATCACCCTCCCTCTTGCTTCTTTTTCGGCGTACACTTGTACAAAATCCTCCACTAGCTTTTGTTCATGGGCCACAGACTGGTTCAACTCTTCCTTGTATTGCCCTATTATAGCTAGCATGCTTTGCTTCGTGGCTTCCAAGTGTTGAGCCAAACTCCTCTTGGATCTTGCGCACGCAGCTAACTCTTCTTTTAAGATCATGCCATGCACCCGTGATCGGTCTCTTTCCTCCCTTCGGAGCTTGAGCTCATTGTTGCTACCCCACAATGCTCCTCGGAATTTCTCTTGGCCATATTCCTCCTTGTGGGCCCTTTTAGTTTCTTGTTCAAGGGCTCTTGCAGTGGCCGCGTTTTCCTCTTGTAACTCGGTGCACTCTTTCCAGATGTGTGTAGCGGCTGATTTGAACTTCTCCTTGGCGAGTCTCGCCTTCCCTAGCTCTAATTTGAGAGCTTGGACTTCTTCATCTTCCTCCGGAGCTTCGAAGTTCTCCTCATTGATAACTTTCAATTTGGAGAGCCAATCTAACCCTCGCGTATGAACTCTTAGCCATCCATGATAACCACCGATGATGCCATTTCGGATGCCTCTAAGCTCCTTGTCTTTCCTCAACGGACTCCTCCACGCCTTGTGGATTCTTTGTATAACCTTGAGACCTTGCGCGCCTAAATCTTTCACAAGGAAAGGTGAGAGACTCCCTTCCGTTGGCGTTCCCCTCATGGGGTACCCTAGCTGTCTTATGGCGAGTGCGGGATTATAATTAATACAACCCCTAGTCCCTATCAATGGAACATTAGGGTAGTCCCCACACGAGAAAAGAACTCCTTCCTTGCCTTCCTTCCAACGAGGAAACCAATTGATTGCGTTGCCTCCTATTCCAGCCAAATGTTGGTCCCAATCGACTCTTCCTTTTTCGGCGCATGAGCGATAGCTTTGAAGCGGACATGGGTGTCTTGTGTCTTGTTGGAATAGGTGTCAAACCAACCACACACAGAGAGCGGGTAAACAACAGACAATCCGTGCACTATTTTTCTCACATCTCCGGTCAAAGGTATCAAACAAATCTGCCAAGATAGCCACCACTGGACTCTCCTTGCTATGGTGATACGCGAGGAAAGCGTCAATGGCGGCTAAGTCCACCAAACCGTCCATGTTCGGAAAGAGGACAACCCCAAAAATCAACAAAGCTAGTATATCCGCAAATGGGCCCCACTTCTCTTGGCTCTCCATATCCCTTGCCTTGCCTTCCAAGTATTTCCGTGGCAGGCCCACTACGCCGTTGTGAGTTTGCTTCATGCGATCCAACTCTCTTGCCGAATCCCCGACCACAGCTGCAATCTTGCTCAAGGAGGGGAGAAACCCGGAGAAAAGATACGGTTTTCTCCCTCCAAGAGGGCATCCTAGTATCTCCTCAAACTCTTCAATAGTCGGTACCATTTGGAAGTCCCCAAACATGAAGCACCTCAATGACTGGTCATAGTATTGGGCGAGGGATATGACAGCCTCCGTAAATACCTCCGCCGCGGTCAAATTTAGAATCTTTCCGTACACTTTGCAAAAGGCTTGCCTTTGGAGAGGTCCCATCAATCGTCCCAATTCCTTAAGGCTAGTGACATCTAGACTTTTAACCTTGACTTGATAAAACCTTTTGCCGTTTTGATTTGTCCCCATCATTTACCTAAAAAAGGGATGGATCAAGACTCCGACATGAATGATGCAATGCGTATGCATGAAACGGAAAGAAAACAACACAAAGGGATAATTCACACATATGAGATTGCAGGGATCCAATTTTAATGCTACGTTTTAGGCATGATGGCGCCTCAACGTAGTATTAAAAAGGTCATGTATTACCCTAAAGAAACCAAACATCACTAGCAAAACTATAAACTGGTGGTATTTACCAAAAAAATGCATGAGAACGAATGGCACGGAGCGCGTTTGCTCTTTTGCCCCTATTTGGGAACCTATAGGACAATATCTAGGGGTCTCTAATAACTACTCCCCAACAATTCATAACTCACACGGCTATTTTCTAGAGGTATCATCACTCAAGATAACAATATTGTGGCGGTATGGAATACTAGCGACAACACATTATAAAGAGAGAAAGCTCTAGACGAGGTTTCACTATTATCAAGCAAGTCGGAGACCTAGCATGATAATAGATTCACCTCCACTCCTTAAATTCCCATGAACCCGGGTATAGGGCCCCTTTTTTACTCAAACCCGTGGGTGCTTAGAATGCAGTGTAAAGAATGCGAAATAGACAACAGTTATTTACATTTTACACAGCTCAACAAATGCACACACGAAGTTTCACAAATCCACAATTCCTTAAAATAGGCCTAACTCACAAAAAAATCCCCAGCGGAGTCGCCAACTGTCGCAACGTGCCCTTTTGCGGGCGAGCGAAGGCGAGGCTCACGGGTGTGCTTTCCAAAGGAGGAAAGATGCGCGGAGTCGCCACCAACGTTTATTTGTGGGAAACGTCGGAAAAACCAAAGGAAACCGGTCAAAATGAAAATTCTAAGTTCGGGAGTTGTATTTACGCTTGAGGAAGGTATTAGCACCTCTCACGTTTGTCTCAAAGGACAACAGCATATTTTTTAGAATTATGGAAATTGTGTTACCTTAACTTTATTTCTTTTAATTTTTTTGAGGTCGACAAAAGCGGTGCTCTTGCTCCTACGTACCCTCCATCAAAGAGGAAATCAGACCTACGTAGTTCTTTCTTAAGGGTGAATCAAGCGATTCTTTTTACTTGAATGGTGATCATTTTTAAGGTGTTGGGCCTTTAAAATGATCCATTTAACTTGGTAAGAAAAAGCTGAGATAAAACTTTCAAATCCTTTTTTAGTGATTTTTTGGTGGACGAGCTTCACTTGGCGAATTGATTTTAGCCTTAGTTTCGCTTTAGTTATTAGTCAATTCAATTAAGAATGAGAAATCCCAAAGAAAAAACGTCCGATTGATTTTTCGCTTTATTTTACTAAAAGATATTTTTTTTATTATTATATTATTATTTTACCTCTTTTTGATTTCCAACGTGGTTACGGCACGACCGAACGGTCAGAATTCATTTTAACAGAAATTAACGAATGATACAATTCAAATGATCGGTGGAAATTTATTTTATTTTTAGATTAGGCGAGAAACAACTTAAATAAATGACTGAAGCACGTCAAAAGGGGGTACAGAAAGCGAATGAAAACGAGAATAAAAATACATGAAACAAAATGTGGACCACCACGGGTACATAGAATGAATTGAAAAGCTCGGTTTGAGGTACTTACCCGTTGAAGACTGAAGAAAACGAAGAACGAACGATGAATGTTGAAGAACGGTCGAGAATCTTCGGGTAATTACTCATGGAAACGTTACAGAAGTGCCTCGACTTGGATTTTCTTCACGGAAATAATTTTCCTCAGCAATTTCGAGAGAATAAGAAGTGCCAAGAAGGCTGAACCCCTTCTCCCTTCTCTCCTCCCCCTATTTATAGCAAAATAGGGGAGGAGCTTGCCACCCAGCTCGCCCAAGTGAGCAAGGTTGCTTCCTCCAGAAGCAACAGCCTTCTAGAGGAAGAATCTGGAAGGCCCATGTGGGCCTGATTGCTATTTGTACCCCCTTTTTACTAAATGCACCCCCCTTTACCTTTTTTGGTAATTCTTTTTCCGTAACGTTACGAAACTTTACGAATTTCGTAACGATACTTACTTTCCTTCCGCAAGGTTACGAATTCTTACGGATTATGTATTTACTCTTTTTTAGCTTTCGAAGAAGTTACGAAAACTCACGGATTGCGAAAAACACCTCCTTTCGATTTCCGTCACATTACGGAATTTTCACGGATCGCGTAAGCCTGCTTCCTTTTGATTTTCGGCACGTCTCGGGACTTCACATATTGTGCACCAAAGGGTGCCAAGTATCTCGAAGCGGCCAATCAAAGTTTGTATATCATCAAATAATAATCCCCTGACGAAATTAGGGTATGACAGTAGCTAAGCTCTAGCTTCTCATCTCAAGGAGGTGAACTTAGCTATTAGAGAGGTGTGTGTAGCTAAGCTCTAGCTTCTTTAGGAATCTTCTTAAGGAAGCTTCTCAAGGAGGTGAGCTTAGTTATGAGAGGGGTATGTGTAGCTAAGCTCTAGCTTCTCAAGGAAGTTTTCTCAAAGAAGCTTCTCAAGGAAGTTTTCTCAAGAAAGCTTCTCAAGGAAGCTACCTAGTCTATAAATAGAAGCATGTGTAACACTTGTTGTAACTTTGATGAATGAGAGTCTTGTGAGACATAACTCAAAGTTCAGCTTCTCTCTCTTTTTCTTCCTTCAATTTCGTGCTCCCCCCTCTCTCTTTCTCTCCTTCTTTCTTTTCCTCCATTTAAGCATCGTCTCCAAGCTTCTTATCCAAGGCTCATCTTGGTGGTGAAGCTCCTTCTTCCATGGCTTATTCCCAAGTGGATGGCGCCTCTTCTCACCTCTTCTCCTTTGTCTTCCGCTGCATCTCCATGGTGGAAAATCACCATTAAAGGACCTCATTGAAGCTCAAAGATCCAGCCTCCATAGAAGCCCCACAAGCAAGCTTACATCACCAGATGCGTCGCCCAAGCAAGGAAGGTGTGAAGTGCCTGCCCGACTAAGGAAACCTCATCAGTGGGTACAGGAACTGGAGCATCTGCATTTGTAACCTCCTCCATACTCACCTTTACTTGGCCAGGCAACAAAGGAGTGTTATGAACAATAATGGATCCGTCATAAACTCTCCCCATGGCAACCAGGCGGGCAGGATCTGCTTCTATGTATAAGCCGCACCTGTCAGAGTCACCCGTCTCAAGATCGTTTCCTGAGGGATCAACACAACTCCCCTTTGTGCTCACTCGAGGACCGGAGGGACCAACCAGAGGGTCAGGAGGCACTACAAGTCCCTGAGATTGCATCTGCGACTGAAGTTGGGACTGCATGTGGCTGAAGGATGCCATGACCTGCCGCGTCACTTTCTCTGTGATGGACTCCTCTAGCTGGTCCCTAATTTCCTGGGTCAGCTGCTGCAATTTGTCAGGAGGCAGGGAGGAAGAGCTGTGGGACGTCCGTGGAGTCGATCCAAAGTATTGCTTGATGGTGACACCGGCTCCAGCAGCACGGACACGTCCAGGGTGCTCTGGACGTCCAATAGTAGCGGCGAGAACATCCTGACGTCCATGGGGGATGAAGGATCCCTGTGTGGCCTACTCCTCAAAGGAATCCTGCACAGAAAAAACACAGTGGGACATGACATTCACAAAATATTGAAATATAATTGTAATGGTTAGTTGAAAATGACTTACAATCTTCTCAGCGATTTCCTTTGCGGCCTCAGTCGTCATCTCCCCTGTTTTCTTCGTGCGGGCCATCTTCCACTTCACGTGGCATCTTAGGACTTCATACAGCTTCATACATGAGTTGTATGAAGTCCTAAGGATACCATCTTCCACTTCACTGTAATTTACAAAGCAAAAGTTGAAAGGAAAGATATTGAGCTGGTAGACGAGGAAGAAGCACAGATTGGTGCTGATCGTTCTAGTGCAACCTCTAATAAATCTGAGATTTATAAGGAGGAAGCACGGAATGCAGCACAGAAGCATAAACCAAAGAGGGTGGGGAGTGTCAATGCTGATGCAAAAGCCTTTGGTGATCACTGGAAAATTCAGATTGCTTTATGCATTCTGAAGCTGAAGCACTAGAACATACGAAGAAAAGAGATACAGGCCATCAAAGTGTGTCATTGGAGAATAAGACAGGAGATTCAACTGTGCTGAAGATAGGAGATTCGGCTAAAGTTGTGATAAAACAAGACATGAAGGGAAGAAGGCATAAATATGGGTTTAACAACAATAAACGTGAGAAGAAAGAGAAGAAAAGGGTGGTGGATGATGAAACTAGCGACAAACATGAGCTGTATGAAGTCCTAAGGATACCATCTAAAACAAAATACCGATGCCTCAATCAGAGAAAAATGTAGCTGTCACTTACTTTCTTTGGTGACCTCTGTCTCTGCAGAAAATTACATTAGACGATGTTAATCAATTCTCCTTCATCATGATCATTTCGATTAGCATGAACGTCGTCAGCTTCTTCCTCTCCGACAACGTTAGGAGTGATTTGAGCGCTCAAAGGACTAACATAGGTGTCCATGTATGAATCATCATCTTCTACATTAACACCAATTGTTTTTCCCTGCAGAACCACGCACCACCTTTCATCACAAGGGTCTTGCACGTAAAATACTTGTCTAGCTTGTTCTGCCATGATGAAAGGGTCATTGTGGTTACCAAGTTTCTTTAGGTCTACCAACGTAAATCCTATATCATCGGTGCACACAACGGTGTTGCTGTCAACCCATTTACATTTGAAAACACATACCGTAAATTTCACATAGTTAAGCTCCCAAATTTCATCAATGAACCGAAAGTAAGGGATGGAAGCTGCACAGGGATTGGCATCATTGACACTTGCAAAGTGTTGAGATTCAGCCCTTAGGGTGACCCCGCTGTTCTGCATTGTACTTTTGTCATCTTGTGCTTTTGTGTAAAATGAATACCTGTTTATGTCGTATCCTTGCCAGGTTATAACATTTCTTTTAGGCCTATCTGCTAGCTTTCTTAATGTTTCTGAAGCATTCTCATCTGCAAAGATTGTATCTTTAAACCAATCACAAAAAGTCTTGTTATGCTTTTTCAACACCCAATTCTTTGACATTTTCGGATTATTCTGTTTGACTAAAGCTTCATGCTTAACTATGTATGGCAAAACTTCATTACTGTTGTTCAAGACATACAAGTGAGCTTGTAACAAATCTTCTACACTTGGAGTGATCACATGCAGTCCTCTTGAACCCTTACCACCCACTCTGTCATCATGCCGAGACTCAAGAAGCCTAACAGGTTTAGCCTTCTCTAAGTATTCTGAACAAAACTCAATGGCTTCTTCTGCAATGTACCTCTCAACAATAGATGCTTCTAGATGATATAGATTCTTTGTATACCCTTTTAAGATCTTCATGTATCGCTCAACCGGGTACATCCACCGTAGATAAACAGGACCACAACATTTGATTTCTCTGACCATATGCACAATCAAGTGAATCATGATGTCAAAGAAAGCAGGGGGAAAATACATTTCCAACTGGCACAGTATAATTGCGGCCTCATTTTCCAACTCATCAAACTTGACTGGATCAATGACTTTGCTACATATAGCATGGAAGAAAAAGCACAGGCGAGTTATTGCTAACTTGACTTTGTTTGGCAAGATGTCTCGTATAGCCACGGCTAACAATTGTTGCATGAGCACGTGACAATCGTGAGACTTTAACCCTACAAGCTTAAGCTCTTTCAACTGCACAAGGCTCTTAATATTTGAAGAGTATCCTTGTGGAACCTTCACCCGACGAAGACACTGACAAAAACTTATCTTCTCCTTCTTGGACAAAGTATGGCAGGCTGGGGGCAAGTAAATTTTCTTCCCATCAGGCCTTGGATGCAACTGTGATCGTATACCCATATAAGCTAGATCTTGATGGGTATTCAAGCCATCCTTCGTCTTGCCTTGAATGTTAAGGAGCATCCCAATCACACTGTCACAAACATTTTTCTCCACATGCATAACATCAATACAATGTTTAACATCAAGATCACACCAGTACGGAATATCAAAGAAAATGGACCTCTTCTTCCATATGCAACTCTGACTTTTATCCTTCTTTTGGGTCTTCCCAAATACAGTATTCAGGTGTTGAACCCGCTGATAAACCTGCTCACCAGTCAATGGTATCGGCACAATATCATGCTCTTGACTTCCATTAAAAGCTTTTTTCAGTCGTTTGTAAGGATGATTGGGTGTTAGAAAGCGGCGATGCCTACTGTAGACTATTTGTCTCCCATGTTTAAGTTGTATGTAACTTGTGTTTTCTTCACATATGGGGCATGCATGATGATCCTTAACACTGTAACCGCTGAGATTCCCATATGCAGGAAAGTCATTAATGGTACAAAAAAGAATTGCACGCATTTCAAAGGTCTCCTTGCGAAACGCATCAAACGCTACAACCCCCTCGTTCCACAACTTTCTCAGATCTTCAACCAACGGACTTAGATAAACATCAATGTCATTTCCTGGCTGTCTTGTGCCCGATATCATCATAGACAACATCATGTATTTTCGCTTCATGCACAACCAAGGAGGCAAATTGTAAATTACTAGCAGAACTGACCATGAACTGTGTTCAGTGCTTAAGGTGTCATATGGATTCATTCCATCACTGGCTAGTCTAAGTCTAAGATTTCTTGGCTCTTTCCCGAAATCCGGATACAAACCATCAATCTTCTTACACAGCGAGCAATCAGCCGGATGACGGACCATTCCATCAGAAATCCTTCCATTTGTATGCCATGTAAGGTCTTTTGCGTCATCCTCATTAGAAAAAAGACGCTTAAACCTTGGAATGATTAGAAGATACCACAAAACCTTCGCTGGGGGCCCTTGTTGGAGATTTCATCAGAACTACTTTCTTCTTCATCCTTCACTTTGTACCGTGAAGTCCCACAGATAGGGCATTTGGACATTTCTTGGAATTCATGCCTGTACAGTATGCAATCATTGGGGCAAGCATGAATCTTCTGATACTCCATACCCATCGGACACAATATCTTTTTCGCCTTATAGTAACTTTTAGGCAATGTGTTGTCCTCTGGAAGCAGATTGTGCACTACCTCATGCAGTGAGGTGAAACTTTTGTCACTCCACCCATACCTGGCCTTCTCATTAACCAGACTTAACACAATAGACAACATCATTAAGGAATTCTTGCACCCTGCATACAAAGGCTTCTTAGAATCACTCTGCAATCCTTCATACACAGAGGCGTGTGCTTGCTGGAAAGACTCTTGTCCAAGGTCACGAATCATGTCCTCTAACCGATCTCCTATTTCTACATCAAACGGTTCAGATTGGGACCCACTCTGCATTTTGTGACTTCACCATGCCATATCCATGTCGTGTAATTCTTCTTAATCCCATCACACAATAGATGGTCCTGTATGTCATCGAGTAATTGTCGTCTTCCATTCAAACAATTGATGCAAGGACAATAATGTTTTCCTTCTTCATTCGATCGACCTCTTTCTGAAGCAAATTGCAAGAACTGTTCGACGCCATCCTCATATTCTGGGCTCATGCGACTTTCATTCATCCAACTTCGATCCATCTAAGCAATTCCATGCATAAAAATCTCACTTTTTTATTTATAGGTGTGGCCCTATCCCATTTAGGAAAATTGTCTTTTATGTTAGCTTCAAACGTCAGGGTTACCATTATTTACAAAAATTTGACTAAATTTCGGCAGCATTTCGCATTGGTCTCCAAGTACACGACATGACATCGGTCAAATGAATTTCCCGATAATCAAGTATGCACTCGGAGAACAACTTGAAATGCATTGAACCGAAATTTAATCAAATTAATGAAAATAATAATAACCTTCACGAATGAATCTAACATAAAAATACTAGTCTCCCAAAACTGTCCAAACGGAAAATTCAAGACTAAATACAATGACTAATGCAAACTGTCCGCAAGAGTCATTGCATTCAGTCTCAAACGGGAATCTAAGGTTCACTCACCATGAACAAAAGTTGTTTATATAGCAAATTACACTGATCACATACAAGAACATACAAAAGGAAAAATTCAATTACAGACAAATATAAACATCAGTAGTTGTTTATGTAACTAATTTCAAATGTTGGGTTTCAAGGGTGCTTATGCTTTATTATTGTAGTTGGGTATGTGTGTGTGTGTGTGTGTGTGTGCATCATGAGGGTCTGTGTGTATCATGAGTACCAATGCTGTGTTAGTCATTCTTTGCATATCAGCCAACAAACTGCAGATATATCTGCAAAGAATGGGAAATTGGGATTGAAATTGATACCTATGTGAAGAGAGAAGAGGTGGAGAAGCTAGACAATGACTTCATGGCGGGAGAGAAAGGAAACAAAATAAGACAAAAGATCGTGGAGTTGAAGAAGAAGGCAGAGGAAGCCACTACACCCAGTGGTTGTTCATTCATGAACTTGGACAAATTCATTAAGGAGGTGTTGCTTAATTAGATAAACCGAAAAAGTTTTTTCTAGAAATCAGAATTCTCCTTTCTTGCCTTGAGATAGAAAGCCGAAACAATTATTGGATTTTGCCCTTAACATCTTAGCATCAGATTCTCGCTCCTCTTCCGTTCCTTTTGCTGCGGTCCTAAAACATCATAATGATCCTCTTCTCATTATTTCAGGAACCAATCAAGGCTGCAGAGAAATCTCATGTACCTAGCTGCAATAGCTGATTCTCAACCACAACCATCTCCATTGGCTGGTCAGGTACATCATACTCTTGGGGATATCACTGCAACAACCTTTCTTAGTGCTTCAACAGCAGCAAGGCATGCACAACCAACTTGGCATGAGCTTCAGTGGAAGTCAAGGCCTCCACATGCTGCAAAGTGAAGCCACTAATGTTGGAAGCAATGCAACCATAGGAACCGGAGGAGGGTTTCCAGACTTTGTACGCATCGGTAGTGGCAAGCAAGATATTTGAATCTCTGGTGAAGGCAGAGGAGGAAAATCTAGTGGCCACTCTGGTGATGGTGGTGAGACACTTAATTACCTGAAAGCTGCTGGTGATGGAAACTGAACCCAGGGAGAATGGTAAAAGTTTCCTTGGCCCTTAGCCGTTTATTGAGTTAATTAGGAGAATTAGGTAGTGGAGATTAAGTAGGGAAGGGAAGGAGGAAAGGGAAAAGTTGCTGCTTAGATATCTTGTTCGTTAATCTTATGCTAAAGGAAAACTACCTTAACGTTTCTGTAGTACTAGTATTTTCTGTGTGTGGTTATGTGTGTGTGTGTGTGTTTCTGTGTGTGTGTGTATGTGTGGGTGTGGCTGTGTGTGTGTTTCTGTGTGTGTGTGTGTGTGTGTTTTTGTGTGTGTGTATTTCTATGTGTGTGTGTGTGTGTGTGGCTGTCTGTGTGGGTGTGGGTGTGTGTGGGGCTGTCTGTGTGGGTGTGGGTGTGTGTGTGTTTCTGTGTGTGTGGCTGTGTGTATGTGTTTCTATGCGTGTGGGGGGGGGGGGGTGTGTGTGTGTGTGTGTTTCTGTGTGTGTGTGTGTTGGTGTGGGTGTGTATGTGTTTCTGTGTGTGTGGCTGTGTGTGTGTGTTTCTGTGTGTGTGTGTGTGTGTGTGTGTGTGTGTGTGTTTGTGTGTGTGTGGTTGTGTGTGTGTGTGTGTGTGTGTGTGGCTGTCTGTGTGTGTGTATGTGGGTGTGGGTGTGTGTGTGGCTGTGTATGTATGTGTGTGTGTGTTGAAGAATTGGTTTGGGATGATTTTTTGGGGGAGATGAGTTTCTTGGTGATGCTGTGATGCACTGTGTATTTGCATAGGATACTGTCTTCCATTGTGTTCCTTATTCTAATGACTGTGCCGCGAAGCAAAATAGGGAATGAAAAGAGAGAATCGTGAAGGGTAAGGTTAAACAGAAATCTTCCAAAAGGTTAAAAAAAGAAGAAAGATAGAAAGAAATATTAAGACATGGTCGGGACTGATGATAGGAATAAAGAGAAAATAACAACTTTTGACATCATGGGGGTGTGTGAGAGAAAGAGAAAGAAAAAAGGGAATTGTTCAGATGATGTTGATTCCAATAGTGTTGAGAAGGTAGTAGCTATGTGGGAGATGAGACTTTCGTTGAAACTTCTGCTTGCTGCCTTGAATGGAAAGGATTCTGCAGTAGCTATGTGCAGATTCTGCAGGCTCATGGGTACTACCTCTGCTGAGCTGTTGTTGAATCGGTAAAGAAGAACAAGAGTTCAGTTTCTGCTTATAAGTCCCAAACACTGATTTCCGTGTTTTATAGGTTTAAGGATACTTGGGTGTGGGGAGCTGCATGTAATGGGATCTTCTCTACCAAAAGTTCAATAAAAAACATATATATAGATAATACAAGAGAGAGAGAGAAGGGTAGTGGCAGTCACAACATATATATAGAGAAGGGCAGTAGATAAAATTACAAAAACATTCAACACTAATAATGAACAAGTTCTGAGAGTTAAAATCACAGTACATACTTCAAAGACATCAGTCCAATGAAAGAAAGGTCATGTAGAGAGGCATGAACATATCAGTCCATTGAAAGAAAGGTCATGTAGAGAGGCATGAACATATCAGTCCATTGAAAGAAAGGTCATGTAGACAGGCATAGCATAAGTTACAAATATACCAGTAATGCACACAACAACAATTTCAAATTAGTTTTCGAATCAAAGATATAAATACCTGAGTTTGAGGCTTCAGCACAATTGACTTTCTAGCAATGACCGCAGGACCAGTTTGAATTTTCAAACAGCAATGACCACAGGATCAACAATGGCTAAAATCGCTCCTAATGGAATCTGAAAATAGTATGGCAGCATAATTTAGTGTTAAGAAAATTAAATAAAAAAAGGCTAAATGACATTATAAATAATATATTTGATTTTGTCTTGCATCCATTTCCTTCCCTCTATCTAGTTTGGACTCTTATACTCAAATTACTTGCTGACTTTCTTCTATATTCACTCTTGCATTTGTGGGAGCTTGTGATTATGCTTAGTCATGTTAATTTCTTCTATATTCACTCTTGCTTAGTCGTGCTTGAGATAGAACTACCTTATCAACAGATCTAAAATTGGTTGCATATCAGAAATAGCCATAGAGGTTATGTATCTGGAATAATAACAATTTCCAGGTTGATTTTAGACTATCAGAAAAGGGTCTGATTTTGCTGGAAGGGGTTTGGATGGCTGAGATGCAGAGAGTGGTTGTGGCTAATATTTATGCCCCCTGTGATTTAGAAGGTAAAAGACAGCTATGGCAGTCTTTGAGTACAAGGAAGCTTTAATCTCAAGTGGACTGTTGGTGTCTTGTAGGGGATTTTAATTGTATTAGACATCCCTCTGAGAGAATGGGTAGCCATCACAGTAATTCAGACTCTAACCTGATAATTGAATTCAATGATTGGCTACATGATATGGAGGTTGATGACATTCCCTGTGTGGGTAAGCTTTTTACCTAGTTTAGGCCAAATGGATCCTGTCGCAACCTACCCTTCGGCGGGAGGGCGACGCGTGACTCGCGGGATGCGTGTTCCACGAAAGGAATACGCGCGGAGTCGCCACCAACGTTTATTTGAGGAAAACGTCGGAAAAACCGGAAAAGACGCAATCTACGAACTTTTTAAGCAAAAGGTTCGGGAGTTGTATTTACGTACGGGGAAGGTATTAGCACCCCACACGTCTGTCCCAAGGGACGGCAGCCTTTAATCGAATGTGCAAACATGACTTTGATTTTTACGTTCCCTTTTATGTCCTTATATCTTTTATACCCTTTTTATATTTTTTTCTTTTTTGTGGTCGACAAGGGTGTTTCCCTTTGCTCCTACATATTCCTCAATTTTGCGATGAGGAAATCAGACCTACGTAGTTCTTTCTTTTTGTCAAGTGATTCTTTTTTTTGCTTAAGTGGTGATCATTTTAAGGCGTTGGACCTTAAAAATGATCCATTTTACATAGTGAGAAATTGAAATGACAAACTTCAAAAGCCTATTTTTGTGGACGAGCTTGACTAGGCGAGTTGATTTTAACCTTAATTTCACTTTAGTTATTAGTCAATTCAATTAAGAATGAGAAATCCCAAAGAGAAAACGTCCGATTGATTTTTCGCTTTATTTTACTAAAAGATGTTTTTTTGATTATTATATTATTTTTTACCTCTTTTTTGATTTCCAACATGGTTACGGCACGACCGAACGGTCGGAATTCATTTTAACCGAAGTTAACGGATAATACAATTCAAACGTTCGGTGGAAATTGATTTTATTTTTTAGTTAAGCGAGAAATGACTTAAGTAAAATGGCTTAAGCACGTCAACAGGGGGTATAAAAAGTAAACAAAACGAAAATAAAAATGCGCGAAACACAATGTGGACCACTACGGGTACATAGAATGAATCGAAAAGCTTGGTTCGAGGTACTTACCCGTTGAAGATCGAAGAACGATGAAGAACGAATGAAGAACGTCGAAGAACGGTTGAAACCTTTGCGAAATTCCTCACGGAAAACATTACGGAAACGTTTCGGAAGCGCCTCGGCTTAGATTTTCTTCACGGAAACAATTTTTCCAAGCAAATTCGAAAGAGAGAGAAGTGCCAAAGGGGCTGAACCCTTTTCTTCTTCACTTCCTCCCCTATTTATAGCCAAATAGGGGAGGTGGTTGCAGCCCAGCTCGCCCAGGCGAGCTCAGCTCGCCTAGGCGAGCCAGGTTACTTCCTCCAGAAGCAACAGCCTTCTAGAGGAATATTCTGGAGGGCCCAAGTGGGCCTGGGTGCTATTTGCACCCCCATTTTTACTAAGTACACCCCCCTCTGCTTTTTTTTGAGATTCTTTTTTCGTAAAGTTACGGAAACTTACGAATTTCGTAACGATACTTGTTTTCTTTCCGTAATGTTACGGAACCTTGCGGATTACATAATCATCCCCTTTTTGACTTACGGAATGTTATGGAACCTCACTTAATTATGCAACGATGCTTCCATTTGATTTGCGGTGTGTCACGGAAACTTACGGATTGTGCATCAATATTTTTTTGGTTTTTCGGCATGTCCTGGAATTTCACAAATTGCCTAATGATGGGTACCAAGCACCTCACAAGGACCAAAGAAAGGTCGCATGTCATCAAGCAAAGGTCCCCGGACGAAATTAGGGTATGACAGATCCTGTAAAGGCAAACTGGATAGAGTGATGTTCTTTGATGCTTGGTTATCTAAGTGGCCTGATAGCTCTCAATTTATCCTTGAAAAAAATTACTTTGATCACTGCCCTATCATTATGATACAAGGGTGCATGTCACATGACCTCAGGGTCAGTATGACAAAGATTATGGGGCGGCCGACAAAAGCAAGGCTCTTGCTCCTACGTATCCTCCAATGAGGAACTCAGACCTACGTAGTTCTGGATAACTTGTGAGACTTGAAAAGTCTCTATCGGAAAATGCTGACATCTCCGGAAAGGGCGCAGATGACCATATTGGCCTCTGCTCGTCAATCACACTTGGGGTCACTGAATGACGAGGTGCGGATAACCGTAAGGTGTCTCCGCGGGCTACCAGCTCTTGAGTCATGGCAACAAAAGGCGGTATGGTCGACAAAAGCAAGGCTCTTGCTCCTACGTATCCTCCAATGAGGAACTCAGACCTACGTAGTTCTGGATAACTTGTGAGACTTGAAAAAGTCTCGGTGTTTCCTTCGCTAAAATGCAAACATGCTAAGTAAAGAGATGAATATTCCAACTGATTAGAGCAGCATACACCTTTTTTTTGAGTGAAAAACAATGCGTTTACCGGGGAAGGAGAGTCTGCTGATGAAATCCCCCATAACCTTTAACTGAGATTTTGGATGTTAGCATTTCGTTTCTAAATGAACATTTAGAGGAAACACTGGGTCCGACAGAAATAGAAGAAAATCACTCAAAGTGTATCAATCTCGCACAGGTAAGTGTTTCATCCTAATTCCGAACCATAGATATGTCATGACTTGACTTTGCAAATTACTTCCTATCAAATCAAAAATTACATGCGTGATCATGGATCAATAGGACTTCCTTTGGGAATGGGTTTTCTTGATGGGTTTTTCGGCTTTTGTGTGTTTTTGGCTTTTGATTTTTGGTTGGCTTTTTCCTTTTCTGTTTTTGTTTAGTGCGGGGCGAAAAAGTCGCTAGCGCACTGATTCTGGTTGGCAATTAAAGGGAGAAGACCATTTTAGGTCATGGTTTCCTTTCCTCCTTTTTGTTCATTTGGTGACAATTCTGTATTGTTCAGATATTGTCCGGTCTAAAGACCTCTCTGCACATTTCTTCTGGTTTCTTTGACCAGGAGTTTTCTTCTTTTCTTTCTTTACTTTCTCCCATTCTTTGGTTGGGAATTTTCTTTCTTTTCTTTTTCTTTCTCCCTCTCTTTGATTGGGAATTTCCTTGCTTCCTTTTTTCCTTTGATTGGAAACTTTCCTTCTCTTTTTCTTTGATTGGAAATTTCCCTTCTCTTCTTTTTTGCTTCTGAGGGTAAGGATTGACATTCTCACCCTGGGTCAAGGTTTATGGTGATTCAGGATTTTGGCTCAAGGCTTGTAGAATGGCTAGACATGATACATGTCAGGGTTTGGTTTGGTTCAAGGATAGAAAGGGGTGCCCCACATTATTTCCATGACACAAATGCAAAAATGATGATTTGGAAATTTTATGCAAAACTGGTCATGCATGCACCTATGCGGACGCTCAAGTGTCAAATTTTTATGGTCATGTGATGCTAGGGCTCAGGATTCATTTCCTCTATTTTAAATCAACCCAATGTTTCCAAAATATGTTCTTTTATCAATTTGTGCATTCATCCGAGTCCATTTCGGGCGTCCGGGGAAATTTTCACAGCATTCACCCTTCAGGTGTAGACACGTTTTTTCCAAAAACTAGTTATAATCAGTGAATTTTTTTCAAAAAAAAGTTGGAAGTCAACTCTTTTCAAAAGCATGTCGGTTTTCCAACTAGACAACTTATTTTTTCTTTTTCCATCTTTTTTTTTTTCATTTGTTCATTTTTTTTTCTCGTTTGTTTTTTTTTTCTTCTCTTTTTTTTTTCATGAGGTTTTTTGCTATATACATGCATATCCAAGGTATCTTGCTACCTAAACATACATATATATGTTTTGTAAGGTATTTTTGCTATATACATGCATATCCAAGGTATCTTTCTACCTAAACATACATATATATTTTGTGAAGTATTTTTTGTTTACATACATGCATATCTAAGGTATCTTTCTACCTAAACATACACATATATATATATATATATATATATATATATATATATATATATATATATATATATATATATATATATTGTGAAGTGTTTTTTGTTTACATACATGCATATCTAGGGTATTTTTCTACCTAAACATACATATATATATATTGTGAAGTGTTTTTTTGTTTACATACATGCATATCTAAGGTATTTTCACTACCTAAACATACATATATATGTTCTGTAAGGTATGACTACCTTCCGAGCTTGCGCTTGTTTTATTTAAATTCCCAGGATCATGAGCAACTAGGTGCGTCCTACTATAAAAAGTGATCAAATAGCAGGCAGAAATTTAAAAGGTACTAGGTTGCCTCCTAGTAGCGCTTCTTTAACGTCTTGAGCTGGACGCCTTATGACTTGTCGGTCACTGACCTAGTACTTTGCTTACCTTTGGCTTTGGACTTGGTCGCCTATTGGTCGGCCATGTGGTGTAGGCAATACTCAAACCTTTTTGTGGATGAGCAGAGGTGAACTCTAGAGGTGATGGCGGTGCGTCTGTTGCCCGCTGCCGGCCATCCCCAGGCTGCTGTGGTGTTTCGCCCTGCGCCTGCCTAGAGACGCAGAACTTCTTCATGAAAGCTCGATTGGTAGGGGGGACCTGATGACCTTGCTGGGGGTGACAGGCACTCCCTAGAACTGACAGAGACCCGTATTTAGAGCTGGCAACTCCAAGACCCTGTTGGCCTTCTTCGGGTCCACTAGGTGTCTTGCGGGCACAATCCCTGCAAACAATAGATGACATCAGAAATCAGTTGGGGGAGGTGCATACTTACCTATGCCACGACGACATGAACTTGCTGGGGGGAACGGGCGCCCTGTAAGGCCGACAGAGGCCCGTAACCAGAGCTGGAAACCCCAGGGCCCTGTTGGACTTCTTCAGGTCCACTGGGTGTCTTTGTGGGTGCGATCCCTGCAAACAATAGATGGTATCAGAAATCAGTTGAACCATATGCATACTTACCCATGTCGGGACGACACAGACCAACTGATACTTTTGCAGGGGGAGATTGGCATTGCGGTCGCTGGGCAGAATGTTGCTAAGTAGCAATGTCATCTATATCTGTGTAAGAGTGGTCATGTTGGTGCGCATGATCCGCACTCGTCTCTTTGCAGCGGCACGGGTGAAATCTTGCCCCGGTATGCATAGTAGCTGTGTGATAGCCTCCCTTTCTGGTTGTGCTCGCACAGTTGGCCCTCCTCCAATATCAGGGGGTGGCCAAGGAACCGTTAAAAGGAAACTACTGGTCCCTTAACCGGGAGTGCAAGTCTTGGTTAAGCATTTAAGGATAGAGGACCTTAAATTCTCTTAAGGTGCGGATGTGGAGCACACTGAAAATGAGGACACGTAGCCCTCTAAAGGTGAGGGCGTGCAACCCTCTCAAGGCGAGGATGTATAGTCCTCTGGAGGTGAGGGCGTGTAGTCCTCTCAAGGTGAGGGCGTGTAGTCCTCTCAAGGTGAGGGCGTGCAGCCCTCTGTTGGCGAGGACGTGTAGTCCTCTAAAGGTGAGGGCGTGTAGCCCTCTGTTGGCGAGGACGTGTAGTCCTCTAAAGGTGAGGGCGTGTAGCCCTACGAAGGTGAGGACATGCAGTCCTCTGATGGCGAGGGCGTGTAGCCCTCTGAAGGTGAGGACGTGTGGTCCTCTAAAGGTGAGGGCGTGTAGCCCTACGAAGGTGAGGGCGTGTAGCCCTACGAAGGTGAGGACATGTAGTCCTCTGAAGATGAGGGTAACTAGTACCCAAGGCGAGGGCGAGTAGCCCTCTCAAGGCGATGACGTGTAGTCCTCTGGAGGTGAGGGCGTGCAGCCCTCTGATGGTGAGGACATGTAGTCCTCTCAAGGTGAGGACGTTTAGTCCTCTCATGGTGAGGACGTGCAGTCCTCTGAAGGCGAGGATGTGTAGTCCTCTAAAGGTGAGGGCATGTAGCCCTACGAAGGTGAGGACATGTAGTCCTCTGAAGGTGAGGGTAACTAGTACCCAAGGCAAGGGCGGGTAGCCCTCTCAAGGCGAGGACGTGTAGTCCTCTGGAGGTGAGGGCGTGCAGCCCTCTGATGGTGAGGACATGTAGTCCTCTCATGGCGAGGACGTGTAGTCCTCTCAAGGCGAGGACGTGTAGTCCTCTCAAGGTGAGGAAGTGGAGTCCTCTGAAGGCGAGGATGTGTAGTCCTCTAAAGGTGAGGGCGTGCAGCCCTCTGTTGGCGAGGACGTGTAGTCCTCTAAAGGTGAGGGCGTGTAGCCCTACGTTGGCGAGGACGTGTAGTCCTCTCAAGGTGAGGGCGTGCAGCCCTCTGTTGGCGAGGACGTGTAGTCCTCTAAAGGTGAGGGCGTGTAGCCCTACGAAGGTGAGGACATGCAGTCCTCTGATGGCGAGGGCGTGTAACCCTTTGAAGGTGAGGACATGCAGTCCTCTGATGGCGAGGGCGTGTAGCCCTCTGAAGGTGAGGACACGCAGTCCTCTGATGGCGAGGGCGTGTAGCCCTCTGAAGGTGAGGACATGCAGTCCTCTGAAAGTGAGGACACACAGTCCTCTTAAGGTGAGGGCGTGCAGCCCTCTGTTGGCAAGGACGTGTAGTCCTCTGAAGACCAGGGTACTAGTACCCGAGGGTCCATCCTTATGAGAAAGCAAGAGATCGACTCATCGAGAGAGCCGGTCATCCCAAATTCAAAAGATTTGGACATTTAGATGTAGGGAATCTATGTAGTTAACATGATTTTGAGGGATGCAAATGCATGCAACCTTTGTTGTGAAATTTGGGTAAATGCGGACTTTATATGAAACAATGCAATGTAATGGAAAGTTGTACAATGTTCATGGCATTCTTTCCCTATTTTGTGATTTTGATTTTGATTTGATTTTTTTTTTTTTGGAAAACACAGATTGACTGCCCTTTTGAAAAAGGTGATAATTCATGCAACCTCATCCTATCTTTTTGCAAATCTCTCCGGGAACTCCCTCAGAGTGTATGTTCTTTTTTATTTAGTCACTTGACCATTTTGGAGTGACGGCAATGGAGTCGTTTGATGTTTAATCAATCCATTGAAATCCTAGGGTTTGTCCCCTTTTTTTTTGTTAAAAACATCGATGGGTGAGAACTTTTGATCGGCCCCTATGTTCACTTGAGGCTCATGCACGGTGCCCCTCATTGCCCCAGTGTAAGGCTTTGAGGTACCAATCGTTGTCTTTCGTCATGACCTTGTAGCTGGGAACCTATTGAGTGAGAACTTCTAATCTGCCCCTAGGTTCGTTTGAGGTTTATGCATGGGGCCTTTCATTGCCCCAGTGTAGGGCTTAGAGGTACCAATTGTTGTCTTGTTTTCACAACCTCGTAGTGAGGAAGAATGAAAGACGCAATTGATTCTTGCAAAAAGAATTTTCCAAGGACGAGAAATAGTTGAAGGATTTTTCAGCTGATGGATTAAGTCAAATGACTCCTATGTAGAAGCAAGATGTTTTGATGTCTTGATGATGCTAAAGGATCAAGTGCTTCTAAGTTTTATTCAAGACAAGAATCCAAGAAAGTCAAGATATATGATCAAGTTGATTTCTAGAATCTTTTGGAAGAAGTTTCCAAATTGAAAAAAACAAAAGGTTTGACCAAAGAATTCTATCATTTCAAATTGAGATTTACTCTCCGGTAATCGATTACCAGCAGCTGAAAATGTTTATAACAGTCACTAGAAATTTGAATTCAAAATTTATAATGTGTAATCGATTACACATGGATGGTAATTGATTACCAGCAATTTATTCAAATTTTAAAGCCTGTGATCTATTACACAAGTCTTGTAATCGATTACCAGAGGAGATTTTCAGAAAATAATTTCCAAGAGTCACATCTACTCAAATGGTTTATGAATGGCCATCAAAGGTGACTTGGAAACACGAATTTAAAGAGAGTTTTCATTGCCCACAAAGTTTATCCTCTCAAAAGATTAAGAGTTTTTCTGAACTGAACTGTCTTATCCTCTCAAAAAGATTCCTTGGTCAACCACTTGCATATTCAATAAGGAATTTTGATTGGTCTTCATTGTACAATCTATCCCTTTTAAGAGAGATTTCTTCTTCTCTTCTTCTTACTTCTGAAAAGGGATTAAGAGACTGAGAGTCTCTTATTGTAGAGGATTCTTGAACACAAGGGAAGGGTTGTCCCTGTGTGGTTCAGACTTTGTAAAAGGAGTTTTACAAAGAGAGTGGAAAATCTCAAGTGGGTTTCTTGAGGACTGGACGTAGGCGCGGGAAGTGCGGTAGACAGGCTTTGTGGTTGATTTAGGGATGGCCTTTGTGGATAACTGGGTGGTGGGTAAGGAGGAGGTTTGTTATTGACTGAGTAATGACATTGTTGGGTTTGGTGGGAAACTTGGCCGTATAGGAATGGCAGTCACAGCATGGGTTTCTCCCTCTTTCTCACCCTCTTCATTTGCCCCAGTTTTCTCAGTCGTCCTAGTAGGATGATCAAATTTGCCTCTTTTCGGACCCACATCGATCCTTTCACTGGCGAAGACCAAATCCGCAAAGCTTTGAGGGTGCGTAGCCCACCATCTTTTCATAGTAGAGTATCGATAATGTGTCTACCATCACGATCATCGTCTCCCTTTCCATCATTGGGGGTACCACCTGGGCCGCCAGATCCCTCCACCTTTTGGGCATGTTCTTTGAAAGATCCGTCCCCCTTTTTGCAAATGTTCTGTAGTTGCATCCTATCCAGAACCATATCAAAATTGTATTGATACTGCCTAACAAAGGCAACCATTAGGTCCTTCCAAGAATGGACTCGGGAAGATTCCAAGTTAGTGTACCAGGTAACAGCTACCCCAGTAAGACTTTCTTGGAAGGAATGTATTAGCAATTCCTCATCTTTTGCGTATTCCCCCATCTTCTGACAATACATCTTTAGATGGTTCTTGGGACAAGTAGTCCCCTTGTACTTGTCAAGGTCCAGCACCTTGAACTTGGGAGGGGTGATGATATTGGGTTCTAGGAACAACTCTTTTAGGTTAGCAAAGGCATAATCTTCACCTCCTTCAATGGCCCTGAGCCTTTCCTCTAGATGATCCAACTTTCCCATTTCTGCCATAGCATGAGGGTTTTTACTTGTCGTGGAATGCAAGAGGTGTAGTTGTGGGTGATACTGAGGGCCTTCCAAAGGGTTTTGTAGGGGTATACCACCAACTGCTTGCCCTTCCGTGGCATATCCGAGGCAAGGCTCGAAGTCGGCTAGATTGTGGTGGGGAATTTCATGTGTCCCCCCCACGGTTTAAGAGACATGTGCATGATCAGTTTGGGGTTGTTGGCTCTCAATGGGTATAGGAGTGGAGTTATTGACATTCTTATTGGGAGTGTACGCCACTTTGGGTGGCGTATAGTTGAGAGGCAAGCCATATGGCGGGAAGGCGTGCTCGTTTTGAATTTGTACATTATGGGGGCTGCCCGTACTTCCCAAATCTTTGCCTACCATATCTGAGGTTGGATGATTCATTTGGTTGATGCCGGATGGGGACATCAGGTTCACCTTAGCAACAACGCTGGTAGCGGCAATTGCAACCGCATTGGCTTCCATTATCTTCTTCACGCTCATCATGGCCTCCATCATTGTGGCCATTTTCTCTTTAATGGCCTCCATGTTGGCCTTCATCTTCTCTTGTATCTCCTCTACTTCACCCATTACTCTAGCTCTAGCACAAGTTCGGTGAGGACGCCGTAAAGCATGTTTTTTTTTTTTTTGATAACAATGATTAAGTTCATTTTATTTTATTTTATTTTATTTTTCAAGGAAAGAATGCAATGAGCAATGCAACCAATGAAAAGCATGGATGTATGCGAATGATGTACAGTTGAAGATTGCGAATTTTTACGTAGGATATGGGGTTGAATCAATTTAGATTTTCAACATGGTCCATGACATCTTTGTCAAGGTGAAACTGGAAGTAACAAGGACATCAACAATCCTAAATATGTTTGGCAGTAGACGAAGCAGTGATGTGACTCGATTCATCTTTTGCCCCAATTTTGCAAGACGGTTACTTCCATATTTCAACTTGACTTGATGAACCTTTTTGTAAAAGCATGAGCTTGGTTCAACCCTATAATCCAAGGAATGGCAATTCTGATCGCCAATACTTCAACAACATCTCATAGGGATGAATGACTCGTGCATACTTTAAGCTTATGCACGGAAAATGTAATTTGAGATGCCCGAAGAAACACCATTTCCTAGTTAACCATGCATTAGGTACCATGTTCAATTATTTTGTTTTTAAGTGAAACGGGTTTATGATCCCAACATGGTTGGCTCGTGGTGCCTAACACATGAAACTAAGAATGTAGTGTGAAGTTTCACGCTTCCCCCTTTTTTGTTTTTGTTTTGTAGAGGAAAACGCAAGGATGAGCAAACATGAAAACAAATGGTATGCAATTTTGCAGATCAAAAAGTTTGTTGAACGCATATGCATGATGATGCCATGACTCATGCAAAATGTGAGGCTGGAATATGATAACGGACAAATGCAGGATATGTCCATTATGATGTTATGAAGAGATGTTTATGCGATGCATGATATGAATGCATTTTACGGACACGAGAGCCCGGAAAATTATCTCTTCTTACTTGCGCATTTGGGGGCGCAGTGCCCCATGTGTACAATTAAGAAGGTGATATGGACCTTCCGGCTTCCCGTGACAAAGGACGAGACCAACATACAATGCATGCTAGAGATAAAATGCGGGAGTGACTTGATTCGCACTGATTTTTGGAGTAAAAACGTGCGATAAACTCATTTTATTCAAAAAGTTATAACTAGTCAAGATCTAAGCGACAATACAAACTTCCTAGCGGTTTCTAATCATATGGTCCATTAAGTCTATCATATGTTGACAATAGCTGAGAAGTCCGTGGATCTTCTTGGGGGCGGAGTAGGTGTCCGCCATTGCTTTGGCCTTGGCTAGCAATCGGGGAAGTTCTTGACTCCTATTCAAAGTAAGAGCAAATTGGTCCGTCCACATTGTTGCCTCTTGGTGCCATGAATCAATTACCCTCTCCCTTGCTTCGCTTTCTGCTGATATCTTGGCGTACTCATCCTCTAGCCTTTGCTCGTGAGTCGCCGCTAGATTTAGCTTCTCTTTGCACTCATCGATGACGGCCCACATATTCCCTTCAGTCTCGCTTAACTGTTGGGACAAATTTCTTTTCGACCTAAGGTAAGCCTTTAGCTCGTCCTTCAAGATCATGCCTTTGACCCGTGATGATTCCTTTCACCTCTTCGGAGCTTGAGCTTACTATTGCTGCCCTATAAAGCCCCTCAAAACTTTGCTGGCACGTGTTCTTCCTTTCGGGCCTTCTTGGTTTCTCGTTCCAAGGCTTCAGCGGTGGCCATATTGACGTCCCTTAGTTCATCATACTCTTTTCAGACTTTGATGGCTATGGACTTGAACTTCTCTTCGACTACTCGGGCTCTTTCAAGCTCTGCCTTTAGGGCTTGTACCTCATCACTTTCTTCCGAAGCTTTAACCTCATCGTCCCTCACAGTCTTTAGATTTGGGAGCCAATCCAATCCTTGTGTTTGGACTCTCAGCCACTTATGATAGCCGCCGATGATCCCATTACTGCTTCCCCTAAGCTCTCTGTCCTTTCTTCACGCCGCATCCCATGCCTTGCGAACTCCTTGGAGTACCCTCGCGTTGTGGTCACTAAAACCCCGTGCGATGAAAGGCGTGATGCTTTCGTCTAATGGCGCTCCTCTCATGGGGTAGCCAAGCTGTCTTATGGCGAGAACGGGATTATAATTAATACAACCCCTTGTTCCCATCAAGGGAACATTTGGACATCCTTCGCATGAAGATAGAATCTTGATTCTTCCTTCCTTCTAGCGAGGGAACCAATTAACAGACGCCCCCCCATGCTAGCCAAGAGTTGGTCCCAATTCGCCTTTCCTTTTTCGACGCACGAGCGGTAACCTTGTAGCGGATAGACGGGCCTACCTTCTTGGAGAAAAAGGTGTGAAACCAGCCCCACATAGAGAGCTGGAGTACAGCAAACAATCCTTGCATTGCTTTCTTCACATCTTCGGTCGAAGGTGTCATATAGGTCGGCTAGCATAGCGACAACCGGACTTTCCTTGTGGTTATGATAGGCGAGAAAAACGTCGATCGCTGCCAGATCCACCAACCCATCCACATTTGGAAAGAGGACTCCCTCGAAAATCAACAGTGTGAGAATATCTATGAATGGGGTCCACTCGCCTTTATCTGCCAAGATTCTTGCTTTTACCTCCAAATATTTTCTCGGTATTCTGACCACCCCATTTTCGACTTGCCTTTGGCGGTCTAATTCCTGCGCCGAGATTTGGACTTTTTTAGAAATTCTGGCCAATGAGGGGTAGAACCCTGAGAAGAGGTATGGTTTCCTTCCCCCTAGAGGACATCCTAGGATCTCTTCAAATTCTTCCACCATTGGTGATAGCTGGAAGTCCCCAAAGATGAAGCACCTCAACGGCTGATCATAATACTGGGCGAGGGAGGCAATTGGTTCCATGGAGACTTCTACCCTAGCTAGGTCCCAAATGCTTACCATAGGCTTTGCGGAAGGCTTGCCGTTGAAGTTGACCCATTAATTGCCCCAACTTTCATAAAGTGGTGACCTCTAAGCTCTTGATTTTGACTTGATAAAACCTCTTTTTAAGCGAAGGCTTTTGACTTGATCCCATGTTTTACTAAAGTGAAATAAAATCTAGTGCGAATCAAAACTCCGACATCTATCATGGGTGGAATGGATGAATGCATGAAGGAATGCATATGACACGGATGCAATTTATGAATACGGGAGCTCGGGAAATTGTCTCCTTCTCAGATACAACGTCTTGGGGTAGCAAAGTGCCCAACGTATGTATTTAAGAAGGTGACACGGACCCTCCGTTGGTTTGCCCAAGAGAGGGGATTAAGACGGAACCCGCACATGATGCACATGCGAAAGGTACAATACGGGGATGTACATAGTATGATAATATTCACTAAACATAAGCAAACGGGTATATGATACTTATGCATGGCAGTGTGAAAAATGGCACGCAGCGTGTTTGCTCCGTGCCCCTATTTAAGGGACCTATAAGGGAGAGAACTAACTAGGCTTTTAGCAATAATCCCCAAGGTAGTCATATCTCTCTTGATGGTTTCTAGAGGTATCATCCCCTTCGAAGAACATATTGCAGCAGTAGGGACTACTAGCAACAATAAGTTCTAGATGAGGGTTCACTGTAATCAAGCAAGTCGGAGACCTAGCATGATCACAGATTCACCTCCACTCCTTATGTTCCCATGAACCCGGGTATAGGGCCCTTTTTCACTCACAGTGTGTGCAAATAGTGTTAGTGTTTGTGTGCATCAAATGAATAAATATTTACCTCATGCATACATTCTAAAACACACTAAAAGCAACAAATAGTTTATATACACAAGAACATAAGACAAATAAAGGGAAACCAACAAAGGAGAAAGTCATGATAAAACATTGCACAAGATTAAATGGCCTAACTCTCTAAAAAACAGTCCCCAGTGGAGTCGCCAACTGTCGCAACCTACCCTTCGGCGGGAGGGCGACGCTTGACTCGCGGGATGCGTGTTCCACGAAAGGAATACGCGCGGAGTCGCCTCCAACGTTTATTTGAGGAAAACGTCGAAAAAACCGGAAAAGACGCAATCTACGAACTTTTTAAGCAAAAGGTTCGGGAGTTGTATTTACGTACGGGGAAGGTATTAGCACCCCACACGTCCGTCCCAAGGGACGGCAGCCTTTAATCGAATGTGCAAACATGACTTTGATTTTTACGTTCCCTTTTATGTCCTTATATCTTTTATACCTTTTTTATATTTTTTTCTTTTTTGTGGTCGACAAGGGTGTTTCCCTTTGCTCCTACGTATTCCTCAATTTTGCGATGAGGAAATCAGACCTACGTAGTTCTTTCTTTTTGTCAAGTGATTCTTTTTTTTGCTTAAGTGGTGATCATTTTAAGGCGTTGGACCTTAAAAATGATCCATTTTACTTAGTGAGAAATTGAAATGACAAACTTCAAAAGCCTATTTTTGTAGACGAGCTTGACTAGGTGATGCAAGCTCCATTGGAGCTTGTATACCTAGGATCTTCTTCATCAATGGATTCCTTTGCTTCTTGGAAGATGAATGGCAGCGGAATGGAGAAAGGGAAAGAGAGAGGAGACGCCACTTCAAGGAGAAGATGAGTCTAGAAGAAGCTCACCACCATAGGAGGCCATGGATAAGAGCTTGGAGGAAGAAGGAGATGAATGAAGGGAGAGGGAGAGAAGAGCACGAAATTTTGTGCTCTAAATGAGCTTTAAAATCTGAAGTTTAATATTCAAATCATCAAAGTTGAAAAAAATGCACACACATGACCTCTATTTATAGCCTAAGTGTCACACAAAATTGGAGGGAAATTCAAATTTCACTTGAATTTGAAATTGAATTTGTGGAGCCAAACTTTGGAGCCAAAATTTCACTAATTATGATTAGTGAATTTTAGTTATGGTTCAGCCCACTAATCCAAGATCAATTCCAAGATTCTCCACTAAGTGTGCTTAGGTGTCATGAGGCATGAAAAGCATGAAGGACATGCACAAAGTGTGACTATATGATGTGGCAATGGGGTGTAGTAAGCAAATGCTCACCCTCCCTCTAAAATTTAATTGGATTGGGCTTCTACCAATTCAATTAAATTTATTTCCAACCACACCAATCAAATATCCACTTAGTGCATGTGAAATTACAAAACTACCCCTAATACAAAAACTAGTCTAGGTGCCCTAAAATACAAGGGCTGAAAAATCCTATATTTCTAGGGTACCCTACCTACATTATGGAGCCCTAAATACAAGGCCCAAAAATAATGAAACCTTAATCTAATATTTACAAAGATAAGTGGGCTCGTACTTAGCCCATGGGCCCGAAAACTACCCTAAGGCTCATAAGAACCCTAGGGCCTTCTCTTGCATCTCTGGCCCAATCTACTTGGAGTTTTCTATCCAATGCCCTTGCGGGGTAGGATTGCATCACTAGGCGAGTTGATTTTAGCCTTAATTTCACTTTAGTTATTAGTCAATTCGATTAAGAATGAGAAATTCCAAAGAGAAAACGTCCGATTGATTTTTCGCTTTATTTTACTAAAAGATGTTTTTTTTATTATTATATTATTTTTTACCTCTTTTTTTATTTCCAACGTGGTTACGGCACGACCGAACGGTCGGAATTCATTTTAACCGAAGTTAACGGATAATACAATTCAAACGTTCGGTGGAAATTAATTTTATTTTTTAGTTGAGCGAGAAATGACTTAAGTAAAATGGCTTAAGCATGTCAACAGGGGGTATAAAAAGTAAACAAAACGAAAATAAAAATGCGCGAAACACAATGTGGACCACTACGGGTACATAGAATGAATCGAAAAGCTTGGTTCGAGGTACTTACCCGTTGAAGATCGAAGAACGATGAAGAACGTCGAAGAACGGTCGAAAACCTTCGCGAAATTCCTCACGGAAAACGTTACGGAAACGTTTCGGAAGCGCCTCGGCTTAGATTTTCTTCACGGAAACAATTTTTCCAAGCAAATTCGAAAGAGAGAGAAGTGCCAACGGGGCTGAACCCTTTTCTTCTTCACTTCCTCCCCTATTTATAGCAAAATAGGGGAGGTGGTTGCCGCCCAGCTCGCCCAGGCGAGCCAGGTTGCTTCCTCCAGAAGCAACAGCCTTCTGGAGGAATATTCTGGAGGGCCCAAGTGGGCCTGGGTGCTATTTGCACCCCTATTTTTACTAAGTACACCCCCTCTGCTTTTTTTTGTGATTCTTTTTTCGTAAAGTTACGGAAACTTATGAATTTTGTAACGATACTTGTTTTCTTTCCGTAATGTTACGGAACCTTGCGGATTACATAATCATCCCCTTTTTGACTTACGGAATGTTACGGAACCTCACTTAATTATGCAACGATGCTTCCATTTGATTTCCGGTGTGTCACGGAAACTTACGGATTGTGCATCAATATTTTTTTGGTTTTTCGGCATGTCCTGGAATTTCACAAATTGCCTAATGATGGGTACCAAGCACCTCACAAGGACCAAAGAAAGGTCGCATGTCATCAAGCAAAGGTCCCCGGACAAAATTAGGGTATGACAGATCCTGTAAAGGCAAACTGGATAGAGTGATGTTCTTTGATGCTTGGTTATCTAAGTGGCCTGATAGCTCTCAATTTATCCTTGAAAAAAATTACTTTGATCACTGCCCTATCATTATGCATTCTAAATGCATTGATTGGGGCCCTAAGCCTTTCAAGGTGTATCATGGTTGGTTAATGAACAAAGATTATCACAAGTTGGTGAGAGATTATTGGTCTGAATCTCAACCTAAGGGGTGGGGTGGATATGTTTTGAAATGCAAACTTCAGACCCTCAAGCAAAGGCTGAAAAACTAGAGTAAAGATAACTTTGGAGACTTGGGTAACAAAGTCAAGCAGATTTAGCAAAAGCTAAATGATTTGGAGAAGTCACTACCAGCACAACCTTCTGATCAGCAAGTCCAGGAGCTCAAGAAGACTCAAGCTGATCTTTGGGAAAAGGCTACTATCCATGAGTCTTTTGTAAGACAGAAATCTAGAAGCAAGTGAATTAAAGAGGGAGACAACAATACTTCATATTTTCACAGAATTATTAATTACAGCTGTCGCAACCTACCCTTCGGCGGGAGGGCGACGCGAGACTCGCGGGATGCGTGTTCCACGAAAGGAATACGCGCGGAGTCGCCACCGACGTTTATTTGAGGAAAACGTCGAAAAAACCGGAAAAGACGCGATCTACGAACTTTTAAGTGAAAGGTTCGGGAGTTGTATTTACGCACGGGGAAGGTATTAGCACCCCACACGTCCGTCCCAAGGGACGGCAGCCTTTAATCGAATGTGCAAACATGACTTTGATTTTTACGTTCCCTTTTATGTCCTTATATCCTTTATACCCTTTTTATATTTTTCCCTTTTTGTGGTCGACAAGGGTGTTTCCCTTTGCTCCTACGTATTCCTCAATTTGCGATGAGGAAATCAGACCTACGTAGTTCTTTCTTATCAAGTGATTCTTTTTTACTTAAGAGGTGATCATTTTAAGGCGTTGGACCTTGAAAATGATCCATTTTACTTAGTGAGAAATTGAAATGACAAACTTCAAAAGTCTATTTTTATGGACGAGCTTGACTAGGCGAGTTGATTTTAGCCTTAGTTTCACTTTAGTTATTAATCAATTCGATTAAGAATGAGAAATCCCAAAGAGAAAACGTCCGATTGATTTTCCGCCTTATTTTGCTAAAAGATGTTTTTTTGATTATTATATTATTTTTTACCTCTTTTTTGATTTCCAACGTGGTTACGGCACGACCGAACGGTCGGAATTCATTTTAACCGAAGTTAACGGATAATACAATTCAAACGTTCGGTGGAAATTGATTTTTATTTTTAAGTTAAGTGATAAATGACTTAAGTAGAATGGCTTAAGCATGTCAACAGGGGGTATAAAAAGTAAACAAAACGAGAATAAAAATGCACGAAACACAATGTGGACCACTACGGGTACATAGAATGAATCGAAAAGCTTGGTTCGAGGTACTTACCCGTTGAAGATCGAAGAACGATGAAGAACGTCGAAGAACGGTCGAAAACCTTCGCGAAATTCCTCACGGAAAACGTTACGGAAACGTTTCGGAAGCGCCTCGGCTTAGATTTTCTTCACGGAAACAATTTTTCCAAGCAAATTCGAAAGAGAGAGAAGTGCCAACGGGGCTGAACCCTTTTCTTCTTCACTTCCTCCCCTATTTATAGCAAAATAGGGGAGGTGGTTGCCGCCCAGCTCGCCCAGGCGAGCCAGGTTGCTTCCTCCAGAAGCAACAGCCTTCTGGAGAAATATTCTGGAGGGCCCAAGTGGGCCTGGGTGCTATTTGCACCCCTATTTTTACTAAGTACACCCCCCTCTGCTTTTTTTTGTGATTCTTTTTTCGTAAAGTTACGGAAACTTATGAATTTTGTAACGATACTTGTTTTCTTTCCGTAATGTTACGGAACCTTGCGGATTACATAATCATCCCCTTTTTGACTTACGGAATGTTACGGAACCTCACTTAATTATGCAACGATGCTTCCATTTGATTTCCGGTGTGTCACGGAAACTTACGGATTGTGCATCAATATTTTTTTGGTTTTTCGGCATGTCCTGGAATTTCACAAATTGCCTAATGATGGGTACCAAGCACCTCACAAGGACCAAAGAAAGGTCGCATGTCATCAAGCAAAGGTCCTCGGACGAAATTAGGGTATGACAGATCCTGTAAAGGCAAACTGGATAGAGTGATGTTCTTTGATGCTTGGTTATCTAAGTGGCCTGATAGCTCTCAATTTATCCTTGAAAAAAATTACTTTGATCACTGCCCTATCATTATGCATTCTAAATGCATTGATTGGGGCCCTAAGCCTTTCAAGGTGTATCATGGTTGGTTAATGAACAAAGATTATCACAAGTTGGTGAGAGATTATTGGTCTGAATCTCAACCTAAGGGGTGGGGTGGATATGTTTTGAAATGCAAACTTCAGACCCTCAAGCAAAGGCTGAAAAACTAGAGTAAAGATAACTTTGGAGACTTGGGTAACAAAGTCAAGCAGATTTAGCAAAAGCTAAATGATTTGGAGAAGTCACTACCAGCACAACCTTCTGATCAGCAAGTCCAGGAGCTCAAGAAGACTCAAGCTGATCTTTGGGAAAAGGCTACTATCCATGAGTCTTTTGTAAGACAGAAATCTAGAAGCAAGTGAATTAAAGAGGGAGACAACAATACTTCATATTTTCAAAGAATTATTAATTACAGCTGTCGCAACCTACCCTTCGGCAGGAGGGCGACGCGAGACTCGCGGGATGCGTGTTCCACGAAAGGAATACGCGCGGAGTCGCCACCGACGTTTATTTGAGGAAAACGTCGAAAAAACCAGAAAAGACGCGATCTACGAACTTTTAAGTGAAAGGTTCGGGAGTTGTATTTACGCACGGGGAAGGTATTAGCACCTCACACGTCCGTCCCAAGGGACGGCAGCCTTTAATCGAATGTGCAAACATGACTTTGATTTTTACGTTCCCTTTTATGTCCTTATATCCTTTATACCCTTTTTATATTTTTCCCTTTTTGTGGTCGACAAGGGTGTTTCCCTTTGCTCCTACGTATTCCTCAATTTGCGATGAGGAAATCAGACCTACGTAGTTCTTTCTTATCAAGTGATTCTTTTTTACTTAAGAGGTGATCATTTTAAGGCGTTGGACCTTGAAAATGATCCATTTTACTTAGTGAGAAATTGAAATGACAAACTTCAAAAGTCTATTTTTATGGACGAGCTTGACTAGGCGAGTTGATTTTAGCCTTAGTTTCACTTTAGTTATTAATCAATTCGATTAAGAATGAGAAATCCCAAAGAGAAAACGTCCGATTGATTTTCCACTTTATTTTGCTAAAAGATGTTTTTTTGATTATTATATTATTTTTTACCTCTTTTTTGATTTCCAACGTGGTTACGGCAAGACCGAACGGTCGGAATTTATTTTAACCGAAGTTAACGGATAATACAATTCAAACGTTCGGTGGAAATTGATTTTTATTTTTAAGTTAAGTGATAAATGACTTAAGTAGAATGGCTTAAGCATGTCAACAGGGGGTATAAAAAGTAAACAAAATGAGAATAAAAATGCACGAAACACAATGTGGACCACTACGGGTACATAGAATGAATCGAAAAGCTTGGTTCGAGGTACTTACCCGTTGAAGATCGAAGAACGATGAAGAACGTCGAAGAACGGTCGAAAACCTTCGCGAAATTCCTCACGGAAAACGTTACGGAAACGTTTCGGAAGCGCCTCGGCTTAGATTTTCTTCACGGAAACAATTTTTCCAAGCAAATTCGAAAGACAGAGAAGTGCCTAAGGGGCTGACCCCTTTTCTTCTTCACTTCCTCCCCTATTTATAGCAAAATAGGGGAGGTGGTTGCCGCCCAGCTCGCCCAGGCGAGCCAGGTTGCTTCCTCCAGAAGCAACAACCTTCTGGAGGAATATTCTGGAGGGCCCAAGTGGGCCTGGGTGCTATTTGCACCCCCATTTTTACTAAGTACACCCCCTCTGCTTTTTTTGGTGATTCTTTTTTCGTAAAGTTACGGAAACTTACGAATTTCGTAACGATACTTTTTTTCTTTCCGTAATGTTACGGAACCTTGCGGATTACATAATCATCCCCTTTTTGACTTACGGAATGTTACGGAACCTCACTTAATTATGCAACGATGCTTCCATTTGATTTCCGGTGTGTCACGGAAACTTACGGATTGTGCATCAATATTTTTTGGTTTTCCGGCATGTCCTGGAATTTCACAAATTGCCTAATGATGGGTGCCAAGCACCTCACAAGGACCAAAGAAAGGTTGCATGTCATCAAGCAAAGGTCCCCGGACGAAATTAGGGTATGACAGTTGCCCCTCTTTACTTGTCTTTTATTGGAGATAAAAGGAAAGTAAAGATAAGACACTAATTTCGTTCCTCTCGATTTGACGAGAGTCGCGGGTGACCATAAAATCTCCACATGCAAATGACTTGTTGTTCCCGGAATTTCACAAATTGCCTAATGATGGGTGCCAAGCACCTCACAAGGACCAAAGAAAGGTCGCATGTCATCAAGCAAAGGTCCCCGGACAAAATTAGGGTATGACACTAATTTCGTTCCTCTCGGTTGACGAGAGTCGCGGGTGACCATAAAATTTCCGCATGTAAATGACTTGTTGTTCCCGGAATTTCACAAATTGCCTAATGATGGGTGCTAAGCACCTCACAAGGACCAAAAAAAGGTCGCATGTCATCAAGCAAAGGTCCCCGGACGAAATTAGGGTATGACACTAATTTCGTTCCTCTCGGTTAACGAGAGTCGCGGGTGACCATAAAATTTCCGCATGTAAATGACTTGTTGTTCCCGGAGGAACAAAAGGTGCAGAAGACTATGTCAGTCTCTACATGTCATCGGGCCCGCCGCCTCTGGATGACAAAAGGGTGCGGATAACCGTAAGGTATCCCCGCGTGTCATCGGGCCCGCCGCCTCTGGATGACACAAGGGTGCAGAATGACCAAATTTTGTCTTTGCGTGTCATCGGGCCCGCTGCCTCTGGATGACACAAGGGTGCAGAATGACCAAATTTTGTCTCTGCGTGTCATCGGGCCCGCCGCCTCTGGATGACAAAAGGGTGCGGATAACCGTAAGGTATCTCCGCGTGTCATCATGCCCGCCGCCTCTGGATGACACAAGGGTGCAGAATGACCAAATTTTGTCTCTGCGTGTCATCGGGCTCGCCGCCTCTGGATGACAAAAGGGTGCGGATAACCGTAAGGTATCTCCGCATGTCATCGGGCCCGCCGCCTCTGGATGACACAAGGGTGCAGAATGACCAAATTTTGTCTCTGCGTGTCATCGGGCCCGCCGCCTCTGGATGACACAAGGGTGCAGAATGACCAAATTTTGTCTCTACGTGTCATCGGGCCCGCCGCCTCTGGATGACACAAGGGTGCATGTCACATGACCTCAGGGTCAGTATGACAAAGATTATGGGGCGGCCGACAAAAGCAAGGCTCTTGCTCCTACGTATCCTCCAATGAGGAACTCAGACCTACGTAGTTCTAGATAACTTGTGAGACTTGAAAAAGTCTCCACCAGAAGATGCCTACATCTCCGGAAATGGCGCAGATGACCATATTGGCCTCCGCTTATCAATCACACTCGAGGTGTGGATAACCGTAAGGTGCCTCCGCGGGCTACCAGCACTTGGGTCATGGTAACAAAAGGTGGTGTGGTCGACAAAAGCGAGGCTCTTGCTCCTACGTATCCTCCAATGAGGAACTCAGACCTACGTAGTTCTGGATAACTTGTGAGACTTGAAAAAGTCTCGGTGTTTTCTTCGCTAAAATGCAAACATGCTTTAGTAAAGAGATAAATATTCCAACTGATTAGAGTAGCATATGCTTTTTTGAGTGAAAAACAATGCGTTTACCGGGGAAGGAGAGTCTGCTGATGAAATCCCCCATAACCTTAACTGAGATTTTGGATGTTAGCATTTCGTTTCTAAATGACCATTTAGAGGAAACACTGGGTTCGACAAAATAGAAGAAAATCACTCAAAGTGTATCAATCTCGCACAGGTAAGTGTTTCATCCTAATTCCGAACCATAGATATGTCATGACTTGACTTTGCAAATTATTTCCTATCAAATCAAAAATTAAATGCGTGATCATGAATCAATAGGACTTCCCTTGGGAATGGGTTCTTTTGGTGTGTTTTTCGGCTTTTGTGTGTTTTTGGCTTTTGATTTTTTGTTGGCTTTTCCTTTTCTGTTTTTGTTTAGTGCGGGGCGAAAAAGTCGCTAGCGCACTGATTCTGGTTGGCAATTAAAGGGAGAAGACCATTTTAGGTCATGGTTTCCTTTCCTTCTTTTTGTTCATTTGGTGAAAATTCTGTATTGTTCAGATATTGTCCGGTCTAAAGACCTCTCTGCACATTTCTTCTGGTTTCTTTGACCAGGAGCTTTCTTCTTTTCTTTCTTTACTTTCTCCCATTCTTTGGTTGGGAATTTTCTTTCTTTTCTTTTTTTCTTTCTCCCTCTCTTTCATTGGGAATTTCCTTGCTTCCTTTTTTCCTTTGATTGGAAACTTTCCTTCTCTTTTTCTTTGATTGGAAATTTCCCTTCTCTTCTTTTTTGCTTCCGAGGGTAAGGATTGACATTCTCACCCTGGGTCAAGGTTTATGGTGAGTCAGGATTTTGGCTCAAGACTTGTAGAATGGCTAGGCATGGTACATGTCAGGGTTTGGTTTGGTTCAAGGATAAAAGGGATGCCCCACATTATTTCCACGACACAAATGCAAAAATGATGATTTGGAAACTTCATGCAAAACTGGTCATGCATGCACCTATGTGGACACTCAAGTGTCAAACTTTTATGGTCATGTGATGCTAGGGCTCAGGATTTATTTCCTCTATTTTAAATCAACCCAATGTTTCCAAAATATGTTCTTTTATCAATTTGTGCATTCATCCGAGTCCATTTCGAGCATCCGGGAAAACTTCACAGCATTCACCCTTCAGGTGTATACACATTTTTTCCAAAAACTAGTTATGATCAGTGAATTTTTTTCAAAGAAAAGTTGGAAGTCATCTCTTTTCAAAAGCATGTCGGTTTTTCAGCTAGACAACTTATTTTTCTTTTCTTTTTCCTCTATTTTTTCTTACTTGCTCTGTTTTTCTTATTTGCTCTCTTTTTCTTATTTTCTCTCTTTTTCCCTTTTTTAATTTTTATTTTTATTTTTATCATGATTTTAGTTTGTTTTATTATATATTCTTTTTTGACGATGTTCCTAAACGAAGAACTCTACACGGTTCCAAAATTTCAAGCATCATTGATAGTAATGATATATAAACACTAACGCAACAATCCAAACAAAAATGTATGCGCTGTACAAATGACAATCGAAACAACTAAAACAAACATTAGTCTCTCAAGTCAAAACAATAACATAGCATAAAAATGATAAAAGAAATATGAAAGAAAACATGAATCTGGGGATCTCCCAGTCACGTATCTCCACTCCCTCCCAAGAAGTCAAGCAAATCGGCCATCTCCTCGTCCTCGTGGGCCTCTTCTCCACCGCCGGGAGCTTCTGGGGGTGCCTCTCCTGCTTGGGCCTCGGGCCAATCTCCGGGCCATGCGACCTCTGCCCTGAACTGGTCTGGAGTAGGGCATGAAAAAGAAGCGAAGCCCTGGCTCTGCATGCTGAGGCTCATCTGGTACAAACAATCATGGGTCTGTACATGTGCTCGGTGGTTGGCCGCCTGCTGGCGAACCAAATGCCGTAAATACTGCTCCATGTCAAATGCCCCAGCCTGGCCAGCTTGATGAGGTGGTGGTGGCGCGCCTGTGGCCTGTGGAGCATCACCCTGAGCCTATCTCTCGGTACAGTACTTCTCAATAAAAGCCCGGGTGATGGGCGGCCGAATTACCTTGGTAGGTGCAACGGGGACTCCGAATGACTGGCAGAGTCCTGTGATCAGCGAAGGAAATCCCAGGGCCCTGTTGGACTTATCTGGATCCAAAGGATGTCTGGTAGGCGCCATACCTGCAAAAATATAAATGGCATCAGCGATTAACTGAGCCACATGGACGCTCATCCGCGTCAGGATGGCGTACACCAGCTGACACTTCGGCAGGGGGAGGTCGGAATTATGATCGCTGGGCAGGATGTTTCTGAGGAGCAACGTCATCCATATCTGGGTCAGGGTGGTCATGTTGGTGCGCATGATTCGCACTCGCCTCCCTGCAGCAGTCCGGGCAAAATCCTGCCCCGGTATACATAGCAGCTGGGCGATGGCCTCCTCATCGAACCCATCAGACCGGTTCCTCCTCTAGCCGTACTCACATTCCTGGCCCTCTTCCAACACCAACGGATATCCCAGGAGCTGGCCGATAGCGTCGGCATCAAACGGGATCCACTGACCCCTTACCAAGGATCTCATGTGACGCACGCCCTCCTCTGTTGGCCAAGCATTGGCATAAAACTCAAGGACTATTTCTGGATCGAACTTGGCCATGGGAGTAACCAGTGATGCCCACCGCCGGTGCCCTATTTCCTCCTGGAAATCAGTATACTCGTCGTCCCTGAGCTGGACGCGTCGCTCTCGGAGAAACGACCATCCCTTGATGGCCTCAAAGCGCTGCTGGTGTACAGCGCTCCTAAAGCGGTGACTGTCGTACTCCGGAGCGGAACTAGTTCCTTCGGCCGCCTTGTCCTTCCTGGACCTCTTTGAGGCAAGCTTCCTCGGGGCCATTCCTGCGAAGGCAAACATTTGGAAAGTTAGTTTTTACCAAGAAATGCTACCCTTAAAACAAAAATGGCATACAACCCCCTCCAATAAATACAAACATCAATGTAAATTTAGAGCAAGCTTATGCGCATACTTCTTCACGAACGTTCACTTGCACAAGACATTCTTATAACTAAGAAAAATGCACCCATATACAATCAAGGCACCTTCGTTACCTAGATTATTTACATGTACTTCCAAGGTGTATTTGTTACCTACATCACACACATTTCCTTTGCTAAATTCACATACATGCATACTCTAAGCACTTTGGCTATCAAAAATTGCATACGTGCACATCTTGGTATTTCTAATACCTATACATACACAAACTTCATGATGAATCTTGACTATCTACACAATAAGGTGCTACATTTCATGCTTTTTTTTTTCAAGTGTTTTTACTACCTAAAGCCGCATGCAAATTCAAGTACATTTTCTTTTGCTCGCTAAAATTGTATTCAAATTAAAAGGTATTTTTGTAATGTATTTTCTTTACATAACATGCAACATATTTATAGATTTTTGTGAGACATTTTGACTACCAAAAATTATATGTACATACATCCAAGTATTTTGCTACCATACCCAAAGTGTAAATTGCCAAAGGTATTTTGCTACCTACACATTTATGATGAGCAAAATTCCTAACCATCTAGGCATAGGGAAAATATTGTAGCATGGCCCATAGCTGATTGCTGGCCAAAAAGGGTAACTTTACCCAACATGCACCTCCTCTTGTGTTCTTTTGCATAAAAACTTTGGTTCCTAGGCCTAGGATATATGTTGGGCAATCACTCTAGCCTTTTTCGGGAATGAATGCATGTCCCAAAAAATAGAAAATATGTGCAAACCAAAATGCCCCGTGGGTTGTTTCCTTACTAAAGTCACGCGCTAATGCCATTGAGGCATTTCACCGAACACTTGGTGGGCGCGCGTTTAGGCATCAATAGCAAGAGAAAGGGGACAATATGGCATGTCCCATTGTTTCAAAATGCATTATAGGCCTAGGGCCATCCCATACAAACCCCCAATTCAACCTAATCAAGCAAGAAAACAAACCAAAATTGCCCCACATATTTAAGCACATTCCCACAATTTAGAGCACCAAAAGGAGATCAAAATACACCAATGAAAAGCTAGAAAGCTTAGGGATGGAACACTTACTTGTTGGTGATGAACAAAAGCGCAAAACGGAATCAAAAAATGCGAAAAATGATGACCCTAGGGCTGCAAACTCGTCAATCCCGTGGGTATGGCTTTTGAAAGGGGGGAAAAGAAGTTTTTGAATGCAAAAACGTCCCCCCTTTCGTCATTCTTATAATTTGGTGCAGGGGTGGCTCGCCCAGGCGAGCTAACCTGCATTTTTTTTTTGAGAGGAACATTAACCATGTCCCCTCCTTCCTTATGGTTTAGCGTCTTGCTTAACTTGAACTTACTTAAGTTAGAGTTAGGCATTGATTACTTATTTTTAAAACAAACAAAAAGTAAAAGAAAACTGCAAATACAAAGGATACGGGGCTACCTTGCAGCGACGTTCTCCGCTTGCTTAGCGTGGAGAAAGGGGCGACGATCAGTCGGTCGTGACCCCATCCCCACTTGCATCCGTTCATGTGTACCTGCAAGTAAGAAACAACCTGGTGTGGCCAATCTTGACCGCATCGCTGTCTTACCTTGATTGGTTTCTGCTGTTCATGTTTTGTCTCTACCCCAGAAGGTAGCTCAAGATGATCCTGCCCCTGTTTTACCACAACAATATGCATGCGTATGCGTATGCGTATGCGTATGCATGAATGTTTTCAAACGCAGCAAATTTTAGGGAAAGTTGGTTCAGGTTCAATTCTAATTAAGCGCTTGGGGCATCCCATGAACTGAGCGGAAGGGCTCAGGTGATCACAAATCAACGCAAGGTTTGAAACTAACGTGAGGACTAAAGCCTCGAATCCACGTTCATCTCTTTGAAAGATTGTAACGAGAGATACAACAGACAGGAAATCCCTGGGGGAAATCCAGAAAACGCATAAAGATAAAGAACATGCAGCGACATCCTTAATTGCCCCAGCTTCTAAGCATAATATCGTTTGACGACATCAAAATTCACGGGTGAAGGTAGCTCTTCGCCATCCATGTTGGTAAGCACCAGGGCTCCTCCGGAAAAAGCCTTCTTCACAACAAAAGGCCCTTCGTAGTTTGGGGCCCATTTCCCTCGATTGTCCTTGACAGCATGGGACATTTTCTTTAGCACAAGGTCTCCCTCATGGAACTTGCACAAGCGTACTTTCTTGTCGAATGCACTCTTCATTCTTTGCTGGTACACGCGCCCATGACTCATGGCTGTTAAGCGCTTACCCTCAATGAGGTTGAGCTGGTCATAGCGCGTTTGAGCCCACTCTGATTCCTTTAATCCGGATTCTGCCAAGATCCTTAATGACGGGACTTCTACCTCAAACGGTAACACAACCTCCATCCCATATACCAATGAGAACGGCGTTGCCCCAGTTGACGTTCGCACTGAAGTTCGGTAACCGTGTAACGCAAATGGGAGCATTTCGTGCCAATCCTTGTATGACACGGTCATCTTTTGGATAATCCTTTTGATATTCTTATTGGCCGCTTCCACGGCTCCATTCATCTTTGGCCGGTAGGGTGTGGAATTGTGATGCTGGATTTTAAACTCCTCGCACATTTCCCCCATCATCTTGTTATTCAGGTTGGTGCCGTTGTCCGTGATAATCTTCCTTGGCAAACCTGTCGCAACCTACCCTTCGGCGGGAGGGCGACGCGTGACTCGCGGGATGCGTGTTCCACGAAAGGAATACGCGCGGAGTCGCCACCAACGTTTATTTGAGGAAAACGTCGGAAAAACCAGAAAAGACGCGATCTACGAACTTTTAAGTGAAAGGTTCGGGAGTTGTATTTACGCACGGGGAAGGTATTGGCACCCCACACGTCCGCCCCAAGGGACGGCAGCCTTTAATCGAATGTGCAAACATGACTTTGATTTTTACGTTCCCTTTTATGTCCTTATATCCTTTATACCCTTTTTATATTTTTTCTTTTTTGTGGTCGACAAGGGTGTTTCCCTTTGCTCCTACGTATTCCTCAATTTGGGATGAGAAAATCAGACCTACGTAGTTCTTTCGGAACAAAGTGTTTGGTTTAAGTTTGTTTTTTGTCTTTTTTGCAAAATATGTTTTTTATTTGAACAAAAGGTCATTTAAGGTGTTGGACCATTAAACGGTCTTTTGATTTTGAAAGGAGAGAAACGTTAAGGCATTGGACCATTAACGATCTCTTATTTTTGAAAGGAGAGAAACGTTAAGGCATTTGGACCATTAACGATCTCTTGGGGTGGTCGACAAAAGAGGGGCTTTTGCTCCTACGTATCCTCAATTGCGATGAGGAAATCAGACCTACGTAGTTCTTGCAAAAGCGGTAAAGTCACATGTTGATTTTATGCTTTTGAACGGTCCATGTTAACCGATAAAAGCAAAGAGGACCGTTTAAGGCGTTGGACCTTAAAACGGTTTTTAGTGATTTTTCGGAAAAAAAACTTGATTTGTGAGTTGATTTTAGTCTTAGTTTCACTTTGGTTATTAATCAATTCATTCAAGGAAACTTCCAAAGAAAAACGTCCGATTGATTTTTTTTATTATTTTATTCAAAGATATTTTGATTATTTTATTATTATTTTACTTTTTTTGGTTTAACCGAGGTTATAGCGTGAACGATCAGTTAGATTTCGTTTTAACAGTGATTAAACGAGATTACAACACAAATGATCGGTTGAAATTCATTTTATCATTTATTAGACGAGACAACGGCTTAAATAAATGGTTAAAGCACGTTAAAAACGGAAGAAAAGAAAACTGAAAGTAAACGAAATTAAAGTGAAAGTACACAAAACAAGAAATGAATTGAAAGTCTCGAATTCGAAAACTTACCCGTTGAAGAACGAAGAACGAACGAAGAACGGATGAAGAACGGTGAAGAACGACGAAGAACGATGAAGAATTTCCACATAATCGCTTACGGAAGCGTTACGGAAGTACTTCGACTTGATTTTTCTTCACGAAAACATGTTTTTTGCCCAAAATAGCCGAAATGCATAGCCAAAGGGGTCTTGAACATTTTGAAACAGCTCCCCCCTCCCCTATTTATAGAAAAAAAGGAGGTGCTTGCCGCCCAAAGACTTAATGAAGAAGATTTCTAAGCGCACCCGAATTACTAAGTTCACCCCCCTTTTCGTATTTTACGGAAAAGTTACGGAAGCCTTACGGAACTGTTTTCGAATTTGATTTTCATCTTTTTTCTCTTCCCTTTCACCAATGTTAAGTGGAATATGCTTACCCAAGGTTTTCGAAAATTTTACGGAAGTATTACGGAAGCCGCGGAAGTCCCGAAAACCATTTTTCAAAAACGTGGAGGAGCTTGCCGCCCAGTTACTTCCTCTTTAAGCAACCCAACTTCCAAATTGTTCTGGAAGGGCCTAGATTTGAATTGCTATTTACACCCCTATCTTGATAAGTTCACCCCCTTACCTTTTTTGGTGATTCTTTTTTTGTAAAGTTACGAAAACTTACGAATCTCGTAACGATACTTGTTTTCTTTCCGTAATGTTACGGAACCTTGCGGATTACATAATCATCCCCTTTTTGACTTACGGAATGTTACGGAATCTCACTTAATTATGCAACGATGCTTCCATTTGATTTCCGGTGTGTCACGAAAACTTACGGATTGTGCATCAATATTTTTTGGTTTTCTGGCATGTCCTGGAATTTCACAAATTGCCTAATGATGGGTGCCAAGCACCTCACAAGGACCAAAGAAAGGTCGCATGTCATCAAGCAAAGGTCCCCGGACGAAATTAGGGTATGACAGTTGCCCCTCTTTACTTGTCTTTTATTGGAGATAAAAGGGAAGTAAAGACAAGACACTAATTTCGTTCCTCTCGATTTGACGAGAGTCGCGGGTGACCATAAAATCTCCACATGCAAATGACTTGTTGTTCCCGGAATTTCACAAATTGCCTAATGATGGGTGCCAAGCACCTCACAAGGACCAAAGAAAGGTCACATGTCATCAAGCAAAGATCCCCGGACGAAAATTAGGGTATGACACTAATTTCGCTCCTCTCGGTTGACGAGAGTCGCGGGTGACCATGACTTGTCGTTCCCGGAATTTCACAAATCGCCTAATGATGGGTGCCAAGCACCTCACAAGGACCAAAGAAAGGTCGCATGTCATCAAGCAAAGGTCCCCGGACGAAAATTAGTGTATGACACTAATTTCGCTCCTCTCGGTTGACGAGAGTCGCGGGTGACCATGACTTTGTGGTTCCCGGAATTTCACAAATCGCCTAATGATGGGTGCCAAGCACCTCACAAGGACCAAAGAAAGGTCGCATGTCATCAAGCAAAGGTCCCCGGACGAAAATTAGTGTATGACACTAATTTCGCTCCTCTCGGTTGACGAGAGTCGCGGGCGACCATGAAATTTCCGCATGTAAATGACTTGTTGTTCCCGGAGGAACAAAAGGTGCAGAAGACTATGTCAGCCTCTGCATGCTATCAAGCGTTCTGTCTTACAGATAGCAAAAGAATGTTTATACGGATAACCACTCGGGTATTTCCGCGTATCATCGGGCCCGCCGCCTCTGGATGACACAAGGGTGCGGATAACCGTAAGGTATCTCCGCGTATCATCGGGCCCGTCGCCTCTGGATGATACAAGGGTGCAGAATGACCAAACTTGGTCTCTGCTTGTCATCGGGCCCGCCGCCTCTGGATGACAAAAGGGTGCGGATAACCGTAAGGTATCTCCGCGTATCATCGGGCCCGCCGCCTCTGGATGATACAAGGGTGCAGAATGACCAAACTTGGTCTCTGCTTGTCATCGGGCCCGCCGCCTCTGGATGATACAAGGGTGCAGAATGACCAAATTTGGTCTCTGCTTGTCATCGGGCCCGCCGCCTCTGGATGACAAAAGGGTGCGGATAACCGTAAGGTATCTCCGTGTATCATCGGGCCCGCCGCCTCTGGATGACACAAGGGTGCAGAATGACCAAATTTTGTCTCTGCTTGTCATCGGGCCCGCCGCCTCTGGATGACAAAAGGGTACGGATAACCGTAAGGTATCTCCGCGTATCATCGGGCCCGCCGCCTCTGGATGATACTAGGGTGCAGAATGACCAAATTTTGTCTCTGCTTGTCATCGGGCCCGCCGCCTCTGGATGACAAAAGGGTGCGGATAACCGTAAGGTATCTCCGCGTATCATCGGGCCCGCCGCCTCTGGATGATACAAGGGTGCAGAATGACCAAACTTGGTCTCTGCTTGTCATCGGGCCCGCCGCCTTTGGATGACAAAAGGGTGCGGATAACCGTAAGGTATCTCCGCGTATCATCGGGCCCGCCGCCTCTGGATGATACAAGGGTGCATGTCACATGACCTCAGGGTCAGTATGACAAAGATTATGGGGCGGCCGACAAAAGCAAGGCTCTTGCTCCTACGTATCCTCCAATGAGGAACTCAGACCTACGTAGTTCTAGATAATTTGTGAGACTTGAAAAGTCTCCATCAGAAAATGCTGACATCTCCGGAAAGGGCGCAGATGACCATATTGGCCTCTGCTCGTCAATCACACTTGGGGTGACTGAATGACGAGGTGCGGATAACCGTAAGGTGTCTCCGCGGGCTACCAGCTCTTGAGTCATGGCAACAAAAGGCGGTATGGTCGACAAAAGCGAGGCTCTTGCTCCTACGTATCCTCCAATGAGGAACTTAGACCTACGTAGTTCTGGATAACTTGTGAGACTTGAAAAAGTATCGGTGTTTTCTCCACTAAAATGCAAACATGCTTTAGCAAAGAGACAAATATTCCAACTGATTTAGAGCAGCATATGCTTTTTTGAGTGAAAAAAAATGCGTCTACCGGGGAAGGAGAGTCTGCTGATGAAATCTCCCATAACCATAAATGAGATTTTGGATGTTAGCATTTCGTTTCTAAATGACCATTTAGAGGAAACACTGGGTTCGACAAAAATAAAAGAAATCCACTCAAAGTGTATCAATCTCGCACAGGTAAGTGTTTCATCCTAATTCCGAACCATAGATATGTCATGACTTGACTTTGCAAATTATTTCCTATCAAATCAAAAATTACATGCGTGATCATGGATCAAATAGGACTTCCCTTGGGAATGGGTTCTTTTGGGGAGTTTTTCGGCTTTTGATTATTTTTTTGCCTTTTCCTTTTCTGTTTTGGTTTTGCGCGAGGCGAACAAGTCACCGACGCACAGGATTTTGGTTGGTAATCAAAGGGAGAAGACCACTTTAGGTCATGGTTTCCTTTTCTTTCTTTTGTTCATTTGATGACAATTCTGTACTGTTCAGATATTGTCTGGTCAAAAGACCTTTCTGCACATTTCTTCTAGTTTCTTTGATCAAGAACTTTCTTTCCTTCCTTTTTTTACTTTCTCCCATTCTTTGGTTGGGAATTTTCTTTCTTTTCTTTTTGCTTTCTCCCACTCTTTGATTGGGAATTTCCTTTCTTTTCTTTTTGCTTTCTCTTTGATTGGAAATTTTCCTTCTTTCCTTTTTTGCTTCCGAGGGTAAGGATTATAGTGAGTCATGATTTTGGATCAAGGTTTGTAGAATGGCTAGACATGATACATGTCGGGGTTTGGTTTGGCTCAAGGATAAAAGGGGTGCCCCACATTATTTCCATGACACAAATGCAAAAATGATGATTTGGAAACTTTATGCAAAACTGGTCATGCATGCACCTATGCGGAATTTCAAGTGTCAAGTTTTTATGGTCATGTGATGCTAGGGCTCAGGATTCATTTCCTCTATTTTAGTCAACCCAATGTTTCCAAAATATGTTCTTTTATCCATTTGTGCATTCATCCAAGTCCATTTCGGGCGTCCGAGAAAATTTTCACAGCATTCACCTTTCAGGTGTATACACATTTTTTCAAAAACTAGTTATGATCAGTGAATTTTTTCAAAGAAAAGTTGGAAGTCATCTCTTTTCAAAAGCATATCGGTTTTTCAGCTAAACAACTTATTTTTCTTTTTTCTCTCTTTTTTTTCTTCTTTTTTTTATTTGTTTATTTCTTTTTCTTGTTTGTTTTTTTTTCTTCTCTTTTTTTTTTTCATGAGGTATTTTGCTATATACATGCATATCCAAGGTATCTTGCTACCTAAACATACATATATATGTTTTGTAAGGTATTTTTGCTATATACATGCATATCCAAGGTATCTTTCTACCTAAACATACATATATATTTTGTGAAGTATTTTTTGTTTACATACATGCATATCTAAGGTATCTTTCTACCTAAACATACATATATATATATTTTGTGAAGTGTTTTTTGTTTACATACATGCATATCTAAGGTATTTTTCTACCTAAACATACATATATATATTTTGTGAAGTGTTTTTTTGTTTACATACATGCATATCTAAGGTATTTTCACTACCTAAACATACATATATATGTTTTGTAAGGTATGACTACCTTCTGAGCTTGCGCTTGTTTTATTTAAATTCCCAGGATCATGAGCAACTAGGTGCGTCCTACTATAAAAAATGATCAAATAGCAGGCAGAAATTTAAAAGGTACTAGGTTGCCTCCTAGTAGCGCTTCTTTAACGTCTTGAGCTGGACGCCTTATGACTTGTCGGTCACTGACCTAGTACTTTGCTTACCTTTGGCTTTGGACTTGGTCGCCTATTGGTCGGCCATGTGGTGTAGGCAATACTCAAACCTTTTTGTGGATGAGCAGAGGTGAACTCTAGAGGTGATGGCGGTGCGTCTATTGCCCGCTGCCGGCCATCGCCAGGCTGCTGTGGTGTTTCGCCCTGCGCCTGCCTGGAGACGCAGAACTTCTTGATGAAAGCTCGATTGGTAGGGGGGACCTGATGACCTTGCTGGGGGCGATAGGCACTCCCTAGAACTATGCCACGACGACATGAACTTGCTGGGGGGAACGGGCGCCCTGTAGGGCCGACAGAGGCCCGTAACCAGAGCTGGAAACCCCAGGGCCCTGTTGGACTTCTTCAGGTCCACTGGGTGTCTTTGTGGGTGCGATCCCTGCAAACAATAGATGGTATCAGAAATCAGTTGAACCATATGCATACTTACCTATGATGATGTGACCTTGTCGGGGGGGGGGGGTACGAGCACCCTGTAGGACTGATAGAGGCCCGTAACCAGAGCTGGAAACCCTAGGGCCCTGTTGGACTTTTCCGGGTCCACTGGGTGTCTCTTGGGTGCGATCCCTGCAAACAATAGATGGTATCAGAAATCAATTGAACTATATGCATACTTACCCATGTCGGGACGACACAGACTAACTGATACTTTTGCAGGGGGAGATTGGCGTTGCGGTCGCTGGGCAGAATGTTGCTAAGTAGCAATGTCATCTATATCTGTGTAAGAGTGGTCATGTTGGTGCGCATGATCCGCACTCGTCTCTTTGCAGCGGCACGGGTGAAATCTTGCCCTGGTATGCATAGTAGCTGTGTGATAGCCTCCCTCTCTGGTTGTGCTCGCACAGTTGGCCCTCCTCCAATATCAGGGGGTGGCCCAGGAACCGTTAAAAGGAAACTACTGGCCCCTTAACCGGAAGTGCAAGTCTCGGTTAAGCATTTAAGGGCAGAGGACCTTAAATTCTTTTAAGGTGTGGATGTCGAGCACACTGAAAATGAGGACACGTAGCCCTCTAAAGGTGAGGGCGTGCAGCCCTCTCAAGGCGAGGAGGTGTAGTCCTCTGGAGGTGAGGGCGTGCAGCCCTCTGCTGGCGAGGACGTGTAGTCCTTTCAAGGTGAGGGCGTGTAGCTCTCTGACGGTGAGGGTAACTAGTACCCAAGGTGAGGACGTGTAGCCCTCTCAAGGCAAGGACATGTAGTCCTCTGGAGGTGAGGGCGTGCAACCCTCTGATGCTGAGGACGTGTAGTCCTCTCAAGGCGAGGACGTGTAGTCCTCTAAACGGTGAGGGTAACTAGTACCCAAGGTGAGGGCGTGTAGCCCTCTCAAGGCGAGGACATGTAGTCCTCTAGAGGTGAGGGCGTGCAGCCCTCTGATGGTGAGGACGTGTAGTCCTCTCAAGGTGAGGGCGTGTAGCCCTCTAACGGTGAGGGTAACTAGTACCCAAGGTGAGGGCATGTAGCCCTCTCAAGGCGAGGACATGTAGTCCTCTGGAGGTGAGGGCGTGCAGCCCTCTGATGGTGAGGACGTGTAGTCCTCTCAAGGCAAGGACGTGTAGTCCTCTCAACGGTGAGGGTAACTAGTACCCAAGGTGAGGGCGTGTAGCCCTCTCAAGGCGAGGACATGTAGTCCTCTGAAGGTGAGGGCGTGCAGCCCTCTGTTGGCGAGGACGTGTAGTCCTCTAAAAGTGATAGGTACAAGTACCCAAGGGTCCACCCTTATGAGAAAGCAAGAGATCGACTCATCGAGAGGGCCGGTCATCCCAAATCCACAAGATTTGGACATTAGATGTAGGAAATCTATGCAGTTAACATGATTTTTAGGGATGCAGATGCATGCAACCTTTGTCGTGAAATTTGGTAAATGCGGACTTCATATGAAACAATGCAATGTAATGGAAAGTTGTACAATGTTCATGACATTCTTTCCCTATTTTGTGATTTTGATTTTGATTTGATTTTTTTCGGAAAACATAGATTGACTGTCCTTTTGAAAGAGGTGATAATTCATGCGACCTTATCCTATCTTTTGCAAATCTCTCCGGGAACTCCCTCAAAGTGTATGTTCTTTTTGATTTAGTCACTTGACCATTTTGGAGTGACGGCAATGGAGCCATTTGATGTTTAATCAATCCATCGAAATCCTAGGGTTTGTCCCCCCTTTTTTTGTTGAAAACATCGATGGGTGAGAACTTTTGATCGGCCCCTATGTTAACTTGAGGCTCATGGACGGTGCCCCTCATTGCCCCAGTGTAAGGCTTTGAGGTACCAATTGTTGCCTTTCGTCATGACCTTGTAGGAGGGAACCTATTGGGTGAGAACTTCTAATCTGCCCCTAGGTTCGCTTGAGGTTTTTGCATGGTGCCTTTCGTTGCCCCAGTGTAGGGCTTAGAGGTACCAAGTGTTGTCTTGTTTTCATAGCCTCGTAGTGAGGAAGAATGAAAGAAGCAGTTGATTCTTGCAAAAAGAATTTTCCAAGGACGAGAAATAGTTAAAGGATTTTTTTAGTTGATGGATTAAGTCAAATGACTCCTATGTAGAAGCAAGATGTTTTGATGTTTTGATGATGCCGAAGGATCAAGTGCTTCTAAGTTTTATTCGAGACAAGAAATCAAGATATATGATCAAGTTGATCTCTAGAATCTTAGGAAGAAGTTTCCAAATTGAAAAACAAAAGGTTTGACCAAAGAATTCTATCATTTCAAATTGAGATTTGCTCTCTGGTAATCGATTACCAGCAGTTGAAAATGTTTTAATTCAAATTTTTAAAACCTGTAATCGTTTACACAAGTCTTGTAATCGATTACCAGAGGGGATTTTCGGAAAATAATTTCCAAGAGTCACATCTATTCAAATGGTTTATGAATGGCCATCAAAGGTCTATTTATATGTGACTTGGAAACACGAATTCAAAGAGAGCTTTTATTGCCCAAAAAGTTTATCCTCTCAAAAGATTAAGAGTTTTTCTGAACTGAACTGTCTTATCCTCTCAAAAAGATTCCTTGGTCAACCACTTGCATATTCAATAAGGAATTTTGATTGGTCTTCATTGTACAATCTATCCCTTTTAAGAGAGATTTCTTCTTCTCTTCTTCTTATTTCTAAAAAGGGATTAAGAGACCGTGGGTCTCTTGTTGTAGACGATTCCTGAACACAAGGGAAGGGTTGTCCCTGTGTGATTCAGACTTTGTAAAAGGAGTTTTACAAAGAGAGTGGAAAATCTCAAGTGGGTTGCTTGAGGACTGGACGTAGGCGCGGGAAGTGGCCGAACCAGTATAAATCAAGTTTGCATTCCTCTCTTCCTTTAAACTTCTTTTATTTATTGCTATTTATCTTTTGCTTTAAAGAAGTTTATTTTGAATTGTCTTTTGAGTAATTCATGTTTAAGGGTGCATTGTTAATCCAAAAAGAAAGAGTGATAGTTCAATTGGGGAATAGTCTTTGCATCTTAATTCAACCCCCCCTTTCTTAAGATAACTGAGGCCATTTGTCCAACATCCTATTCTTGACAACTCGCTTCTCCAAGAAGACAAACTTTCCGGAATGATAAAATGAAGTCACACGAACGTCTATATTTTTACTTGAAAACACAGTCAATCAAATGCCCCCTCTTTTTTCTTTTTTTTTTTTACTTTACTCGTCGTTTTACGACACCCCCACCAATGTGCAAGATGAGTAATCTCTGATTGAACGGTCTTGGAAGTCAACACTCAGGAGCGCAGGTTGCTTGAGCAAACAGACCAATGGCTTACACTCACATTCCGGTGGAAGTTGAATAAGCAAAGATGTGTGTTTTGAGAGGATGAGAGAGACAAGGATGTCCATTTTATCCATATCATTTAGCATTGTAACTGTGGTTTATAATAATGGCATAAACTTGAAAATCCTGATGAGTCATAACAACAGCTTCCAGAATTGCCCCATGTATGGTGTTGCTTGTTAATGTTAGGATTCAACAAGCGATTCTCCTCAAATTTCAGCCAGCCCGTATCAATTAGACCTTGCACCTTACGCTTCAGAGCCCTACAATGCTCAATGGAACGCCCCGGGGCTTCTCCGTGACAAGCACACGTTGCGTTCGAGTCGTATTCTCGGAGAAATGGAGGTTGATGAACCTTGGCTAGGGTTATGGCTACCATTGAATTATTAAGTAGATATGGGATCAAGTTTAGCATATGACAACGGAATTTGGGGTGAACCCTACAGGCTTTTTGCTGCAAAATTCCTTTTTGTTGTGTGTTTTTTTTTTGGTTTGTGCTAAAGGTGGTCTTCGTCATTGGAAGTGCGGTAGACAGGCTTTGTGGTTGATTTAGGGATGGCCTTTGTGGATAACTGGGTGGTGGGTAAGGAGGTGGTTTGTTATTGACTGAGTAATGACATTGTTGGGTTTGGTGGGAAACTTGGCCGTATAGGAATGGCAGTCACAGCATGGGTTTCTCCCTCATCCTCACCCTCTTTATTTGCCCCAGTTTTCTCATTCGTCTAAGCAGGATGATTAAATTTGCCTCTTTTCAGATCCACTTCGATCCTTTCACTGGCGAAGACCAAATCCGCAAAGCTTTGAGGGTGCGTAGCCCACCATCTTTTCATAGTAGAGTATCGATAATGTGTCTACCATCACGATTATCGTCTCCCTTTCCATCATTGGGGGTACCACTTGGGCCGCCAGATCCCTCCACCTTTTGGGCGTTTTCTTTGAAAGATCCGTCCCCCTTTTTGCAAATGTTCTGTAGTTGCATCCTATCCAGAACCATATCAAAATTGTACTAATACTGCCTAACAAAGGCAACCATTAGGTCCTTCCAAGAATGGACTCGGGAAGGTTCCAAGTTAGTGTACCAGGTAACAGCTACCCCAGTAAGACTTTCATGGAAGGAATGTATCAACAATTCCTCATCTTTTGCGTATTCCCCCATCTTCTGACAATACATCTTTAGATGGTTCTTGGGACAAGTAGTCCCCTTGTACTTGTCAAAGTCCAGCACCTTGAACTTGGGAGGGGTGATGATATTGGGTACTAGGAACAACTCTTTTAGGTTAGCAAAGGCATAATCTTCACCTCCTTCAATGGCCCTGAGCCTTTCCTCTAGATGATCCAACTTTCCCATTCCTGCCATAGTCATGAGGGTTTTTAACCGCTGTGGAACGTGAGGGTTGTGGTTGTGGATGATATTGAGGGCCCTCCAAAGTGTTTTGTAGGGGTATACCACCAACTGCTTGCCCTTCAGCAGCATATCCGAGGCAAGGCTCGAAGTTGGCTAGATCGTGGTGGGGAATTTCATGTGTCTCCTCCATGGGTCGAGAGACATGTGCATGATCAGATTGAGGTTGTTGGCTCTTAATGAGTATGGGAGTGGAGTTATTGACATCCTCATTGGGAATGTACACCACATTGGGTGGTGTATAGTTTGGGAGGCAAACCATATGGCGGGAAGGCGTGCTTGTTTTGAATTTGCACATCATGGGGTCATCCGTACTTCCCAAATCTTTGCCTACCATATTTGAGGTTGGATGATTCATTTGCTTGAGGCCAGATGGGAGCATCGGGTTCACCTTAGCGACAGCGCTAGTAGCGGCAACTATAACCGCATTGGCTTCCATTATCTTCTTCATGCTCATCATGGCCTCCATCATTGTGGCCATTTGCTCTTTCATGGCCTCCATGTCGGCCTTCATCTTCTCTTGCATCTCCTCTGCTTCACCCATTACTCTAGCTCTAGCACGAGTTCGGTAAGGGTGCCGTAAAGCGTGTCCTTTTCTTTTTGATAACAATGATTAAGTTCATTTTATTTTATTTTATTTTATTTTTCAACGAAAGAATGCAATGAGCAATGCAACCAATGAAAAGCATGGATGTATGCGAATGATGTACAGTTGAAGTATTGCGAATTTTTACGCAGGATATGGGGTTGAATCAATTTAGATTTTCAACATGGTCCATGACATCTTTGTCAAGGTGAAACTGGAAGTAACAAGGACATAAACAATCCTAAATATGTTTGGCAGTAGACGAAGCAATGATGTGACTCGATTCATCTTTTGCCCCAATTTTGCAAGACGGTTACTTCCATATTTCAACTTGACTTGATGAACCTTTTTGTAAAAGCATGAGCTTGGTTCAACCCCGTAATCCAAGGAATGGCAATTCTGATCGCCAATACTTCAACAACATCTCATAGGGATGAATGACTCGGGCATACTTTAAGCTATGCATGGAAAATGTAATTATGAAATTGAGATGCCCGAAGAAACATCCTTTCTTAGTTAAACATGCATTAGGTACCATGTTCAATCATTTTGTTTTTAAGTGAAATGGGTTTATGATCCCAACATGGTTGGCTCATGGTACCGAATATATGCAACTAAGAATGCAGCGTGAATTTTCGTACTTCCCTTTTTTTTGTTTTTGTTTTGTAGAGGAAAATACAAGGATCATGTATGAGCAAACAAAAAGTATGTTGAACGCATATGATGATGCAATGACTCATGCAAAATGGGAATGTGATAACGGACAAATGCAGGAACGATATGTTCATTATGATGCTGAAGAGATGTTTATGCGGTGCATGATATGAATGCATTTTACGGACACGAGAGCCCGGAAAATTATCTCTTCTTACTCGCGCATTTGGGGGCGCAGTGCCCCATATGTACAATTAAGAAGGTGATATGGACCTTCCGGCTTCCCGTGACAAAGGACGAGACCAACATACAATGCATGCTAGAGATAAAATGCGGGAGTGACTTGATTCGCACTGATTTTTGGAGTAAAAACGTGGGATAAACTCATTTTTTTCAAAAAGTTATAACTAGTCAAGATCTGAGCGACAATACAAACTTCCTAGCGGTTTCTAATCATATGGTACATTAAGTCTATCATATGCTGACAATAGCTGAGAAGTCCGTGGATCTCCTCGGGGGCGGAGTAGGTGTCCGCCACTGCTTTGGCCTTGGCTAGCAATCGGGGAAGTTCTTGACTCCTGTTCAAAGTAAGAGCAAATCAGTCCGTCCACATTGTTGCCTCTTGGTGCAATGAATCAATTACCCTTTCCCTTTTCGACGCACGAGCGGTGACCTTGTAGCGGATAGACGGGCCTACCTTCTTGGAGAAAAAAGGTGTGAAACCAGCCACACATAGAGAGCCAGTGCACAACAAACAATTCTTGCGCTGCTCTTTTCACATCCCCGGTCGAACGTGTCATACATGGCCAAAATGGCGACGACCAGGCTTTCCTTGCCATGATGAAAGGCGAGGAAAGCGTCAATCGCTGCTAGGTCCACTAACCCTTCCATATTCGGAAAGAGGACAACTCCAAAGATCAAAAACGCCAAGATGTCAATAAAAGAAAGCCCATTCGCCTTGATTTTCCAAGGCCTTTGCCCTTTCCTCCAAACACTTCCTTGGTACTCCGACTACTCCATTTCTGTTTTGCTTTAGATGTTCCAACTCTTGTTCTGAGATTTTCACTACCTTGGCAACTCTTGTCGTGGAGGGATAGAACCCAAAGAAAAGATATGGCTTCCTTCCTCCCAGTTGGCATCCCAGGATTTCTTCCAACTCTTTCACAGTCGGCACTAGCTGGAAGTCCTCAAATGTGAAGCACCTTAGGGGCTGGTCATAATACTGGGAAAGGGATGCAATCAGTTCCGTGGAGACTTCTACCCTAGCTAGGTCCCAAATCTTACCATAGGCTTTGCGGAAGGCTTGCCGTTGAAGTTGACCCATTAATTGCCCCAACTCTCCTAAACTAGTGACCTCTAAGCTCTTGATTTTGACTTGATAGAACCTCTTTTTAAGCGAAGGCTTTTGACTTGATCCCATGTTTTACTAAAGTGAAATAAAATCTAGTGCGAATCAAAACTCTGACATCTATCATGGGTGGAATGGATGAATGCATGAAGAAATGCATATGACACAGATGCAATTTACGAATACGGGAGCCCGAGAAACTGTCTCCTTCTTAGATACAACGTCTAGGGGTAGCAAAGTGCCCCAACGTATGTATTTAAAACGGTGACACGGACCCTTCGTTGGTTTGTTTACAGAGGGGATCAAGATAGAACCCATGTGTGATGCATATGCGAAAGGCACAACACGGGAATGTATATAGTATGACAATACTCACTGAATATAAGTAAAAGGGTATATGACACTTATGCATGGCAGTGTGAAAAATGGCACGCAGCGTGTTTGCTCCGTGCCCCTATTTAAGGGACCTATAAGGGAGAGAGCTAACTAGGCTTTTAGTAATAACCCCCAAGGTAGTCATATCTCTTTTGATAGTTTCTAGAGGTATCATTCTCTTCGAAAAACATATTGCAGCAGTAGGGACTACTAGCAACAATAAGTTTTCAAAGAAAAAAGCTCTAGATGAGGGTTCACTGTAATCAAGCAAGTCGGAGACCTAGCATGACCACATATTCACCTCCGCTCCTTATGTTCCCATGAACCCGGGTATAGGGCCCTTTTTCACTCACAGTGTGTGCAAATAGTGTTGGTGTTTGTGTGCATCAAATGAATAAATATTTACCCCATGCATACATTTTAAAACGCACTAAAAGCAACAAAGAGTTTATATACATAAGAACATAATGAAGGAAAACCAACAAAGGGATAAGTCACGGTAAAACATTGCACAAGATTAAATGGCCTAACTCTCTAAAAACAGTCCCCAGTGGAGTCGCCAACTGTCGCAACCTACCCTTCGGCGGGAGGGCGACGCGAGACTCGCGGGATGCGTGTTCCACGAAAGGAATACGCGCGGAGTCGCCACCAACGTTTATTTGAGGAAAACGTCGAAAAAACCAGAAAAGACGTGATCTACGAACTTTTAAGTGAAAGGTTCGGGAGTTGTATTTACGCACGGGGAAGGTATTGGCACCCCACACGTCCGCCCTAAGGGACGGCAGCCTTTAATCGAATGTGCAAACATGACTTTGATTTTTACGTTCCCTTTTATGTCCTTATATCCTTTATACCCTTTTTATATTTTTTCTTTTTTGTGGTCGACAAGGGTGTTTCCCTTTGCTCCTACGTATTCCTCAATTTGGGATGAGAAAATCAGACCTACGTAGTTCTTTCGGAACAAAGTGTTTGGTTTAAGTTTGTTTTTTGTCTTTTTTGCAAAATATGTTTTTTATTTGAACAAAAGGTCATTTAAGGTGTTGGACCATTAAACGGTCTTTTGATTTTGAAAGGAGAGAAACGTTAAGGCATTGGACCATTAACGATCTCTTGTTTTTGAAAGGAGAGAAACGTTAAGGCATTTGGACCATTAACGATCTCTTGGGGTGGTCGACAAAAGCGGGGCTTTTGCTCCTACGTATCCTCAATTGCGATGAGGAAATCAGACCTACGTAGTTCTTGCAAAAGCGGTAAAGTCACATGTTGATTTTATGCTTTTGAACGGTCCATGTTAACCGATAAAAGCAAAGAGGACCGTTTAAGGCGTTGGACCTTAAAACGGTTTTTAGTGATTTTTCGGAAAAAAACTTGATTTGTGAGTTGATTTTAGTCTTAGTTTCACTTTGGTTATTAATCAATTTATTCAAGGAAACTTCCAAAGAAAAACGTCCGATTGATTTTTTTTATTATTTTATTCAAAGATATTTTGATTATTTTATTATTATTTTACTTTTTTTGGTTTAACCGAGGTTATAGCGTGAACGATCAGTTAGATTTCGTTTTAACAGTGATTAAACGAGATTACAACACAAATGATCGGTTGAAATTCATTTTATCATTTATTAGACGAGAAAACGGCTTAAATAAATGGTTAAAGCACGTTAAAAACGGAAGAAAAGAAAACTGAAAGTAAACGAAATTAAAGTGAAAGTACACAAAACAAGAAATGAATTGAAAGTCTCGAATTCGAAAACTTACCCGTTGAAGAACGAAGAACGAACGAAGAACGGATGAAGAACGGTGAAGAACGACGAAGAACGATGAAGAATTTCCACAGAATCGCTTACGGAAGCGTTACGGAAGTACTTCGACTTGATTTTTCTTCACGAAAACGTGTTTTTTGCCCAAAATAGCCGAAATGCATAGCCAAAGGGGTCTTGAACATTTTGAAACAGCTCCCCCCTCCCCTATTTATAGAAAAAAAAGGAGGTGCTTGCCGCCCAAAGACTTAATGAAGAAGATTTCTAAGCGCACCCGAATTACTAAGTTCACCCCCCTTTTCATATTTTACGGAAAAGTTACGGAAGCCTTACAAAACTGTTTTCGAATTTGATTTTCATCTTTTTTCTCTTCCCTTTCACCAATGTTAAGTGGAATATGCTTACCCAAGGTTTTCGAAAATTTTACGGAAGTATTACGGAAGCCGCGGAAGTCCCGAAAACCATTTTTCAAAAACGTGGAGGAGCTTGCCGCCCAGTTGCTTCCTCCTTAAGCAACCCAACTTCCAAAATGTGCTGCCTAGATTTGAATTGCTATTTACACCCCTATCTTGATAAGTTCACCCCCTTACCTTTTTTGGTGATTCTTTTTTTGTAAAGTTACGAAAACTTACGAATCTCGTAACGATACTTGTTTTCTTTCCGTAATGTTACGGAACCTTGCGGATTACATAATCATCCCCTTTTTGACTTACGGAATGTTACGGAATCTCACTTAATTATGCAACGATGCTTCAATTTGATTTCCGGTGTGTCACGGAAACTTACGGATTGTGCATCAATATTTTTTGGTTTTCCGGCATGTCCTGGAATTTCACAAATTGCCTAATGATGGGTGCCAAGCACCTCACAAGGACCAAAGAAAGGTCGCATGTCATCAAGCAAAGGTCCCCGGACGAAATTAGGGTATGACAAAACCATATCGGCAGATGATCTCTTTCTTAATGAACCTGACCACCACATTCCTCGTGACATTGGTATATGAAGCCGCCTCGACCCACTTGGTGAAATAATCTATCGCTACGAGGATGAAGCGATGACCATTCGAGGCCTTGGGCTCAATGGCCCCGATGACATCTATTCCCCACATGGAGAAAGGCCAAGGGGCGGACAAGACATTCAGAGGATGTGGTGGAGCATTGACATTATCTGCGAATGCTTGACATTTGTGGCATTTCCTCACATGGACATAACAATCACTTTCCATGGTAAGCCAGTAATAACCTGCTCTTAGGATCTTCCTGGCCATAGCATGCCCGTTGGCGTGTGTTCCAAACGAGCCCTCATGGACTTCCTCTATCATGTGATTTGCCTCCCTGGCATCCACACACCGCAGGAGTGTCATGTCGTGATTTCTCTTATACAGTATGCTTCCGCTCATGAAGAAACCGGCTGCCAACCTTCTCAATGTCCTTTTATCATTGTCGGCAATCTCTGGCGGGTATTCTTTGCTTACGACATATCGCTTGATGTCGAAATACCAAGGCTTTCCGTCCCGTTCCTCTTCCACTTGGCCACAATGCGCGGGTTTGCCACGACACCAAAATTCAATGTAAGGTAGATCCCCGTGCGGTGTTAGCTGGAACATAGACGCCAACGTAGCAAGTGCATCCGCCATTTGATTTTCCTCGCGGGGAACATGATGGAAGGAGATCTCATCGAAGGTCTTAGCCAATTCCTTGATATAGGCTTTGTAGGGTATCAGCTTGGGATCTCTAGTTTCCCATTCCCCTCTCAGCTGATGGATTACCAACGCTGGGTCGTCGTACACCTTGAGTAGTTTGACATTGGAGTCAATTGCTGCCTGGACGACTAGGGCACATGCTTCATATTCGGCCATGTTGTTGGTGCAGTCGAATCCTAGCCTGGCTGTGAAAGGTACACATTGATTGTCCGGAGAGACCAACACTGCCCCAACGCCATGACCTAGAATTTTTTACGCTCCGTCAAACCATACGGTCCATTTGTCCCGATCTTCGTCCAATTTTTCCTCAAACAAGGCCATGATGTCCTCATCCGGGAATTCAGGATGCATGGGCTGGTAGTCGTTAAGAGGCTGTTGAGCCAAATAATCTGCTAAGGCGCTTCCTTTTATCGCCTTTTGGGTGACATAGACTATATCAAACTCAGATAGCAGGACTTGCCACCGGGCGATTCGTCCCGTGAGAGCTGGCTTTTCAAAGATGTACTTAACCGGGTCCATTTTGGATATCAACCAGGTAGTATGGCTCAGCATGTACTGCCTTAGGCGATGGGATGACCATACTAAAGCACAACACGTTCTTTCGAGCAAGGAGTAATTCATCTCACAGGTCGTGAACTTCTTACTTAGGTAGTAAACAGCGCGCTCTTTCTTCCCGGATTCGTCATGTTGCCCCAGCATACACCCCATTGACTCGTCCAAGATTGTCATGTACAAAATGAGAGGCCTTCCAGGTACTGGTGGCATAAGCACGGGAGGATTCATAAGGCACTTTTTGATCCTTCCAAAAGCTTCTTGGCAATCCTCATTCCAGCGATCAGTTTGGTTTTTGCGTAAGAGTTTGAACAACGGCTCACAAATGGCGGTGAGCTGCGATATGAATCTGGCAATATAATTCAAGCGTCCCAGGAAACCTCGGACTTGCCTCTCTGTACGGGGTTCTGGCATCTCAAGGATAGCCTTCACCTTTTCGGGGTCTACCTCTATCCCTTTCTGGCTTACAACGAAACCAAGCAATTTCCCTGATTTGACCCCAAAGGTGCACTTAGCGGGGTTCAACCTTAATTGATATTTCTTAAGCCTTTCGAACAACTTTCGCAGGTTGACAAGGTGTTCTTCCTCGGATTTAGATTTAGCAATTATGTCGTCCACGTAGACCTCGATCTCTTGATGCATCATATCATGGAACAAAGCTACCATGGCCCGTTGATAAGTTGCCCCAGCATTCTTGAGTCCAAAGGACATCACCTTGTAACAAAACGTCCCCCACAGGGTGACGAAAGTAGTCTTTTCCATATCCTCGGGCGCCATCTTTATCTGATTGTAACCAGAGAAACCGTCCATGAAGGAAAATAAAGCGAAATTGGTCGTGTTATCTACGAGGATATCGATGTGTGGTGAAGGAAAATTGTCCTTGGGACTGGCCCGATTCAGGTCCCGATAATCCACACACATTCGTACTTTCCCATCTTTCTTAGGAACCGGTACGATGTTGGCAACCCATTCTGGATACCGAGCGATGACCAGAAATCCAGCGTCAAATTGCTTCTTCACTTCTTCTTTTATCTTCAAGGATGTTTCGGGCTTCATCCTTCTCAGTTTCTGTTTTACCGGGGAACACTCGGGATTTAGAGGTAATCGGTGCTGTACAATGTCAGAACTCAAACCGGGCATATCTTGGTATGACCAAGCAAAAATGTCTTGGTAGTCTTTTAGCAGGATTATTAATTCTTCACGGATAGGTGCGGTAATACCTGTACCTATCTTTACTTCCCTTTTTCCACTGCCAATTCCTAAGTCTACCAGCTCTATTTCTTCTTGATGAGGCCCCATTTCTTGGTCCTCATGGGCGACCATTCTTTCTAATTCTGGGGGAAGTCCCACATCCTCGTTTCCTTCATCTTCCGTTTGATTTATTTCTTGCTCGAAGTCGATAGGTGGGTCCCAGGTATTAGTACCTTCGGGGGACTCATCATCGGATCTGCCGTTTCAGAAAAAGAAGTAAACATGCAAATGAATGAGAATGGGTAGAGACGTAGGACCAGATGAAGAAAGATCCTTGTATTATAAAATCAACAACAAAGGACACAAAGCCTTAACAAAAGGAAAAACTCTAAAGCCTAGGCCCAACTATAGAGCTTTTAAAACCGTAAAGGTTTACATTATGCTCATTGCGTAAATGCCGGGGCGTTCCTCCACCACTTTTCCTTTTCCCTTGACGTCCGCGGGTTGGACTGGTAGGTCCGAAGGCGCGAACACATGACCACTACGGGTCACACCACTCAGTCCCGTGATATTTGTTACTTTAGCTAACAACGAGCTGACGTCGGTGGCTTCTTCTTCCTTCTCCCTCGGAGGTGTATATCTCCATGGTACTGCGTGGCTACTTTGGTATGGGAAAGGAACAGGTTTGGCTACTAAGGGGTGTCCGGGCTTTTGCGAAGCTGCGCTTTTGGTGAAGTATATCACCAAGGGTTTGGGCTTCGCAACACTGCTCCCGTCCGTGGACTGCATGCATATATGCTGCTCTTCTTTTCCTTCACTGCCGACTTCCAGTCGACCTTGATCTATCATCCGCTGTAACAACTCCTCTACTCCCAAACACGTCTCCATGTCATGCAGCTCGCCGGAATGTAGGAAACAGGAATCCTCCTTACACCCACTATGGGGAATCACACCTCCTTTTTGTAGGGCCTCAAAGATAAACCTCCTAGGGGTTGCCACATCCCTTAAAGGTTTAGACCTGTGCGGCCTATCGAACTCAATGGCATTAACCGCTCCCCCTCCATGATTGGCGAGCGGATTGGTTCTCACATTGGGCCGATCCTCTTGGAAAGTCAGCCATCCAGCATCCATTAAATGTTGGACCTTGTATTTAAGGGCCAAGCATTTTTCAACGGAATGCCCCGGGACACCCCCATGGTACTTGCAGGTTGCGTTAGGGTCATACCACTTCGGGAAAGGGGGTTCGAGGACCCTTCCGGGAGTTACCACGGCCAAATGATTGGCGATGAGGGATGGCAAAAGATCTTCGTACGTCATTGGGAGTGGGGTGAATTCTGGAAATGGCCTCGGAGGGAAGTTCCTTGTCGTGTTGGAATTACCGGCCGGTCGAGTCGTGTTCGGAGTTGTAATTTGGGGAGCTTCCCTCTGGGTGGGTGCCTTAGGCTGCACGGGTGTTGAGCTAGAGGCGTTCCCGGTATGAGCCGAGAAGTTCGGGTGATGTTGCGCGTACTGATGGGTACCATGAGGCGTTTGCTGGGGTTTGACCCACGCGGGTGTTGAAGAGACGGCATGGGCATCTCCTTCCTTCCTTTTTGCCCATGTTGCCCCGATTCTTTTGGCATTCGCATTTGTGGAGGAAATGTAATCAAACTTTCCTCTTTTCAATCCTACCTCGATTCTTTCCCCGACAAATACTAGATCCGCAAAGCTGGACGGCATGTAACCTACTAGCTTCTAATAGTAGAACACTGGCAGAGTGTCTACCATCATGGTGATCATCTCTCTCTCAACCATGGGAGGAGCTACTTGTGCCGCCAAATCCCTCCACCGCTGCGCATATTCTTTAAAGGTTTCACCCTCTTTCTTGAACATATTCTGCAGTTGAGTGCGGTCGGGAGCCATATCAGAATTGTACTGATACTGCCTTAGGAAGGCAGTAATTAGATCCTTCCAAGTACGGATACGGGAAGCTTCCAAATTAGTGTACCACACTACCGCGGCTCCGGCCAAGCTATCTTGAAAGAAGTGTATTAATAGCTTCCCATCCTTAGAGTGGGCGCCCATCTTACGGCAGTACATCTTGAGATGGTTTTTGGGACAAGTCGTCCCTTTATACTTGTCGAAGTCCGGCACTTTGAACTTCGGGGGAATAACAACATCGGGTACTTAGCAAAGATCCGTCATGTCTGCGAACGGATAGTCCCCAAATCCTTCCACGGCCCTCAATCTTTCCTCAAGGAGATCGAGCTTCCTCCTTTCTTCAGTTGCTGGGGGCGGTCCTTCCGTGGACAAAACTATTGGTGGTGCCGCGATGTTGGGTTGAGGCAACGTGCCTGGTGCCGGCCCTTCGGGGATCGGGGGATAGAACTCGACATCCCTTCGAGCATAGTCTTGAGGGTCTTTGTGGACTTCGTCGGGCTGTTGAGGAGGCTCTCTTTCAAGGACGGGAGAAGCAATGTGGCCCGCATCTTCTTGCAAGACGGGTGGTGAGTAGTTGGGCGGCAATCCATAAGGGTAAGCCGCTCGGTTGTATCCCAGGTGAGGGCTGCCATCGTGCCCCAGTGTGTCCCTTCCCCATCCTACTATGTTTGAGGGAGGATGGTGCGCAGTTGCCAAGAGAGTCGGGTCTGCTTCGGCAGCCGAACTGACAGCGGCAGCGGTGGCCGCGTTCTTCTCTATGAGCTGCTTCATACTTAACATGGCCTCCATCATGGAGGCCATTTGTTCTTTCAGAGCCGACATGTCGGCTTTCATCTGTTCCTGTGTCTCCTCTTGATCACCCATCGTTCTAGATTTGGATCTTGTGCGATAGGGATGCCTTGTGGCGCGTTTAGTTATGGTGTTTTTCCCTAAAAAACCAAACGTGAGGAGTGGATAAAGAAAAAATGCATGCTAGAGATGAAATGTAGGAGTGATTTGATTTGCACAATCTTTTTGGAGTAGAAACATGGGACCAACTCATTTTATTTCAAAAAGAAAGTCGTATCTAGTCAAGGTCTGAGAGACCATACAAGTTTCCTAACGATTTCTAATTATGTGGGCCATTAAGTCTATCATATGCTGACAATAGCCGAGAAGCCCATGAATCTCTTCGGGTGCGGAGTAGGTGTCTGCCATCGCCTTGGCCTTGGCTAACAAGCGGGGAAGTTCTTGACTCCCGTTCAAGGTAAGAGCAAACCGATCCATCCACATGGTTGCCTCTTGGTGTAAAGAGTCGATCACCCTTCCTCTAGTCTCTTTTTCCGCGTATACTTGAGCATACTCGTCCGCGATTCTATGCTCGTGGGCCGTGGCTAGACCTAACTCTTCTTGGTACTTGGCGATGATAGCTAGCATGTTGGTCTCCGTCTCGCATAAACGCTGAGACAAGCTTCTTTTGGACCTTGAACAAGCAACTAACTCCTCTTTTAGAACCATGCTATGTGCTCGCGACTGGTCCCTCTCTTCCCTTCGCAGCTTGAGTTCACTATTGCTACCCCATAGAGCTCCGTGAAATTTATTCCGGCCATACTCTTCCTTGCGAGCCCTCTTGGTCTCTTGTTCAAGGGCTCTTGCGGTAATTGCATTCTCTTCCCGTAACCCGGCACACTCCTTCCGAATGTGTGTTGCGGCCAACTTGAACTTCTCCTTGGCAAATTTCGCCTTTCCTAACTCGCTTTTGAGAGCTTGGACTTCTTTGTCCTCTTCCGGTGCTTCAAAACTCTCTTCGCTGACGACTTTTAACTTGGCGAGCCAATCTAAACCTCGTATATGAACTTTCAGCCATTCATGGTAGCCACCAATGATGCCATTACGAATGCCTCTAAGTTCTTGATCTTTCCTTAACGGGGTTTCCCATGCCTTATGGATTCTTTGTATAGTCTTGGAATTTTGTGCGCCGAAATCCCTCACAAGGAAAGGAGACATGCTTTCTTCCATCGGTGCTCCCCTCATGGGGTACCCTAGTTGTCTTATAGCGAGCGCGGGATTGTAGTTAATACAACCCCTCGTTCCTACCAGCGGAATGTTTGGGTATCCTTCAAATGAGAAAAGGACTCCTTCTTTTCCTTCCTTCCATCGGGGGAACCAACTGATTGTTCTACCTCCTATCCCGGCCAAAAGCTGGTCCCAATCTATTCTCCTCTTTTCAGTACATGAGCGATGGCTCAGGAGCGGACATGGATGTCTTGTGTCTTGTTGGAACAAGTGCGAAACCAACCAAACACAGAGGGCGGGCAAGCAACAGATGATCCGTGCGCTACTCTTTTCGCACCTTCGGTCAAATGTGTCAAATAGATCTGCCAAGACAGCTACCACCGGACTTTCCTTGCTATGGTGGTAGGCAAGGAAAGCGTCGATTGCTGCTAGGTCCACCAAACCATCCACGTTTGGAAAGAGGACGACCCCAAAAATTAGCAAAGCTAACACATCCATAAACGGGACCCAATCTCCTTGATTGGCCATACCCCTCGTCTTGTCTTCTAGGTACCCCCGTGGTAGGCCCGCTATGCCATTCCGAGTCTATTTTATGCGGTCCAAACCTCTTGCTGAATCCTTGACCACAGTTGCAATTCTGCTCAAAGAGGGGAGACACCCGGAGGAAAGATATGGTTTTCTTCCCCCGAGAGGACATCCTAGAATTTCCTCAAATTCTTCAATGGTTGGTACTAATTGGAAGTCTCCGAATGTGAAGCATCTCAAAGGCTGGTCGTAGTATTGGGTGAGTGATGCAATGGCTTCTATGGATACCTCTGCTAAGGTCAACTCTAAGATCTTTCCGTAAGTCTTGCGGAAAGCTTGCATTTGGAGAGGTTCCATCAACCGCCCTAATTCCTTGATGCTGGTGGTATCTAAGCTTTTAACCTTGACTTGGTAGAACCTCTTGTCGGTTTGATTTGTTCCCATGCTTGCTAAAGTGAGACAAAAGCTGGTGCAAATCAAAACTCCGATATCTCATGGGTGGGATGGATGAATGCATGATGGAATGCATATGACACAGATGCAATCTAGGAAAGCGGGGGCCCGAGGAATTGTCTCCTTCTTAGATACAACATCTAGGGGTAGCAAAGTGCCCCAACATACGTTTTTAAGAAGGCGACACGGACCCTCCGTTGGTTTGTTTACAGAGGGGATCAAGACAGAACCCCTATGCGATGCCTAAAAGACACAATGCGGGAATGTACATAGTATGACAATATTCACTGAACATAAGCAAAAGGGGTATATGATGCATGGCAGTTGTGAAAAATGGCACGCAGCGTGTTTGCTCCGTGCCCCTATTTAAGGGACTTATAAGGGAGAGAACTAACTAGGCATTTAGTGATAACCCCCAAGGTAGTCATATCTCTCTTGATGGTTTCTAGAGGTATCATCCCCTTCGAAAAACATATTGCAGCAGTAGGGACTACTAGCAACAATAAGTTTTCAAAGAGAAAAGCTCTAGATGAGGGTTCACTGTAATCAAGCAAGTCGGAGACCTAGCATGATCACAAATTCACCTCCGCTCCTTATGTTCCCATGAACCCGGGTATAGGGCCCTTTTTCACTCACAGTGTGTGCAAATAGTGTTGGTGTTTGTGTGCATCAAATGAATAAATATTTACCTCATGCATACATTTTAAAACGCACTAAAAGCAATAAAGAGCTTATACACACAAGAACATAATGAAGGGAAACTAACAAAGGGATAAGTCATGGTAAAACATTGCACAAAATTAAATGGCCTAACTCTTTAAAAACATTCCCCAGTGGAGTCGCCAACTGTCGCAACCTACCCTTCGGCGGGAGGGCGACGCGAGACTCGCGGGATGCGTGTTCCACGAAAGGAATACGCGCGGAGTCGCCACCAACGTTTATTTGAGGAAAACGTCGAAAAAACCGGAAAAGACGCGATCTACGAACTTTTAAGTGAAAGGTTCGGGAGTTGTATTTACGCACGGGGAAGGTATTAGCACCCCACACGTCCGTCCCAAGGGACGGCAGCCTTTAATCAAATGTGCAAACATGACTTTGATTTTTACGTTCCCTTTTATGTCCTTATATCCTTTATACCCTTTTTATATTTTTCCCTTTTTGTGGTCGACAAGGGTGTTTCCCTTTGCTCCTACGTATTCCTCAATTTGCGATGAGGAAATCAGACCTACGTAGTTCTTTCTTATCAAGTGATTCTTTTTTACTTAAGAGGTGATCGTTTTAAGGCGTTGGACCTTGAAAATGATCCATTTTACTTAGTGAGAAATTGAAATGACAAACTTCAAAAGCCTATTTTTATGGACGAGCTTGACTAGGCGAGTTGATTTTAGCCTTAGTTTCACATTAGTTATTAATCAATTCGATTAAGAATGAGAAATCCCAAAGAGAAAACGTCCGATTGATTTTCCGCTTTATTTTTCTAAAAGATGTTTTTTTTATTATTATATTATCTTTTACCTCTTTTTTGATTTCCAACGTGGTTACGGCACGACCGAACGGTCGGAATTTATTTTAACCGAAGTTAACGGATAATACAATTCAAACGTTCGGTGGAAATTGATTTTTATTTTTAAGTTAAGCGAGAAATGACTTAAGTAGAATGGCTTAAGCACGTCAACAGGGGGTATAAAAAGTAAACAAAACGAGAATAAAAATGCACGAAACACAATGTGGACCACTACGAGTACATAGAATGAATCGAAAAGCTTGGTTCGAGGTACTTACCCGTTGAAGATCGAAGAACGATGAAGAACGTCGAAGAACGGTCGAAAACCTTCGCGAAATTCCTCACAGAAAACGTTACGGAAACGTTTCGGAAGCGCCTCGGCTTAGATTTTCTTCACGGAAACAATTTTTCCAAGCAAATTCGAAAGAGAGAGAAGTGCCTAAGGGGCTGACCCCTTTTCTTCTTCACTTCCTCCCCTATTTATAGCAAAATAGGGGAGGTGCTTGCCGCCCAGCTCGCCCAGGCGAGCCAGGTTGCTTCCTCCAGAAGCAACAGCCTTCTGGAGGAATATTCTGGAGGGCCCAAGTGGGCCTGGGTGCTATTTGCACCCCCATTTTTACTAAGTACACCCCCCTCTGCTTTTTTTGGTGATTCTTTTTTCGTAAAGTTACGGAAACTTACGAATTTCGTAACGATACTTGTTTTCTTTCCGTAATGTTACGGAACCTTGCGGATTACATAATCATCCCCTTTTTGACTTACGGAATGTTACGGAACCTCACTTAATTATGCAACGATGCTTCCATTTGATTTCCGGTGTGTCACGGAAACTTACGGATTGTGCATCAATATTTTTTGGTTTTCCGGCATGTCCTGGAATTTCACAAATTGCCTAATGATGGGTGCCAAGCACCTCACAAGGACCAAAGAAAGGTCGCATGTCATCAAGCAAAGGTCCCCGGACGAAATTAGGGTATGACAACAGCAGAAGGAGAAATGCTGTGAGGGGGCTGCTGATTGATGGTTCTTGGGTAGAAAACCCTAACTGATTAAGGCTAAAGTCAAGCAACATTTTCAGAGCAGATTTTCTGAACCTCATTTGCTCAGACCCAATTTAGATGGAGTTTCTTTTAATGTCCTGTCCCTAATCCAGAGAGACTTGATGGTTGAGCCATTTAAAGAGGAGGAGATATATTCTGCAGTGTGGGCCTGTGGCAATGATAAAAGCCCAGGGCCAGATGGGCTTAATTTCAAATTTATTAAGCATTTTCTGAATGAGCTGAAACCTGAATTCTTAAGGTTTTTGGCAGAATTTCATGGAATGTTGCTTTTCCTAAGGGCCTCAATTCTTCATTCATTGCTCTTATCCCTAAGCTCAGGGATCCTCAACATATTAGTCATTTTAGACCTATATCCCTCATAGGCTGTGTATACAAGATTATTGCTAAAATCCTATCTAATAGGCTTAGTAAGGTTTTGAATCACCTTATTGATGAAAGACAGTCAACATTTGTTAAGGGTAGACAACTGCTACATGGAGTCTTGATTGCTAGTGAGGTTGTTGAGGAGGCTAGGAGGCTAAAGAAATCTTGCTTGGTGTTTAAAGTGGACTTTGAAAAATCTTATGACTCTGTGCCTTGGCAATTCCTATTTTATATGATGAGAAGAATGAGGTTTCATGAAAGGTGGATTGGTTGGGTTAAAGGATGCCTCACATCAGCCTCAATATCCATCCTTGTAAATGGAAGCCCAACTGATGAATTTAAGCCTCGGAGAGGATTGAGACAAGGGGATCCCTTGGCCCCTTTATTATTTGTCTTGGTTGCTGAAAGGTTAACAGGATTGATGAGGGAAGCAGTGTCTAGAAACTTATTTCACAGCTTTATGGTGGGGAAGAACAAGGTCCAGTGAATATTCTCCAGTTTGCGGATGACACCATCTTCTTTGGGGAAGCTTCTATGGATAATGTTTGTGTTATCAAGGCTATTCTTAGAAGCTTTGAAATAGCTTCTGGCCTAAGAATCAATTTTTCTAAGAGCCAACTCGAAGCAATTGGTCAATCTGAACAGTGGATCAGATTTGCTGTTGATTTCTTGAACTGTGGTCCACTACAACTTCCTTTCTGCTATCTTGGGCTGCCTATAGGTGTCAGTCTGAGAAGGAAGGTGGTGTAGGAACCTATTATCAATAAATTCGAGGCTAGATTGAACAAATAGAGGCAGAGAAGTATATCAATGGCTGGCAGAATCACCCTAACTAATGTTGTCTTAATAGCTCTGCCCTTGTTGTGCATGTCTTTTTTCAGGGCTCCTTCAGCATTGATTAACAAGCTCACTACCACCCAAAGAAATTTTCTTTGGGGTGGTAATCAAGAAGGGAAGAAGATACCTTAGGTGGCATGGAGTCAAGTGTGTGCTCCTAGAGAAAGGGGAGGATTGGGAGTTAAAGACATTAAAGCTTTCTAGAAAGCTCTCTTAATCAAATGGAAATGGACGATGTTTCAGCATCCAAATCAACTATGGAATAGAATTTTAATTTCAAAGTACAAGGGATGGAGAGGCTTACCTGAGGGGCCCACAAGACAGTATTTCTCATACTGTTGGTCTGATTTGAGGTCCACTATTAATCACAGCAGTATGGAAGATGTTTCCAGCCAATTCATTTGGAAGCTGGGTAGGGGTGATCAAATTCTTTTTTGGGAAGACTCTTGGGTGGAAGGTGGAATAAGGATAAAAGATAAATTTCCTGAATTGTACCAAATCTCATCTCAAAAATTTCAGACAGTGGCAAGCATGGGATCCTTTTGTGAATTTGGGTGGGAATGGAGCTTTTCTTGGAGGCGCAATCTATTTGATAATGAAATGGGAAGAGCCTCAGAGTTTATTGATCAAACTGCTGCAATTAGTCCATCTGCAAGTTTGAAAGACTCTTGGGTGTGAGGAGCTGACCCTAATGGAATTTTCTCTACCAATTCTGCCTATCTTTGTGTCAAAGTTGAACATCTTGATGAAGATCAGTGTCTTGGTTTCCAGCACCTATGGAACATCAAAATCCCTCCTAGAGCTCTAGTTTTTGCTTTGAGACTTCTGTGGGACAGATTGCCCACTAAGGATAATTTAATTAGGAGGCATGTTACCATTGAAAATGATCTTTGCCCCTTTTGTCAAAACAAAGCTGAATCTGCCTCTCATTTGTTCTTCTTGTGTCATAAAGTTATGCCTCTATGGTGGGAATTTAATTCGTGGGTTAAGGAACCTAGAGTGTTCCATTGTAGGCCTATGGATAATTTCCTTCAGCACTCTCCCATGGCAGGATTAAAGGATACCAACAGAAGGTGGAAAATTTGGTGGATAGCAGCTACAACATCAATATGGAAGCTCAGAAATGACATTATCTTCAACAATCATCCTTTTTTCATCTCGAAGCTGGTGGATAATACAATTTTCCTCTCTTGGTCTTGGATGAGGGGGTGGGAAAAGGATTTTAATGTTCCTTTTCACCAATGGTCCTCATCTATGGCTTTGGCTTTTATGTAGTGTTTATGTTGTTGGGCTGGGATGTATTGTTTCTGTTGGGTTGATGGATAGTTTTAATTGCCTTTCTGTTCCAGGAGATCTTACCTCATGTGGCTTCTTGTAGTACTTCAGGTACTATGTAACTTCTATTATATATTTAATATAATTTTGGCCGTTCAAAAAAAACGAAATGGCCATAGAGGGGGATAAGGAGAAGGATTTGCCTCTTGAGGTAATTCTGCCTTATAGCAACAATTCGAATATAAAGAAGAAAAGTAGGGTCAATGTTCCCATTGGTCAATATGACTTAAAGGTAGCAAGTGAGGAAGTGGGCCAGCGGATAAGTGGCCCAACTCATTCTACCACAAAGTTATGTGAGAAGAAAGGAGGTGTTGAGAAGTAATGGAAAGGCCCAACAGTTTAAGGAACCAGCTGTGGACTCAAACTCAGTTTCTAAAATTGATTCCATGCCTTCAATACAATAGGACCCAATAGAGCTGCAATGTGCTCTTTTAAAGGAAATGGGCTTGACTTATGGGGAAGATGCCAATAAGGTTAAGAGGCTTATATTGGATATGGAAAATAGAGATGATATGATGGCAGCTGAGAGGGGAATTAAAAAACATCAATCATGATCATCCTATCTTATAATTCCAGAGGTTTGGGGAGGGGGATTAAGTGGGCTGCCATTAGAAGGCTCATTTTAAAGCACAAAGTGTCTTGGTCGATTTTGAAAAGGCTTATGACTCAGTGTTTTGGTCTTTCTTGGATTATATGTTGTTTAGGTTGCGTTTTTGCCTAAAATGGAGAAAATGGATATCAGCCTGCCTCCAATCAACAACCATATCAGTTCTAATTAATGGTAGCCCTTCTAAGGAGTTTGTCCCTACAAGAGGGCTGAGACAAGGGGACCCTTTAGCTCATTTTCTTTTCAACATAGTAGGTGAAGGAATCACTGCTATGATGAGGGAAGCAGTCCAGAAAAATCTCCATAGCAGTTTCTTAGTTGGAAAGAAAAAGGAAGCTACCAATATATTGTAGTATGCTGATGATACTGTTTTTGTGGGTGAGGCTGCCTGGGAGAATGTCTATGTTTTGAAGGCTTTGCTTAGAGGCTTTGAATTGTCTTTTGGCCTAAAGATTAATTTTGTTAAAAGTCAGTTTGGGATCTTAGGAGGTGGAGTCAATTGGGCTCTTGAAGCAACCCATATCCTGAATTGTAGGCAAATGGATTATCCTTTTTACTATCTAGGCATTCCTATTGGGGCTAATCCTTCAAGCCAGCTGGTGTGGGAGCCTCTCATCAATAAATTTGAATCTAAATTATCCAAATGGGCCCAGAAAGATATATCCATGGGTGGGAAGATCACCCTTATAAATTTTGTCCTGAATGCTCTTCCAATTTATCTCCTCTCCTTTTTCAAGATACCTCAAAGGATAGTTCAAAGATTGATATCCTTACAAAGGAATTTTCTGTGGGGTGGAGATAATGACCATAAGAAAATTCCTTGGGTGAAGTGGGCTGATATTTGTCTGCCCAAGACTGATGGGGGTTTGGGGATCAAGGATATTTTGAAATTCAATGTAGCTTTGATGGGAAGATGGATATGGGCCTTTGCATCTGATCAGCAGCAGCTTTGGGCCAGAATTATAAACTCTAAATATGGAGGTTGGTCAGAATTCCAAAATAGTAGAGACAAAGGGGGTTATTCTCATTGGTGGAGGGACCTTAGAAAGTTGTATCACCAGTCTGATCACAGTATTTTTCAAAACCATTTGACTTGGAAGGTTGGATGTGGGGGAAAAATCAAATTTTGGACAGATAAGTGGCTAGGGGAAGACTGCACTCTTGAGCAGAAATATAATCAGTTTTTCCTGATTAGTAGACAACAAAAATCTCTCATTTCAGAGATAGGTGAATTTACTCATGATAGTTGGAGGTGGGACATGAAGTGTAGGAGGAACTTATTTGATCATGAAAGTGATTTAGCTGTGCAGTTTATGGAGGAAATCAGTTCTATTCCTATTCAGATCATTGTCCTATTCTAATTAAAGCTAAAAATGTGGATTGGGGTCCTAAACCTTTTAGGATATTAAACTGCTGGCTAACAGATAATTCTTTCAAAGAAGTAGTCAATCAATGCTGGAATTCTGCCCAAGTTTCAGGATGGGGAGCATATGTATTAAAAGAAAAAATCAAAAGGTTGAAGTGCAGATTAAAGATATGGAACAAGGAAGAATGTGGGGATATCTTTAAAAAAGTCCAGCACTTGGAAGTGGAGCTTAATAAATTAGAGGAGGACACATTGCATAGACAGATGACTGATTTGGAAATTTCAAGAAGAAAGAAGCTGCAGGAAGATTTGTGGGTGGCTGCCCAGGCCCATGAAGCATTGCTTAGGCACAAATCTAGATCAAGATGGTTAAAGGAGGGAGACTGCAACACTAGATTTTTCCATATCAAGGTGAATGCAAATAGAAATACAAATTGCATCAAAGGACTACTCATTGAAGGTGAATGGACAGATGAACCTAATAAGGTGAAGGAAGAAATTAGAACCTTCTTCTCCAACAGATTCCAAGAAGCATATTTTTAGAGACCTAAGATTGATGGTATCAATTTCAAAACCATAGACCAACAGCAGAATTCCATGCCTGTGGCCCCTTTTCAGGAGATTGAAATTCAGAATGTTGTTTGGGAATATGGCAATGACAAGAGCCCAGGTCCTGATGGCATTAATTTCTAGCATAGACCAAAAAGGTTTTTCAAGCATTGTGTTGTTACAAATTACAAATAAAGTATTAGGGATGACAGGGGTATTCTATAATACCTGTAACCACTTAATTTTAGACACTGGAAGAAAAAGATATGACAATCTTTTCCAATGAAAGCAAATCATTCAATTAATATGAACATCACTAATTTTTTATAGAAAAAAATGAAGAAAAGTATACTAATTCATTTTCACTCTATGCTAGAAATCTACCAAAACATGCACACAAAATTTGGTTGAAAACAAAAATCCAGGCTTCCAAACAACAAAAACTGGATACAAACTTAAACCAACAAAAACTGGATACAGAAAGAACACTATACTTACCTAGGATCAGCTCCAGACAAGGATAGATCAACCCACCCAGTTGGCTTCACGAGTTCCACGGTCTTAATCTCCTAAAAATGTTCCCAAAGTCAACACCAAATAATTAAGCATAATCATCCCAATCAAACACAAACCAATAAAATAAAAATTTACCTTCAAGTTGTGAAAACCATCACCGGCACGGATGGAAACTTTGCTCGGCGTGTAACTCTCGTCAAGCTTGAAAACCACGTAAAGCACAATCAACTGCCACAACAAAATGAAACCCCACATTACAATTCTTATTGATACTTTTATATGATTAGCCAAGTGGACAAAAATTATCCAATAATTTGATAAGAACCTTCGGACAATGCCACCGCACTGATTAAGAACTTACTAAGAAGAGCAACAAACTAAGGTAGAGCTCATACCTTGTTAACTGGCAGCGTAGAAAGCTTTGAGCTTTGAGCACCCACGACTGTTCCAAGAGCAATGTAGGGTTTTCTTCGACCCACAGTTCCAAGAGCAGTGTAGGGTTTTCTTCGACCCACAGTTCCAACAACAGTGTAGGGTTTTCTTCGACTTTTCTTCGATAGGAGGTTCTGTGGGTTCCAGCGAGCGGTTTACGACAGTATCGAAATCAATGTGGGGCAATGTGGGGGTCGACCGAGCGGTTTCCGGTAGATTTCAGGTGGGAGGAGAAAGAGAAGAGAAAGTGCAGCAGGGTTTTCGAGCGCGCGAGTTGTGAAATTTCAACACATTTTAACTTATTAACATAACAACATCAACATTTGTTTTTTAAGGATAACCGATGTTAGGATGAATCTGTTAACATCGGTTTTGTAAAAACCGATGTTAACATCAACAAGGTAACATCGGTTTCTCAAAAAACCGATGTTCAGTTCAACTCCTTAACATCGGTTTTGTCAAAACCGATGTTAACACTATGAAGTTAACATCGGTTTTTACAAAACCGATGTTAACATATTCATCCTAACATCATGTTCACATCGGTTATTTAAATAACCGATGTTAACATTAAGTAGTTAACATCGGTTTTTATAAAACCGATGTTAAGTAACTCCATTTATTTACAAAAATGCCACCGCACTTTCGTTAACATCGGTTTTTGCAATAACCAATGTTAATTGACCGATGTAGAAAGCCTTTTTTTTAGTAGTCAAGGCTCCCAAATCAAGTCCTCATAACAACACCTCATTTATTCAACTTCACTTCTTTTCTTCTTTTTTTTTTGAATAGTACGAATTTGCAGAATTTGCAGCAATTGAATTTTTTTTTCAATTTTTTTAAAATTTATTTATTTATTTATTTTCATTTTTTTAACAATACAAATTTGAAGAATAAAGCAAGAACTAGGCAATATACAGATACATCAAGCATGGCCAAAATAAAACATTAAGCATGGCCAAAAATTATATCTTCCAATGAAACATACCCCCCACACTTATTCCCAACTTATTCCCAAAACAATTCCAATGCTCCAAAATTCCTTAAGGGTAGGGTGATATCATGGTTTTTCACTTAAGGCTTGTAATGAGCTTCAAACAAAAGAAAGGGGAACATAGGCTGAAAGGGGCTATCAAAGGAATTAATTCAAGGTAAGTCAATTTGGCTAGAAGTCTATAAGAACAAAATTGCCTAAATCATTTCCAAATATGCATGTGAATTAGGAAGCATCAACAAGAATCAAGCCAAGGCTATTGTGCAAGAAACCAATGGGGCAAAACACACCAAAAGATTATGGTGATGGATGGCTCAAATTCTCACAAAGGTAAACTTATCACTTTCAAATTGAGCTTTCAAAACTATCATGACATGTAGAGGAAAAACAGGGATTTCAAATCACAAAATGTCAAGAGACTTTTATTTTCAGAACAATTACCCATTTCTTGAACATATCCTATAATTCAAAGAAAAATATGCAAAGTTGTACATGCAAATAGAATTGACCTAAAATATTAAACTAGAAACCCAACAAAACTAACAAAATTAACAAATTTAACAAAACTAGCAAAACCAAAGAACACTCCCCCCCCCCCCCCCCAATACTTAAACAACACATTGTCCTCAATGTAGCACAAGTAAAAGATTAAAAGCAATTAAACCATCAAATAGAATAGGACAAATGTAATAAAAGTAAAGGAGGAGATAGGAAAAGAAAAACTCCCTAAGTCATGGTGGAAAAGAAGTAAGCTGAAGTAAGGAAATCTTTTGAGCAAGGACAACCCCCAATGTGCAATTGGATGCATCGCACATTAGCTCAAATAGAGTTGTCCAATCAGGTGCCTTGCTAAAATCTCTTATAAAGCGCCTGTAGAATCCTGCATGACCAAGAAAAGATCGCACCTCTCGCACGCAAGAGGGGTAAGGCAATTGTGAAATAACAGAAATTTTTGCAGGATCTACTTCAATGCCCTTATTGGAAATAATGTGGCCTAAAACTATACCTTGCTCAACCATAAAATGACATTTTTCAAAATTTAGAACAAGGTTAGTTTCAGTGCATCTATTCAAAACCTTTTCCAGACTATCCAAACAAACATCAAAAGAGGATCCATATACAGTGAAATCATCCATCAACACCTCTATGCAAATTTCTAAAAAATCACTAAAAATACTAATAAAAGGTTATTAAAATGAACAGTTATATCACCAAACTCCATAGATAGTGTGCCTGCATATACATCTATCTTAGTTCTAGCAGTTTTCATAAAAGGTCTTCCTAGAATGATGGGAACTGATCCTTTAGAAAATCCCTCCTCCATATTCAAAATATAAAAATCAACAGGGAAAATCAGTTCACTAACTCTAACTAAGACATCCTCTATGAAACCAGCAGGATAGGCAACACTTCTATTAGCCAAATGAATTACCACATCAGTTGACTGCTGTCGCAACCTACCCTTTTGTGGGCGAGCGAGGCGAGGCTCACGGGTGCGTCTTCCAAAGGAGGAAAATGCACGGAGTCGCCACCAATGTTTATTTGTGGAAAACATCGGAAAAATCGAAGGAAACCGGTCATAAAGAATATTCCAGATTCGGGAGTTGTATTTATGTTTGAGGAAGGTATTAGCACCTCTCACGTTTGTCCCAAAGGACAACAGCCTTAAATTAGAATTGTGTGAAATTGTGTATCTAAACTTTTATTTCTTTTTTTATTTTTGAGGTCGACAAAAGCGGGGGTCTTGCTCCTACGTACCCTCCATCGAAGAGGAATCAGACCTACGTAGTTCTTTCTAAAAGGAAAATCAAGCGATTCTTTTTACTTGGAAGGAGGTCCTTTTAAGGCGTTGGACCTTAAAATGACCCATTTTTACTTGGTGAGAAAAACTGAGGTATCGAACCTTAAAATCCTTTTTAGTGATTTTTTGCAGACGAGCTTGACTTTGCGAGTTGATTTTAGCCTTAGTTTCACTTTAGTTATTAGTCAATTCAATCAAAAAACTGAAATCCCAAAGAGAAACGTCCGATTGCATTTTTTTTGTTTTATTTTACTAAAAGATATTTTTTTTATTATATTATTATTTTACCTCTTTTTGGTTTCCAACGTGGTTACGGCATGACCGAACGGTCAGATTTTATTTTAACGCAAATTAACAGATATTACAAATCAAATGATCGGTGGAAATTTATTTTATTTTTTGATTAGGCGAGAAAATGACTTAAGTAAATGACTGAAGCACGTCAAAAGGGGGTACCGAAAGTAAATGAAACGAAAATAAAAGTATGCGAAACAAATGGGGACCACCAAGGGTACATAGAATGAATTGAAAAGTTCGATTTCGGGAACTTACCGGTTGAAGACCGCAGAACGACGAAGAACGAACGGTGAAGAACGGCTGAAAATCTTCACGAAATCACCCACAGAAACATTATGGAAGCGCCTCGGCTTGGATTTTCTTCACGGAAACAATTTTCCTCACCAATTTTAAGTGATTACGAAATGCCAAGAGAGCTTAACCCTTTTCTTCTTCACTCCTCCCTCTATTTATAGGAAAATAGGGGAGGAGCTTGCCACCCAGCTCGCCCAGGCGAGCCAGGTTGCTTCCTCCAGAAGCAACCGCCTACTGGAGGAACAATCTGGAAGGCCCAAGTGGGCTTGGTTTCTATTTGCACCCCTTTTTTACTAAATACACCCCTTTGCTTTTTTGGTGATTCTTTTTCCGTAACGTTACGAAACTTTACGAATTTCGTAACAATACTTGTTTTCTTCCTGTAAGCTTACGGAACCTTATGGGTCATGTAATTACTCCTTTTTTAGCTTTCGGAATGTTACGAAAACTCACAGATTGCGTAACAATACTTCCTTTTGATTTCCGGCATGTTACGGAATTTCACGGATTGCGTAACAATGCTTCCTTTTGATTTTCGGCATGTCTCAGACGTATTGTGCAACAAAGGGTGCCAAGTACCTCGAAGCGGTCAACCAAAGGTTACATGCCATCAAACAATAGTCCCCGGATGAAATTAGGGTATGACAACTGCAAAGGACCTAGAGATAGAGAATTAAAAATAGACAGAGGCATAACACTAACAGAAGCTCATAAATCTAGCATGGCATTGTCAAACTTATTGTTCCCTATAATACAAGGTATGCTGAATGTACCTGGATCAATGCATTGTCAAACTTATTGTTCCCTATAATCTAGCATGGCATTGTCAAACTTATTTTTCAGGGATTTGGGGAACAAATTTACCAATCAATGCGGAGACATTTCTGCCCATACTAATTCTTTCACTTCCTTTAAGCTTCCGCTTATTAGTGCACAGCTCCTTCAAGAATTTAGCATATCTTGGAATTTGCTTTATTGCATCCAGCAGAGGTATGTTTACCTCTACTTTTCTAAATGCTTCCAAGATCTCCTTGTCTACCTCTTATATTTTTTTTTGGAAATCGCTCTTGGAGGGAATGGAAGAGGGATATGCTGCTCTCTTTAGATTCACCTGCATAGAAAATTGTTAGGTAACTTACTCTTTAAATTTTTGTCATCATCTTTTTCTAGGGTAGAGTGAAGTTGGGCAGGTTCATTTGCGGATGAGGAAAATATTGCTGGTTGAGGTCCTTGACACTCCTTTCCTGACCTCAATGTAATGGCACTCACATTTTTGGGATTCTGGACAGATTGAGAAGGTAATCTGTCAGAATTCGAGGACTGTTGTTGATTTAACTGTGTAGCCAATTGTCCAATCTGATTAGTTAAGCTCTGAATGGAGGCTCTGGTCTCATGTTGAAACTACATGTTTTGCATAGTCATCTGTCTCACAAGTTCTTCAAGGGAAGGTTGCGGAGGGGCCTCAACTGTTTGTTGTTTCTGGGGCTGTTGTTTTTGTTGTTGTTGTTGTTGCTGCTGGATTGGTGGAGGAACGTATGGTCTGCTTGGGCCAACAGCATTCTGAAAATAAGGTTGTTGTTGTTGCTGGTGTTGTGAACGACTCGACCATCTAAGGTTGGGATACTTCCTCCTCCCGAGATTGTACCTGTTGCTGGAGAGGTCATAATTGTTCTGTTGTGGTTGATTTTGCTGCTGAGGTTGAGGAGGTCTATTGTAGATGTTTGCAACATAAGCTTCAGGCTGTTCAATTGCTTCAGATTGTTGCATAGAAGGGCAAAGGTCTGTGTGGTGGTCGGCAGAGGAGCATAAATCACAAAGTCTGGCGACAAGTGCAAATTTTTGATTCATGGCCAGTTGGGTTACCAGGTTAACCAAGGCATCTAGTTTACCTTCAAGCTTCTTAGTCTCGGCTGATGAAGATGAATTTGTGGCTACTTCATGCACTCCTCTAATGACAATAGCATCACTTCTGGCACTAAATTGCTGGGAGTTTGAAGCTATCTTCCCAATTAAATTTCTGGCTTCAGCAAGGGTCATGTCTCCAAGGGCTCCACCACTGGCAGCATCTATCATACTTCTCTCCATGTTACTGAGTCCTTCATAAAAATATTGGAGAAGAAACTACTCTAAAATCTGGTGGTGAGGGCAACTGGCACATAATTTTTTAAATGTCTCCTAGTATTCATATAGGCTCTCTCCACTGAGTTGCCTAATTCCTGAAATATCTTTTCTGATGGTCGTGGTCCTGGAAGCAGGGAAAATTTTTTCTAAGAATACTCTCTTGAGGTCATCCCAGCTCGTGATGGACTGTGGAGCAAGGTAATAAAGTCAGTCCTTTGCCACTCCCTCTAAAGAATGAGGAAAAGCCTTCAGAAATATGTGATCCTCCTGGCCATCTGGGGGTTTCATGGTGGAGCAGACAATATGGAATTCTTTCAAATGTTTGTGCGGGTCTTCACCTACAAGGCCATGAAACTTTGGAAGCAAATGGATCCGTCCAGTTTTCAGAACATATGGGACATCCACATCAAGGTATTAGATGCACAAGATTTCATAGGTGAAATCAGGTCCAGCCATTTCCCTTAGAGTCCTCTCACGGGATGGAGGTTGTGTCATGTTCTCAGAATGTTCAAAACAATAATGCTCAAAATCACCAATAACAGAATGCTCAGGATGCTCAAAAGTTACTAAATGATGTCTAACTAATCTATGAAAAGTCCTATCTATCCCAGGATCAAAGGATTGTAAGTGATGGATTGCCTCTAGTCATATACTACATTCAGCATGCACAACTAGTTGACTTCTTATCCAAGTAACAGTGTAGGTTTGAACTATAGCTACCATTAACTGATATCCAAATGACTTGAAATTTAGTGAGAAACCTTATAAAATGATGGGAAGATAGCACAAAAAAATTCAAATAAAAATTCAAAGTCTAACTATAGAAGCTAAAAATGATAAGTTAAGAAAAATAAGAGAATAATACTTGGAAAATAAAAAAACTTTTGACAGAATTTCAACTTTTGGAAGAAGGAGACCTCAGACGGCCTATGGCCAGCTACCATGGCATGGGAAATTTTTTTCTACCCCAAATACATATATAATAATTGCGATTCTGATAATCGGAGCAAAAGTTATGGCCGTTTGAAGTTTTGACAAAAATCAAATTTGCTACTTTTTTGAAACTTTCAAATTTGACCAAACTAAGGGCTCCAACTATTTTTCCCACAAAATATAGATTAAAAGAAGTTACCACAAAAAAATTCAGCCCAAAATAACAACTCTAGCTACTAAAACAAAAAATCCCAAATAATTCAGCAAGGGTGGTCGCTAAAATCCGTCGCTACATGATTTCTACTACTACCCTGTTTTGCCGCAAGCAAAAGTGGTCGCTAAATCCGTCGCAAAATACTATTCACAGCAAAACACCCAAAACTGAAACAGGGGAAGCGCTTAGCAGAAAAACTAAAACAGAACACACAGAAAACAAAATACCAAGACACTAAACAACACTAACACACACACTATCACAACACTAACAATTAAACATAAAACACGAAAGAATTAAACACTAACACGACACTAGCTATTATGAACCTTTGGACATTGCTCTCGGACAACGGCGCCAAATTTGATCGAGGTTGTACCCGAATCAAATAAATATTAAAATGTAGTAACTAAGAAGTGATCCTTGGTCGTTTCCCAACGAGCAATGATAAACCAAATGTTCATAACAGATAGTAGGAAATAGTAACAAACTGGGGGGGGGGGGGGGGTTGTTTGCTTTTGTAAATTAAACAACGAGTAAAATTTGATTAGAAAATATTAGAATTAAAATATGTTGCTTCCCCTTGATTCACAAGCAAGTCTCTTATCCTAGGTTGTGAGAATTTATCCTTATTCAGTTCAACCACTTAATCCAACCATAAATTAAATTACTAAGCGAAATTCAACATAAGGCATTCATTATGTGATTAAGATCACATACACCAATTACTCATAAACGATCATTAAGCATGAACGTAAATTAAGCGCAGAGACAATTAATCAAGCACTAAGCATGCATGAATTAATAGCAACAAATTCAGAGTAATTAGTGGAGAGGAAAAACTGAACAAAATTTAACAGTATTGATAGAACCTCAAAGAAAATTGTGCTTGATCCTCAAGAGAAAACAACGCAGGGGACTTCGCCTTTCATTAATCAAATAGAGAACGAAATTTTATTGATAAAACTAAAAGTCTGAACTGGAATTGTAAAAAAAATGAAAAATAGAAGAGAGAGAGGAGAAAGAGAGAAGAGAGAGCTAAACTAGAACCTTGGTGTTGTTATATAGTTTTTCAGCCCCCAAAGCTTACAAATCTCTTTTAAATCCAAACCCATAAATAAATTAAATTCAAATCTAGATAAGATAAGATAAGATAAGATCTATATTAAATAATATCTAGATGAGATCAAATCTAAATAATATCTAGATAAGATAAAGATAATATAAGATCTAGATTAAATAATATCTAGATGAGATCTAATCTAAATAATATCTAGATAAGATAAAGATAAGATAAGATCTAATTTTGTAGAATAAAATAGTCTGCCCTCTTCCAGTCCAAGCCCAATTCTGGATTCAAGCCCAATGTTTCATTAATTCCTAAAATTAGATTATAAACATCAAATTAGCTTAATGGGCCCAAATAATAAAATTGCCTAATTAATTTGACAATTAAGATTAATCAGTACTTAAAATGGTGCAAAAAGGGTTAAGAAATAGAAGAAAATAATGGCACATCAGTGATAATTCATGCAACCTCATTCTATCTTTTGCAAATCTCTCCGGGAACTCCCTCAGAGTGTATGTTCTGTTTGATTTAAACACTTGAACATTTTGGAGTGATGGCAATGGAGCCGTTTGACATTTAATCAATCCATTGAAATCCTATGGTTTGTCCCCCCCTTTTTTTTGTTTAAAAACATCGACGGGTGAGAAATTTTGATCTGCCCATAGGTTCGCTTAAGGCTCATGCACGGTGCCCCTCATTGCCCCAGTGTATGGCTTTGAGCTACCAATTGTTATCTTTCATCAGGACCTTGTAGCTGGGAACCTATTGGGTGAGAACTTCTAATTTGCCCCTAGGTTCGCTTGAGGTTTATGCATGGTGTCTTTCATTGCCCCAGTGTAGGGCTCTGAGGTATCCATCGTTGTTTTGTTTTCACAACCTTGTAGCAAGGAAGAATGAAAGAGGCGGTTTGATTCTCGCAAAAAGAATTTTTCAAGGACGAGAAATAGTTGAAGGATTTTTTTATGGGATTAAGTCAAATGACACTTATTCTTGATAACTCACTTCTCTCTAAAAAAGACAAACTTTCCGGAATGATAAATGAGGTCACATGAATGTCTATATTTTACTTGAAAACACAGTCAATCGAATGTTTTTCTTTCTTTTATTTTGAAACTTATTTGTTTTGAACTTTACTCGTTGTTTTACGGCACCCCCACCAACGTGCAAGACGAGTAATCTCTGATTGAACGGTCTTGGAAGTCAACACTCGGGAGCGCAGGTCACTTGAGCAAACAAACCAATGGCTTGCACTCACATTCCGGTGAAAGTTGAAAAAGCAAAGATGTATTTGTAAGAGGATGAGGGACAAAGATGTCAAATTTATCCATTTTATTTAGTATTGTAACTGTTGTTTACAATAATGGCATAAACTTGAAAATCCTGATGAGTCATTAGAGACATCTAACAACAGCTTCCAAAATTGCTCCATGTGTGGTGTTTCTTGTCAATGTTAGGATTCACAAGCGATTCTCCTCAAATTTCAGCCAGCCTGCATTAATTAGACTTTGCACCTTACGCTTCAAGGTCATAGAGTGCTCAATGGAATGCCACGGAACTCCTCCATGATATGCACATGTTGCGTTCAAGTCGTATCCTCAGAAAAATGGAGGTTGAGGAAACCTAGTAGGGGTTATGGCTACCATTGCATTATCAAGTAGGTAAGGGAGCAAGTTAGCATAGGACACCAGAATTGGGGTGAATTCTATAGGCTTTTTGCTGCTAAATTCCTTCCTTGGTTGGTGTTTTGGTTCGTGCTAAAGGTGGTGTTTAGCATTGGTTGTGTGGTAGGTGGGTTTTGTGGTTGATTTAGGGATGGCCTTTGTGGATAACTAGGTGGTGGGTAAGGAGAAGGGTTGTTATTGGCTGAGTAATGACATTGTTGGGCTGGTGGGAAACTTGGTCGTATAGGAATGGCAGTCACAACATGGGTTTCTCCCTCATTCTCACCCTATTCATTTGCCCCAGTTTTTTTTTTTTTTTTTTGCATTTATCAAAGCATGATGATCAGATTTGCCTCTTTTGAGACCTGCTTCGATCCTTTCCGCGGCGAAGACCAAATCCGCAAAGCTTGAAGGTGCGTACCCCACCATTTTTCATAGTAAAACACTGGTAATGTGTCTACTATTATTGTGATCATCTCTTTCTCCGTCATTGGAGGTGCCACTTGAGCTGCCAGATCTCTCCACCTTTGGGCATATTCTTCGAAAGATTCGTGCCCCTTTTTGCACATGTTCTGTAGTTGCATCCTATCCGGAGCCATATCAGAATTGTACTAATACTGCCCAACGAAGGCGACCATTAGGTCTTTCCAAGAATGGACTCGGGAAGGTTCCAAGTTAGTGTACCAGGTAACAGCTACTCCAGTAAGACTTTCTTGGAAGAAATGTATCAGTAGTTCCTCATCTTTTGCATATGCCATCATCTTCTGACAATACATCTTTAGATGGTTCTTGGGGCAAGTAGTCCCCTTGTACTTGTCAAAGTTCGGCACCTTGAACTTGGGAGGGGTGATGATATTGGGTACTAGGAACAACTCTTCTAGGTTAGCAAAGGCATAATCTTCGCCTCCTTCAATGGCCTTGAGCCTTTCCTCTAGATGATCCAACTTTTCCCATTCCTTCCATAATAGGAGGGATTTTACCTGTTGTGGAGTACAAGGGTTGTGATTGGGGGAGAAATTGGGGGCCCTCCAAAGTGTTTTGCAGGAGTATACCACCAACTACTTGCCCTTCAGTGGCATATCCGAGGCAAGGCTCGAAGTCGGCTAGATTGTGGTGAGGAATTTCATGTGTCTCCCCCACGGTTTGAGAGACATGTGCATGATCAGTTTGGGGTTGTCGACTCTCAATGATTATGGCAGTGGAGTTATTGACATTCTCACTGGGAGTGTATGCCACATTGGGTGGTGTATAGTTGGGAGGCAAGCCATATGGCAGGAAGGCGTGCTTTTTTTGAATTTGCGCATAATGGGGGTCGCCCGTACTTCCCAAATCTTTGCCTACCATATATGAGGTTGGATGATTCATTTGGTTGAGGCCAGATGGGGGCATCGGGTTGACCTTAGCTACAGCACTGGTAGCGGAAATTGCAACCGCATTGGCTTCCATTATCTTCTTCATGCTCATCATGGCCTCCATCATTGTGGCCATTTGCTCTTTCATGGCCTCCATGTCGGCCTTCATCTTCTTTTGCACCTCCTCTACTTCACCCATTACTCTAGCTCTAGCACGGGTTCGGTAACGGCACCGTAAAGCGTGTTCTTTCCTTTTGATAACAATGATTAAGTTCATTTTTTTTCAAGGAAAGAATGCAATGAGCAATGCAACCAATGAAAAGCATGGATGTATGCGAATGATGCACAGTTGAAGTATTGCGAATTTTTAAGCAAGACATAGGGTTGAATCAATTTAGATTTTCAACATGGTCCATGACATCTTTGCCAAGGTGAAACTAGAAGTAACAAGGACATCAACAGTCCTAAATGTGTTTGGCAGTAGACGAAGCAGCAATGTAACTCGATCCATCTTTTGCCCCAATTTTTGCATGGTGGTTACTTCCATACTTCAACTTAACTTGATGAACCTTTTCATAAAAGCATGAGCTTGGTTCAACCCTATAATCCAAGGAATGGCAATTCTGATCGCCAATACTTCAACAACATTTCATAGGGATGAAAGACTCGGGAATACGCATGCTATGCATGGAAAATGTAATTATTAGATTGAGATGCCCCAAGAAACATCATTTCCTAGTTAACCATGCATTAGGTACCATGTTCAATCATTTATGTTGTTTTTTTTAAGAGAAACAGGTTTATAATCCCAACATGGTTAGCTCATGATACCTAACACGTGCAACTAAGAATGCAGTGTGAACTTTCATGCTTCCTTTTTTGTTTTTGTTTTGCAGAGGAAAACGCAAGGATCATGCATGAGTAAACATGAAAATAAAAGGTATGCAAAAAACATGTAAGATGCAGATGCATGGTGATGAAATGACTTATGCAAAATGAAATGTATGAAATGATAAGTGACAAATGCAGGAACGATATGTCCACTACAATGTCATGAAGAGATGCTTATGCGATGCATGATATGAATGCATTTACAGACACGAGAGCCCAGAAAATCATCTCTTCTTACTTGCACATTTGGGGGTGCAGTGCCCCATGTGTGCAGTTAAGAAGGTGATATTGACCTTTCGGCTTCCTGTGACAAAAGACGAGACCAACATACAACGCATGCGTGACGACATGATGCAGATGCGCAAAAGCGCAACAGGGGGATGTACACAGCATGGCAATATCCTCAAATAATCATACAACAAAGGCTTACATGACATTTAGGTTGTATGCATGCCTGTGTTTAAAAGACACATAGCTTGTTCACTTCGTGCCCCTATTTTAAGGACCTAAATGGGAGGAACTAAAAGGCTTTTAGTGATAATTCCCAAGGCGGTCATATCTCTCTTGATGGTTTCTAGAGGTATCATCCCCTTTGAAAAAACATATTGCGGCAGTAGGGACTACCAGCAACAACATGCTATCAAAGAGAAAAACTCTAGATGAGGGTTCATTGTTATCAAGCAAGTTGGAGACCCAGCATGACCACAGATTCAACTCCACTCCTTATGTTTCCATGGACCCGGGTATAGGGCCCTTTTTCAACTCACCGTGTGTACAAATAGTGTTGGTGTTTGTATGCATCAAATGAATAAATATCTATCTTATGCATACATTTCAAAAACACACTAAAAGCATCAAAGAGTTATATACAAGAACGTAAGAGAAATAAAAGGAAACCGACAAAAGAGGAAGTCATGATATTGCACTAGATTAGAAGGCCTAACTCTCTTAAAACAGTCCCTAGTGGAGTCGCCAACTGTCGCAACCTACCCTTCGGCAGGAGGGCGACGCGGGGGCTCACGGGTGCGTCTTCCATGGGAGGAAAATGCGCGGAGTCACCACCAACATTTATTTGAGGAAAACGTCGGAAAAACTGGAAAGGTGTGGTTTACGAACTTTAAGCGTGAAAGGTTCGGGAGTTGTTTTTACGCACAGGGAAGGTATTAGCACCCCACGCGTCCGTCACAAGGGACGACAACCTTCAATCAAGTGTTCAAATATGACTTTCAAAATAATGTATTTTTTCCTTTTTTATGTTTTTATGTCTTTTTATGCCTTTTTGTATTTTTTATCTTTTTGTGGTCGACAAGGGTGTTTCCCTCGCTCCTACGTATCCTCAATTGCAATTAGGAAATCAGACCTACGTAGTTCTTTTTGAACTAACCGTTGGTTAAGGTGTTTTGATCTTTTTCCGCAAGATCGATTTTAACCGAACAAAAGTCATTTAAGGCGTTGGACCATTTAACGATCTTTTGATTTTTGGAAAGAAGAGAAACGTTAAGGCATTGGACCATTAACGATCTCTTGGTTTTGAAAGGAGAGAAACGTTAAGGCGTTGGACCATTAACGATCTCTTGGGATGGTCGACAAAAGTAGGGCTTTTGCTCCTACGTATCCTCAATTGCAATGAGGAAATCAAACCTACATAGTTCATGCAAAAGCGGTAAAGTTATGTGTTGATTTTATGCTTTTGAGCGGTCCATGTTAACCGATAAAAGCGAAGAGAACCATTTAAGGCATTAGACCTTAAAACGGTTTTGAGTGACTTTTACGGACGAAGCTTGATTTGTGAGTTGATTTTAGCCTTAGTTTCACTTTGGTTATTAGTCAATTCATTCAAGGAAACTTCCAAAGAAAAACGTCCGATTGATTTTTTTGATTATTTTATTATTATTTTTCAAGATATTTTGATTATTTTTTATTATTTTTCCTTTTTTGGTTTAGCCGTGGTTACAGTGTGAATGATCGCTTAGATTTTGTTTTACCAGTGATTAAACGAGATTACAACACAAATGATCAGTTGAAATTCATTTTATCATTTATTAGGTGAGAAAACGACTTAAATAAACGGTTAAAGCACGTTAAAAATGGAAGAAAAGAAAACTGAAAGTAAGCGAAATGAAAATGAAAGTACACAAAACAAGTAGGGACCACTAAGGGTGCATAGAATGAATTGAAAGATTCGATTTCGGGAACTTACTGGTTGAAGACCGAAGAACGATGAAGAAGGAACGAAGAACGGTGAAGAACGATAAAGAATTTCCACATAATCGCTTACAGAAGCGTTACGGAAGCACCTCGGCTTGGATTTTCTTCACGAAAATACATTTTTTCACCCAAAACAGCTTAAATGCATAGCCAACGGGTGATGAGTATTTTTGAAACAACCTCTCTCCCCTATTTATAGGGAAAAAGGGAGGTGCTTGCCGCCCAGAGGCTTCTTGAGGAAGCTTTCTAAGAGCACCCGAATTACAAAGTTTACCCCCCTTTTCGTACTTTACGAAAAAGTTACGGAAGTGTTTTGGATTTGATTTTCATATTTTTTTTTCTCTTCCCTTTCACCAATGTTAAGTGAAAGATGCTTACCCAAGGTTTTTAGAAATTTTACGGAAGCATTACGAAATCCCCAAAAACCATTTTTCAAAAACGTGGTGGAACTTGCCGCCCAGTTGCTTCCTCCTTAAGCAAATGTTTCGGAAGGGCCTAGATTCGAATTGCTATTTAGACCCTTATCTTGATAAGTTCAACCCCCCCCCCCCCCCCCCATTTTTGTGTTTTTGGCTGTTTTCTTTCCAAAATCTCACGAAACTTTACGGATTCCGTAACAACATCCATTTTCTTTCTAGGATGTTGCGAAACTTTACGGATTACGCAACAATGCTCTTTTTGACTTCTGGAATGTTGCGAAACTTTACAAATTGCGCAACAATGCTTCTTTTTGACTTCCGGAATGTCGCAAAACTTTACGGATTACCTAATGATGGGTATTAAGTACCTCGAGGAGGTCAAGCGAAGGTTGCATGCCACCAAACAATGGTCCCCAGACGAAATTAGAGTATGACAACATTTATTGGAAAAGCCATCTAGTGTAGGGGGAACTCGCCCAGGTGTACTTCTTGCTTAGGCTTGAAGGAATCAGCTCACCCAGGCGAGCTCGAGCTCGTCTAGGCGAGTGGCTTGCTTATGGCTAAAGTTTTCTCTTTAGCCCACGCGAGCCAAATGCCAGCCTAGGCGAATTTAGGGCCAAAAATCTTCATGAAAAGACCATTTTGCCCTTCCTTTAAGCTTTGTTTCTGGATCTAACAAACAATCATCAAAACCTACAAAATCATGGATGAATCTTTCATATTTAAACAAAAATATTAGTAAATGTACAATATATATAAACACATAGATTTAAGGGTAGTTTATAAGAAAACTATTACAATAAAAGAATAAGTGCAAACAGTTTAATCCCAAAAACAACTGAAATTTGGCACTTATCAACTCCCCCCAACCTAGAATCTTGCTTGTCCTTAAGCAAAGTAAAGAAAAATTACAAATAACAATAGTATAAGTATGCTTCAAAAATTATGAACATGCATTGTAAAGAATCAATGCCCAAACTAATCAGAACAACAATTTTCAAAATGCAACAATGAGAAATGAAAGCACAAAGATGGAATTCACAGAACCAAAAATGAGATTAAGATCATTTTGTTGGATATTCAAAATGCAACAGTGAGAAATGAAAGCACAAAGATGCAACATTTTGTTGGATCATATTGAAAAGGGAATTCACAGAACAACAATCTTGGTTTTTCTGGATATTCAAACATACCTTGAGAATAGGAGAGCAGACAAAAAAATCTAGCTAGTAACTTAAACAAACGATCACTTCCAATCCTTTTTCGTTTCAACTAAGTTATCACTTCTTTCTATTCAAATATTTACAACAACTCTGTATATGATTCAAACATTTGTTTATCCATAAAGAACTAGTTTTTCCTTTTCTTTTTCTTTTCTCTTTTTGTTCTTTTCTATTTTTGTTATTTTCTTTTCTGATAAATATTTAATTTTCTTTAACACCCATAAAAATAAAGTATTCACATCATATTAGCCACCAAATGATAAAAATTCCCATCAAAAACACCCTTGCTCTCCAAACCTAAGGTAAGGTAGGAAACTTTTATCCAAGGTTAGTGTTCCAAAAATATCAAGTGTTTGGCTCAAAGGGCTTGCAAATGGAAAAAATAATATATATTGGGATAGTTGTTTGGCCAGTGGCTTAAAATATAAAGAAAGAAAGAATGCCTAGATCATATCCATGAATCATATATTATGACAATTAGAAATTCACTGAAAATCAACTGTAGAACATATCAATGAGGACACTAAATGTAAAATCTATGATTGCACAGAGTTACTAAAGCTTAAGGTCTGTTTCCATATTCAAATCAAATCAATGTTTCGAAAGTTGTTCTATTATCAAGTCCATGCAAAAATATCCGAGTTCATTTGGTTTTTGGGAAAGTCCTTCATTGTTTTCATTCTCAAATGTTTTCAAAAGAAATCCTTTTGTTGTGTTCTAATCCAAAAATAAGTTTCAAAAATACTGGTTGTTGATTCTTTCCAAAACATGTTATGTTCAAGAAAAAAATTTCTATTTAAGTCCCAAAAAAGAGTTATAATCTATAACTATACTAATAGAATATCAAAGCATGCGTAAATTGATCAAAATAAACTCGCGTAAGTAAATAAGGTAATAAAGTGCTGAATTTTAATACTAAATGATATATAAACATAAAGGTAAATTCATGAATTTTTGAAGGTCATGGTTGAGGAGATCATTCTCCTTGGAGCTCAATCTCCTTCAATTAAGTAATCAATAGGATCTACCATGTCTTCATCCTCTTCCTGAAAGATAGGTTTGTCCCCAGGCCATGCAATGATAGCTCTAATAAATAGATTAGAAATTCAAAAACATAATTCATGAATAAAGACTCAAAAGTAAGTTTTAGATATATAAGGCATAAGATTAAAGTAACACAAGTTAAGACAAAGTTTAAAAAACACTGGGTTGCCTCCCAAGAGCACTTCTTTAACGTCTTTATAATTGGACGTCTTCGTTATGGTTCAAGCCTTTTGCATCTGGACAACAGTGATTATCCTCTCGAAATCTCCACCTAGGTAGTGTTTGATTCTTCTACCATTCACGGTCCATGTCCTTTTGGTGGTTGGGTCCTCCAATATCACTGCTCCATATGGCATAACTTCTTTGATGATGAATGGTCTAGACCACTTGGATTTCAGCTTACTTGGAAACAATCTTAATCAAGAATTAAATAACAATACCTGTTGACCAAGCTAAAAATTCCTTTTTGATAGCTTTTTGCCATGATAGATTTTTACTTTTTGCTTATAAAGCTTGGAATTCTCATAAGCTTGAACCCTCAGTTCCTCCAATTCATGGAGTTGGAGCTTCCTATGTTCATCAGTTGTATTTGAGTTGAAGTTCAGAAATTTTAATGCCCAAAAAGCTTTATGTTCCAACTCAACAGGTAGGTGACAAGATTTTCCATAGACCAACTGGAAAGGAGTAAATCCTGTGGGGGCTTTGTATGTTGTTTTGTATGCCCATAAAGCTTCATCTAGCTTTAGGGACCAATCCTTCCTTGACCGAGCAACTATTTTTTTCTAGAATTTTCTTAACTTCCCTGTTAGAAACTTTAGCTTGCCCATTGGTCTGAGGGTGGTAAGGTGAGGCTACCTTGTGTTTTATATTATAGTGTTGGACCTTTGTTAGTTGGGCATTACAAAAATGAGATCCTCTATCTGTTATTAGTACCCTGGGTGTGCCAAACCTTAAGAAGATATTCTTTTTTAGGAAGTGAATAACGATTTTTGCATTTGCATGTTGTACTGCTACTGCTTCCACCCATTTTGTTACATAGTCCACAGCCAATAAAATATATTCATATGAGTAAGATGAAAGAAATGGACCTATGAAATCTATCCCCCAGCAGTCAAAAGCTTTGACTTCCATAATACTTTGTAGTGGCATTTCATTCCTTCTGGAGAGTCCATCTGTTCTTTGACATTTGTCACACCTTTGGACGTATTTATGAGCATCTTTGCACAAGGTAGGCCATTAAAAACTAGATTGGAGAACCTTGACAGCAGTCTTTTCTCCATTATAATGGCCTCCATAAGGTGAACTATGGCAATGCCATAGTATGCTTCTTGCCTCCTCTAGAGTTACACACCTTCGTAGGAGATTGTCTGCTCCAAATTTAAATAGATAAGGATCATCCCACTCAAAATGTTTAGCATCCCTGAAAAACTTCTTCTTTTGGTGCCAGGTTAGATCATCAGGGAGTGCACCAACTGCTTTAAAATTAGCCATCTCAGCAAACCATGGCCTTATTGAAATGTTAAGTAGCTTCTCGTCAGGAAATTCGTCTTGAATCTCAAGTTCTTATGTGGTCACCTCATCAATAGTCAGCCTAGACAGATGATCAGCTACATAGTTTTTACTTCCTTTTTTATCCTTGATCTCTAAATCAAATTCCTGCAACAATAGAATCCATCGGGTAAGTCGGGATTTAGAATCATCTTTAACTAATAGATATCTTATAGCAGCATGATCAGTAAAAATCACAATTTTAGATCTTATCAAATAAGATCTAAATTTTTCCAAAGCATGTAATACTGCAAGCAATTCTTTCTTAGTCATGGCATAATTTTTTTAAGCTTCATTTAAAACCTTGCTTGCATAGTGTATTTCATGAAAAAAATTATTTTTCCTTTGACCCAAAACCACTCTTACTGCATAATCACTTGCATCACACATTATTTCCAAATCTAGTGTCCAATTTGGAGCATTGATTATGGGGGCAGAGGTCAGTTTCTATTTCAAAGTACCAAAAGCTTCAAAACATGATTTATCAAAATGAAATGAAACTTCTTTATTTAGAAGATTGCTCAAAGGTTTGACAATTTTAGAAAAATCTTTGATAAAATGCTTGTAGAATCCGGCATGTCCTAGAAAGCTCCTTATGCCTTTGACATTTGCTGGTGGTGGCAATTTTTCAATGAATTCCACCTTAGCTTTGTCAACCTCAATGCCATGCACCAAGATTTTATGACATAGCACAATGCATTCAGTCACCATAAAGTGACATTTCTCCCAGTAGAGTACCAAGTTTGTTTCAACACACTGCTTCAGTACAGTACCAAGATTAGACAGACATTTATCAAAAGAAAAGCCAAAAATAGAAAAGTCATCCATAAATACTTCAATACCTTTTTCTATGAGATTAGAAAAAATAGAAAACATGCACCGTTGGAATGTTGCAGGAGCATTACATAGACCGAAGGGCATCTTTCTGTAAGCAAAAACACCGAAGGGGTAGGTAAAGGCTATCTTTTCTTGATCTTTAGGATTAATAGTGATCTGATTATATCCTAAATACCCATCAAGAAAGCAATAATATTGTTGCCCTGCTAGTCTCTTCAGCATCTGATCCATAAATGATAATGGAAAATGATCTTTTCTGGTGGCTTTGTTAAGCTCCCTATAATCAATACACATTCTCCAACTCGTAACAATACGAGTTGGTATCAACTCATTTTTTTCATTTTTTATAATAGTCATACCACCCTTTTTAGGAACTACTTGTACTGGACTTATCCATTGGCTATCAGAAATAAGATATATCATTCTCGCCTCTAATAGCTTGACTACTTCCTTTCTTACCACTTCTTTCATTGTTGGATTGAGGCGTCTTTGTGGCTGAGCTATAGTTTAAAATCCTCTCCCATTAAAATTCTATGCATACAATAAGAAGGACTAATACCTGTGAGGTCTGGTAAGGTCCAATCAATTGCTCCTATGTTGTCTTGCAAAATTTTCACCAGTCTTTCTTCTTGTTCAAAGAGATTTGAATTGATGATGACTGTTTCTGTGAATTACCCACAAGAAAAACATATTTCAAGTGTGGAGGTAAGGCTTTAAGATCTATTGATGCTTCCTTTGGCTTCTCTTCCTCTTTTATTTCTTCAAAGAGAGATTGGTTGTAAGGAATTTCTCTGAAGGCATCTAGCTGTTGGAGACATTATGAATTTTTCTTTGCTTCAACTTCACTTATCTCCTCAAACGCTTCAGTCAATGTTTTTTCTAACCTAGCTTTTCTTTTAATATACTTTCGAGAGTAAAAAATTACCTCATCTAAGATATCCATTCGAAAACACTCCCCTTTATCTTTTGGGCGCTTCATGACCTCGAAGACATTAAATTGCACTTCATCACCTTGGACTTTGACAGTGAGTTTTCCATCATCTACATCAATCATTATTTTGGCAATCTTCATAAAATTTTTGCCAAGAATTAATGGAACTTCATTATCTTCGTCCATGTCCATCACCATGAAGTCAACTGGAAATAAAAATTTGTCGACTTTTACCAACACATCTTCAATAATACCATAAGGATGCTTGATAGTTCTATCAGCTAGTTGCAATGCCATCCTTGTGGGTCTAATTTCAATTTCTCCGATGCGTTTGATCATGGATAAGGGCATGAGGTTGATGCTTGCACCTAAATCAAGAAGTGCACTACCCATCAATAATTTCCCAATAGTCACATGAATTGCAAAACTATCAGGATCTCGTGACTTTTCCGGAATGGATTTTTGGATGATTGAACTGCATCATACTTCCAACTCTATTGTTTCATCATCTATGATTCTCCTTTTCTTTGTAAGAAATTCTTTCATGTATTTGGCATATGTTGACATTTGCTCTAATGCTTTTGTAAAGGGAATGTTGATCTGCAGTTTTTTAAAGATATCTAAAAAAACGTGAGTATTGCTTTTCATTATTCTTTTTTGTTAGATGCTGGCAATTTCTGCTTCTCTACTTTACTCATTTCCTTCTCTTCCTTTTTAGCTAATACTTCATTTTTTTTGGACTACTTCTTTTTCCTCACTTGTTTTCACAACTCCTTCATTTGTCTTTTTCTCACCAAACTCACTTTCGTCCTTTAAACTAACCACTACTCCCCTCCTAGTTGTAACTGCCTTACATTGTTCTCTTAGGTTGACCTCTATGGTTGCTGAGAAGGATCCATTTTCGTGTTTAGATATTTGTTTCGCCAATTGTCCCACCTAAACCTCTAGATTTTTAATAGAAGCATCAGTGTTCTTTTGGTTTGAGATGGATACCTGCATAAACTGGTTTAAAGTATCTTCTATCTTGGACAATTTGTTTGGTTAAGTGTTGTTGTTGTTGTGGACCCTTATTTGAAGAACCTCCATAAGAGTTGTTAGAAGGACCTGAAAAAGAAGTATTATTTGGACCAAAGTATGCATTATTATGTGGTCTCCAGCCATAAGGCTGATTTGAACCTGAGCCACCCCTATAGCCTTGGTAGCTTCCTTGAAAGTGTTGTTGAGGCTTGGCTTGGTTCTACAGATAATGGGCCTCCTCTTCTTGTTGTTCGTCACCAGGTACTAAATAGTGGTCATTCTGATGGTTACCTCCGCAAAAATTGCATCTCAAAATTTGTTGAACTTGGTGAACTTGTTGTGTTTTCTGTGGTCCACCTTGGTGATATTGCTGAGGGAGTTGGCCTATCTGCTTTGTTAAGGCCTCAATTTGTTGCGTCAAGAGTTTGTTTTGTGCTAGAATTGCATTTTGAGTGTCCACTTCTGTTATACCTTTTCTTTGAGTTGGAGCTCTATCATGATGACTTTGATAATCACTGGCTACTTTGGAGTCAATGATTACTATGGCTTCCTCTGAACTCTTGGACATCATAATGCCTCTAGTTGAGGCATCAAGGATCATCTTGTTTTGAGGTTTCAAACCGCTATAAATGATATGCAGCTATGCAGCATCATCAAAGTTATGGTTTGGGCACCTCTGCAACAAAGCTTTGAATCTTTCCCATGTCTCACAGAGAGGTTTGTCAAATCCTTAGGAGAAAGTCGCGATGGCAGATTTTGCACTGATAAATCTTGAAGGAGGAAAGAACCTCGCTATGAATTTCTCCTCCACCTCTTCCAAAGTGTTGAGGCTTTTATTTGGATGTGATTGGAGCCATGTTTTTGCCTTACCTGCTAATGAAAATGGAAAAGCTCTGAGGTAGACAGCTTCAACATCTTTGTTAGAAGCTCTTATAGTACTGCATAGTTCCATGAAGGTAGACAAATGTGTGTATGGATCCTCATGATCCATTCCAGCAAAGGGATGTGAGCCAATTAGACTAAGCAGTGTTGGCTTTAATTCCATGACCTTATTGCTGAAAGGAGGAATGACTATGCTATTTTATTGTTTTGGGCCTTGTTGATAAGCACAGTCACCCACCATTCTCCTTGGTGGTCTATTTCCTTCTCCTCTTTCAGCCAAGTTATTTTCTACAAGTGGCTTATCGGTTGAAAAATAATAAGAAGAAGAAGACTTACCCGGTATTTTTAGTGTTGTTTCTTTTTCTTTCTATTCTTCCTTTCCGTCTTGGTAATTTCCGAATCAAATGGCATTGTATCCGCTGGCTTTTTACCTCACATAAAGGATAAAAGAACACACTACAATAACTCGTAAGCACCAAGGTTAGTGAAAATAAAAGTAAGAAAATTTATAGAAAATTTAAAGTGAAAGCCATAAGTACAAAGGTAAGAAAAAATAAAAGAGGGAATTTATACAAAATCAAAAGAAATTTACAAAGGAAATTAGCCTATCAAACTAAAAGTTTAAATCCGAAAGAACTAAGTGGATGACTCGAGTCTCAGGCAACGGTGCCATAAACTTGTTGAGACTTTTCGAATTTCATTGGTTTTGGTTTGATTAACTAAAGACAACTTAAAGTAAAAATAACGAATTTACGAAAATAACGGAAATACAGAAATAACGGAATTCAGTGCGTTGGAAATACAAAAATTGCATAAACGATTTAAATCAGTTCAAGAAAACATAGGATTGGATTTCATTGTTCATACCCTTAGTATCATAATATGATTAACATGTATAAATCATTTTCTAACATTACTGATGCACACATAGTTATCCCAAGTCGATTCCTTGCACTTGGAACCTAAGAATATTTACTAAATATCGATCCCTCGCATATGCAGTAAATATCCCATCATTACAATTATATTCTCGTGCTTTTTGTAATCAAAATGTTATGCTCTATTCCTAGAAGCATAAGTAAAGAGTAAAATCATTAAGCTAAAATTCTAAGATTACTTTCTAGTCTCACTTACAATCCAATTTCATGACACTAGTGATCAAATAGAATCAAGCATTACAAGTAGAATGAAATTACCAACAATGAGTAGAAAAGATTAATGCATATATAATATCAAAATGGATACAAAAGGGTACAAAGATTACATCCAACCCTTAAGAAAAACTAACCGATCATTGTTCGACAGGCGGCAAGTGCACTGGATCGCGCAAGTAGTATAAAACGGTAAGAAGTGAGTATCGAACTCTCGGGGAACATAGAACAGGTTTATGTTCTCTACCTAACAACATTCATGTGTTCTATGTTGTCTCCTAGACTACTAAACCCTGATCTCTCATGCATGTTTAGCCTAATCCTAGCCAAGCGTCATCCTCAGATCCCTCTTGTTGGACTAAACTTGACCAGAACTACATTAAGACATACATCCCTCTTGTTGGACTAAACTTGACCAGAACTGCATTAAGACATACATACCAAAGACATACATCCCTCTTGTTGGTCTTCCTACTGGGCGACTGATGCTACTAAAGATGTTCTCCACCTAACAACATTCCTGTGTTCTATGTTGTCTCCTAGACTACTAAACCCCGATGTCTCGTGCATGTTTAGCCTAATCCTAGCCAAGCGTCATCCTTAAATTAAGTGACATTTGGCTTAGCGCACCTCATCTTCGCTCAGCCTGGAGGTGCAAGCGGTGCGCTTAGCGAGTTGATTCTTACTGAGCGCATCATGACAACTCATCTGCTTCCAGGATCTTCTACGCGCTTAGCCATGAACTGTTGCGCTTAGCGGATGGCTCGCTAAGCCAGAGAATTGGCTTAGGAAGCGGCTCAAAATCAGGACTTCCACAAACTTGCTTATTTTACCTGAAATTGAAATGGAAAGGTTATTAAATACACAAAAGTGGGATACTAAGTACTTATTACCTATATTTAACAAAAAGTACTCACAATACTACAAAAATAACTGTAAATGGAAGGAGTCAAATACAATTTACACAGTTTTTTACACAAAAGTTAGTCGTATTAACCGACTAACAATCATCATGCAGAGCACAAGACTAACAAGTGAAATAACGAAGGAAGTGATCCATGGTTACAACTCTGCAGTGCCTCGGCTCCACTTTTCCTCTTCTCCTTCTTCTTCTATGTTTTTCTACTCATTTCAGGCTGCTAGTATATGGTTTTCTCTTATTCTTGCATGGCTATTTATAGAAAAAGCCATCTAGTGCAGGGGGAACTCACCTAGGCAAGCTTCTTGCTTAGGCTTGAAGGAATCAGCTCGCCCAAGCGAGTGGCTTGCTTATGGATGAAGTTTTCTCTTTAGCCCAGGCAAGCCATATGCTAGCCTGGGCGAATTTAGGGCCAAAAATCTTCATGAAAAGACCATTTTGCCCTTCCTTTTATCTTTCTTTCTAGATCTAACAAACAACCATTAAAACCTACAAAATCATGGATGAATATTTTATATTTAAACAACAATATAAGTAAATGTACAATATATATAAACAACTAGATTTAAGGGTAGTTTATAAGAAAACTATTACAATCAAAGGATAAGTGCTAACAATTTAATCCCAAAAAACAACTGAAATTTGGCACTTATCAATTGACCCAAGCTTATTTGTGAAAAAATTGAATATATTTTTCTTAGATTTCCATGGACTACTCACATGCTCCATTTTGAGTTTTGTAGTGTCCTATAGGCTTTGCACAAGGCAGATAGATCAAGTAAGCACAAAAATCTAAAAAAAAGCCATAATTATCAATTAAGCTTAATCATTTGACTAAGACCAAAACTAAGTTATAGTGAGAAAATAAGGGCCAAAGAGGTCTCAATTGAGTTAAGAAGAATAGAAAAATACTAAACTACAAATGCTCAATCAGGTTGTATGTTGGAGATGAGCATTGTACTCGCTTGGTGGCATTGGCAAAAATATATGAGGGATCATGAACCGTACACCACATGAGTTTGACCGATAATGTGGTGAAGGTCAGTGTCTCAAAAATTCTAGATGAGGATGCATCAACTCCTTTTCCCATTTCAGAGGTTCAATTCGTGAGGCAAGCCAAGAACACCTTCATTACACTGTTTACTGACATTAACTTATGTTTATTAACTGCATAGCATTTACATAGATATCCAAAGAAACCGTTCATTGAGCATGTTGATAAGTCGAAGCCAATTAATGATCCCTTAGTTGATTTAGTTAAGGTTTCCTTTGACCTTTACTAGTAGCCTTATTAGGTGGTGTGGGATGCAACTTTGTTTGGGGTAGACAATGATGATTTCCCCTTGTTCATAGATTACAATGATGCAAAACAAATAATCTCAGTCAATCAATGTCTAAGCATCACTATTTTATAGTTTTAGATAATATAAGTACAATTTAGTATTATAGTTCCATTAACTTTTATACTTATAATATGATTAACAATTTACGTTTCCTTAAAAAATAGGACAATGAATGACTTGAGTATAGAATCCAGTCATGATTCTGTGTATGGATTCCTTGAACCTCAGTTCATGCACAATGCAAAGGATAGGCATGATCAATATCAAGGTTACATTACAAGATAGCTAAATCAGCAACAAAGAGAGATCTACCTAGGAGCTTACTTGAATAAGTAAAATTTTACAAATGCATTTAGCTTGTGTTTGCGTTATAACTAATTGTTTCCAATGCAATCAACATTGGCAGCTCCTTGTTATCTGTCCTAGGAACAATGTTATTGTAATTCCTTGCATAGGAAGGTCGACAAGGACATCAAAAGCGCAATTAACTAGTTAAGTCTCAATTTGTAACACATTTACTCTATTTTCTTAATATTATACAACAATCTTTTGTTCTTACAATATACATGTATGAAAAACCGATCAAAAGTTGACTTTTAAGATTAGTTAACTACCGATTTAAATAGTTTGACTTTCGATATCACATACATAGACATTGGTCGCACAACCGATGTTAAAGTTAGTTTTTAATTGATGTAAAAATGTGTATGTGGACGGAGTGATGTGCCATCATTTTCTTCTATTTTCTAAACCCTTTTTCCACCATTTTAATTACTGATTGGTCTTAATTGTCAATTAATTAGGCAGTTTTATTATTTGGGCTCATTTAGCTAATTTGATGTTTTTAACCTAATTTCAGGAATTAATGAAACATTGGACTTAATCCGTATTTTGGTTGTGGACACGAAGAGGACAATTAAAGCAGCACTTACTTTAGTTAATTTCTAATTAGGAAATTTCACAATTTTACTTTATGTGGTTTAGTGTTTATTTCGTTTTGGGTCAGAGTATTGTAATAGGGCCCAGTGACTTTGAGTGACTCTTTTTAAATAGCAGCCTTGGGATTCGTGCAAGGCTATTCTGTTATGTCATTCATTATTTAGAGCTTTGTTTAGGGTTTTACGTTTTTCTGCTTGGATGCTACTGTTCACGTAATGCAATTTTCCATTTCCTGCTTTATTTAGAGCATCAAATTATGCATTGGGGGCTGTCCTTGCTCAAAAAATCAATAAATTGCCCAGGGTGATATACTATGCTTCTAGGACTTTAGATGCTGCCCAAGCGAATTATACTACTAATGAGAAGGAGCTTCTAGCCATAGTTTTTGCTCTTGAAAATTTTCGATCTTATTTGTTGGGTACCCGCATTATTGTTTATACTGACCATGCAACTCTAAAGTACTTGTTGAAGAAGGCTGATTCTAAGCCTAGGTTGATCCGATGGATGCTCTGGCTTCAAGAGTTTGACTTGGAGATCCGTGATAGGAGCGGAGCACAAAATTTAGTTGCTGATCATTTGAGTCGGATCGAACGTGTGACGGATGCGGATTCACCCATTCGGGATGATTTCCCGGATGATCATTTGTATAATACTGTATAGTATTTCTGACTCTCTTTCTACTCCCTGGTTTGCCAACATTGTCAATTATTTAGTTGCTTCTGTTTTTCCTCCTTTACCATCTAAGGCCCAAAAAGATAAAATTAAAAGTGATGCTAAGCATTTTATTTGGGATGACCCCTACTTGTGGAAATTGTGCAGTGATCAGGTCATTAGACGATGCATTCCAGATCATGAGATTGACTCAGTCCTGCAGTTCTGTCATTCTTTTGCACCAGGAGGTCATCTGGGTGTTCAAAGGACAGCTGGCAAAGTGCTTGATTGTGGTTTTTATTGGCCCACCATCTTTAAAGATGCGTGGAAGATCTACAGCACTTGTGAGCAGTGTCAGAGAGCGGGAAATACACTTACATGGCGACAACAAATGCCTCAGCAACCTATGTTATTCTGTGAGGTGTTTGATGTCTGGGGTATAGATTTCATGGGCCCTTTTCCTGTCTCTTTTGGTTATGTTTACATTCTCCTTGCAGTTGACTATATTTCAAAATGGGTGGAAGCCAAGTCCACTAGAACTAATGATGCTAAAGTTGTTGCAGATTTTGTCAGGTCTAATCTATTTTGCAGGTTTGGAGTACCTAAAGCAATTGTTAGTGATCAAGGAACCCATTTTTGGAACAGAACAATGCATGCCCTGCTTAAAAAGTACGGGGTGGTACACAAGGTATCCACACCATACCACCCCCAGACCAATGGACAGGCAGAAATTTCTAACAGGGAGATCAAGAGAATTTTAGAGAAGATTGTGCAGCCAAGCAGGAAAGATTGGAGTACCAGGCTTGATGATGCTCTCTTGGCACATCGGACTGCCTACAAAGCACCCATAGGAATGTCTCCTTATCGGGTTGTCTTTGGAAAGGCATGTCATCTTCCAGTGGAAACTGAGCACAAAGCATACTGGGCAGTGAAGACTTGCAACTTCTCTATGGATCAAGCTGGTGAGGAAAGAAAGTTGCAACTGAGTGAGTTAGATGAAATCCGCCTAGAAGCCTACGAGAATGCCAAGTTCTACAAAGAAAAGACCAAGAAGTTCCATGATAGCATGATAGTTAAGGACTTCATGGTTGGGCAAAAAGTGTTATTGTATAATTCTAGGCTTGGACTCATGAGTGGTAAGTTGAGGTCTAAGTGGATTGGTCCTTTTGTTGTTACTAATGTTTTTCCTTATGGTACAGTTGAGATCAAAAGCGACTCCACAAACAAGAGCTTCAAGGTCAACGGGCATCGACTTAAGCCATTCCTCACGAACCCTTCTTTAGTGGACGTAGTGGTGGAAGAGACTTCCTTACTCCGCCCTACTCTTCCTCCACCATGACTTAGGGAGTTTTTCTTTTCCTATCTCCTTCTTTGTTCTTATTACACTTGTCCGATTCTATTTGATGATTTAATTGTTTTTAATCTTTTAATTGTGCTACATTGAGGACAATGTGTTGTTTAAGTATGGGAGGGAGTGTTCTTTGGTTTTGCTAGTTTTGTTGGTTTTGTTAATTTGTTAGTTGTGTTAATTTGTTACTGTTGTTAGTTTCGTCGGATTTCTAGTTTAATATTTTGGGTCAATTCTGTGTGCATGTACGACTTTGCATGTTTTTCTTTGAATTATAGGATATGTTCAAGAAATGGGTAATTGTTTTGAAAATAAAAGTTCTTGACATTTTGTGACTTGAAATCCTTGATTCTCCTCTTCATGTCATGATAGTTTTGAAAGCTCAATTTGAAAGTGATGAGTTTACCTTTGTGAGAATTTGAGCCATCCATCATCATAATCATTTGGTGTGTTTTGCCCCATTGATTTCTTGCACAATAGCCTTGGCTTGATTCTTGTTGATGCTTCCTAATTCACATGCATATTTGGAAATGATTGAGGCAATTTTGCTCTCATAAGCTTCTAGCCAAATGGACTTACCTTGAATTAATTCCTTTGATAGCCCTTTTGAGCCTTGTTTCCCTTTCCTTGTTTTAAAGCTCACTACAAGCCTTAAATGAAAAACCATGATATCGCCATATCCTTAAGGAATTTTGGAGCTTTGGAATTGTTTTGGGAATAAGTGTGGGGGTTTTTGTTTCATTGGATAACATGTTTTGTTGGCATATGCTTCATGATATATTTTGGGCCATACTTGATGTACATTGTATATTGGTTAAATGTTGGACATGCTGAATGAGATGTTGTTTCTCAAAGGCTACGTACGTTAAAAAAAAAAGCAATAAAGTTGAGTGAATAAGATCTTAAATGACAAAAGAATGATGAGACTCTTGGTCCTACTCTTTATGTTTAAATTTTATCTTTACTTCTTTTTATTTTCTTATTTTTTTCTTAATATGCACTTATTCCCCATTGCTCCTCTATTCCTTTGGGATTCAGCCACTTATTCCATATTTTTCCATACCTTGTCCTTGGCCCCATTACAACCTTAAAAGACCTTTTGATCCTCATGTGCTTGTGTTTATGGGTTGACTGTCAATTTTAGAATCTTGCCAAGTTTATGTGGTGTTTGTTTTCATGGGTGCTTTGAGGGTAAATAGTAGCCTAGACACTTGAGAGATAGAGTGTATATCTTGTGAGGCTTTATCACTTTTCATTCTTGAGCTGATTAACTATTTTACCATGATTGGGTTTCTTGGATGATTTTCATGAATGTCTTGACTTTTCGGATCTCCTTATGTTAGATGTTACCCATTCATTTCATTCCTTGATGTTCATTGAGAAATATGTGAATGTTTTCGTTTGTCTCTCTTTGATATCCTTGGATTTTGTTCTTTGTTTCATTTTGCCCAGGAGTGCAAAAGGCTAAGTATGGGGGGTTTTGATGTGCCATCATTTTCTTCTATTTTCTAAACCCTTTTTGCACCATTTTAATTACTGATTGGTCTTAATTGTCAATTAATTAGGCAGTTTTATTATTTGGGTTCATTTAGCTAATTTGATGTTTTTAACCTAATTTCAGGAATTAATGAAACATTGGACTTAATCTGGATTTTGGTTTTGGACTTGAAGAGGGCAATTAAAGCAGCGCTTACCTTAGTTAATTTATAATTAGGAAATTTCGCAATTTTACTTTATGTGGTTTAGTGTTTATTTCGTTTTGGGCCAGAGTATTGTAATAGGGCCCAGTGACTTTGAGTGTCTCCTTTTAAATAGCAGCCTTGGGATTCGTGAAAGGCTATTTTGTTATGCCATTCATTATTCAGAGCTTTGTTTAGGGTTTTACGTTTTTTTGCTTGGATGCTACCGTTCACGTAATGCAATTTTCCATTTCCTGCTTCTAATTACAATTTCGTTCTTGTTTCTTCTTCTACTTTCATTTACGTTTCTGTTTTCATTTTTGTTTCTGTCTCATTTACGTTTCTGTTTATTTACGTTTCTGCTTCATGTTTCATTTACGTTTTCTGTTTGAATCTATGGAAGGCTAAATATTCTGGTGTTGTTTCCTTTTGAGGATGAAGCCCAACTCTCTTTGAGGTTTCGTTTATAATGTGGTTCCCTGGCAGTTTTCCCTTCACCAGTTAACCCAAATTCGTGAACATTAATCAGTGCACGCTTCGTGTTTGATTAATTGCCTCTGAGCCTAACTTGCGTTCATGCTTAATGGACGAAGGGCTAACTGGTGTATGTGTTGCCTAATCACGTATTGACAACCCTAAGTTGATTTTCGCTTAGTAAATTGAAATAGGTTTGGATTAAGTGGTTAACTGTTAGGGACGAATTCTCCATAACCCAGGATAAGAGAGTGACCTGAATCAGAGGAAACAACCCATTTTTAATATTATTAGTTTCGTATTCCAGTTTACTTGTTCTGCTCCTTAAATCACAAAACAAACAACCCCCCCCCCCAATCGTTACTGTTACTGCAAGTGTATTATGAACATTTGGTTTATCATTGCTCGTTGGGAAACGACCTAGGATCACTTCCTAGTTACTGCATTTTCATGTTTATTTGATTCGGGTACGGCCTCGATCATAGAGCCAACATGGGAGGGCAGGGGCCAAGTATCCAAATTAGAGTTTATCCAATAAATATGTAAATTTTAAATTTTACACATAATATTCATTATTGTGTTTTCTTAAATGATAAAAAAATAAATTTACATAGAAGGTAAACTAAATATTTTTTTAAATACTGAAGATTATAAATGTTAAATATTAGTTTTGCATGCCACCAAAAATCTTTATCACTATATAATAAAATTTGGTATTTATATTAGTTATAATTTTTTTATTAGTTATAAACGACAATAATAGCAATACCTTAAAAATGACAATAATAGTAAATAACTATTGAAGAAGAAACTTTGTTTTCCAAAGGGTTATAAACAACCATGATTAGATATGTGCACTCATGATTAGAAGCGGAATGGAGCCTCAATACCAATGGTGAAAAAAACTAAAACAAAATCAATAAAAGAAACAAAAAGAGTATTATAAGGAGAACAATGATAGGCAAAAATAATATTTGTTTATATGTATTCGTATTCAAGTTGTCAATCATTTATATAATGTTTGTAAATTTGTCTTGTAACGTTTAATAAATAGTCTTTAATTATCAAATTAGATATAATCAAATTCATATAATTAAAGATACAAGTAATAAAGTCATTTGATTGAAAATACAATTATACATACTTTTTAAAATAGCAATAAAAAGTTATAAAAGAAAATACTTTTAAAAAGAAAAATATTATTATCTCCATAATTAAAAACTATAAAAATAAAATATTTTATCAAAATTAATACCCCACACACACACACACATATATATATATACATAATTTTTTAATTTATAATAAGTTTTTCAATGTAATTTATAAATAAAATTTTAATTTATTTCTAAGATTTATTTAATATTAAATTTATGATGTAAATTTTAATGCGATAAGAATTATTAAATTTCTAATGTGATACTAAGAATTTATTAAATAAATGCTTAATTAAATTCATTGCATCCTTAATCATTTCTTAAGTTCATTTTTGAGCGGGTTTGATAAAAAAAAGTTTGTGTTTCAAGGTCGGGCTTACATCATAGGCTTCTAGTTTATTTGTTGCTAATATATTATACTTTTGTAGTCTGCTCGTTATTTATTCCCTCGAGCAACAGATAAAGAAATTCCTTCTCGCTTTTCTCTCCTACTTTTTCATTAACTTAATATTATTTTAATTGTATGGTTAAAATTTATTATTTTCATATTTTATTTTTTAGTTAATATACACTTAATAATTATGAAATAATTAGAGATGGATGAGATAGGCTTTATCCGAAAAGGATGGACAACTTTAGTTAGTAGTTTGTTAGTATTATTTATATATGCTTTTTCTTTATATAGATTTTTTTATACGATCAAAAGTTATGTGCTTCGGGTTGCGGGCAAGGGCCTTTGGACTTTACGGAGAAAAAGAGAATCAAAATGCACCTTTCCTTTGGGTTAGGTTTATGTCAACGGGAGATATTGAGGCATTAGGTTCTTTAATTGAATAGAGTTCTTGTAAGATAAACATGGATTTATTTAAGGGTTAAATATGTTTAACTTCATGATTTTATTTGTATCTCTAATAAATATTTTTGTTATTTTGAATTTTTGATATATTAAAATTTTTATTTTGAGTTAATGTGATGATATGTTATCTTTATAAATTAATTTTTTAAATATTATTAACGGTTATGATAGTAGCATGTCATCCCTTATATGACTACAAAGATTTAAATTAAAAGTTTTGATATATTATATATTCAAAATAATACAAATTTTTATTAGGAACTCAAAACAAAAATCGATCGTTAATCAGATATCTTAAACATATTTAAACCTTTATTTAATTATTTCAATTAGTGTTTGCGCAATATACAATTTATTTTGGTTTAATGTTAATTATAATAATTATTTAAATTTATATTTATTTTTTTACATATTTTTAAAATCACCTTTTTTAATGAAATATGTTTGATGAAGTTAAAAAAAATCGTCTTTGATCCTTTATATAAAAAATAAATAATAGTATTTTTTTTCTAACTAAGCTATAAGAAAATATGCTACCACTTTCAAATTTACTAATCATTAGTTTTATACTTTGATTTATGGTGAAATGGTATACTTTTTCTGTCCCTTTTTATAAGATATTATTTCAAGAAAAAATTATTCCTTTTTATAACATATTTTTTCTGATTGTCCCTTGAATTCTTTATTTCAAATATATTATTAATAGTCATTATTCCTTCCTATCTCTTTTCTTATTAATTCATATATTACTTGTATCCTTAAAAAATAAAAAGAGTGCATGGGGTGTAAAATTTAGCACTTTTAAATAAAAAATTATTTATTAACTTTTATAAATAAAATACTTTGTTGGCATATGATAAAAATATGCTACTAAGTTGATACAAGATATGAAATATTTAAATAAATTTGGATTTTAGTGTGCAGATATAGCTCAAGGTAGTGATTGTATTGTTTGAATATCATTAAGAAAAAAGAATAACAACAAAACAAAAAGACTAACTATATCTAGCAATATATACTCCCCTAGCGTCTGCTACAACTAAGATAGAAATATCAGCCGGACAAACATTCCAGATCGTCATGGATGAGTCATTTTATGCGCTCCCTTTTTTGCAAAAGCATCAGCACAAAAATTGCTTTCTCGGTAGCAATGTTGAAACACTACCTGGCCTTGCTGAGATAACGTACGTATTTACTCCACCAAAAGATGATAAGGATGAAAAACTGAAGTACCATTCTGAATGAGGTGAATCGCCACTTTAGAATCAGACTTACAGATAAGGTTATATGATAGGAAGGGAATCATGGTCCAACAAGATATGACAAGCACGAATGAAAGGTCTAAAAGGAAGATCACTCCATCAAAACATCTAGAAGATTATGTTTAAAGATGTCTAGCCAATTTTGTAAGGAGGAGTGTTGTGCTAGCACTATAGTATTGGTTGGCTCAGATTATAGGAATATTCTTGTCTGTCATTTACATTCTGTTATTTTCATTTTCTACATAGGTTATTGTAACATCTGTGTATGCTATATAGGTATTTCATATGAACTCAGCATAGGCAGCAAGAAATATTATCTCTTTTCTCACCTTTTTGTTCTTGGGAGGTCCCTAGTCCTCAAATTCTAGGAAGCTAATAACCGAGAACCTAACATCTTGGTGTTTTCATTGAGTTTCATGGTTGAGTCCACCCGCTCCAAGTAGGGGTGTTTGTGGACCGGTTCGAGCTGATTTTGGTTAAATTTAGAATCCAACCCAATCAAATTTGATCAATTTGGTTTGGTTCGGTGTTCACAATTTTTTTTGAAACCTAACCCAACTCATTCATGAATGGTTTAGTTCAGTTCAGGTCAACGAGTTACCCATTTAAATTTGATCTTTTTTTCTTAGAACTATTATTTTATATCATGATTCATCCAAATATCCAATACAATTAACACAATATTATCAAATGTGAGAAAGTAGTAAAATTGATTCATTTAATATCATCAACATAATATTATAAAATAGGCTAATACAAATTAAAACAAAATATTCTTCCACGAGATTTACTATAATAGAATGAATCATAATTATTTCCTACAAACTAATTTCTAGTGATAAGCTTTGCTGCAATCAAATTTACTGAAACAAATTAACAAAATATGATCTATTAATATTATAAACATGACAAAAAAATAAATATGAAAAAAGATGAAACAAATAACAATATACATGAAAGTAATACCTTAAGAAATTTCAACACTAGTAATCCCAACACTTGGAGTTCCAACATTTGGAATCTTAATATTAGCAGTATTTAAAGTCAAACCAAACAACTATAAAAAATATGATTGGTTTTGATCGGTTTAGTTCGGTTTTGATCGAATCTATAAATCTAAACCCATGAGCCAACCTGTACATGAACGGTTTTGATTGATTCGGTTCGGTTTGGTTTTGACCCAAATACATAAATGACCCAACCCAAACTGATCGCATTGGTTTAAGGCAATTCTGGTTCGCCGGTGACCCGTACTTGTGAACACCCCTAGCTCCAAGTCCAATATGTACCGTATTGAGGAGATCATCGCCAAACTCACCTCCAATCAGCTCAACCTTACCGCCACTCAAAACACCATATCCACCAAACTTGATAAATTCCTTTAGAAAATGGCCTATCTCACAACCAGTCAACATCGGGTCTTGCCAATCGAGCCCCCTTCAACCTAAACAAATCCCTCACTACAACACTACCCAAAAATTTCATCCTTAACTCATAAATTTGCTACCTTGTTCCAAGCCCCTATGACCTTACCACCATCATATACCACTAATTGCGCCATTCTTCTTCTTCCCAATTCTGAACCCATAAATGTTTGTCCTTATCGCTGCCCATACTTTCAGAAGTAGGAAATATAAAATCTAGTTAAGTCCATGTTGCAAAATGGGATTATTAGCCCAAGTACGAGTCCTTTCTTTTCTCTTGTTCTCTTGGTCAAGAGGAAAGATGGGTCTTGGCAATTCTATGTGCACTATCATGCTTTCAATGCGATTATGGCAAAGGATCATTTTTAGATCCCCACAGTGGATGAATTGCTCGACGAGTTAGGTGGCGCTCGTTTTTTCTCGAAACTGGACCTTCTACAAGGCTACCATCAAATTTTAGTGAAGGATGAGGACGTGAGCGAGACCGCAAATCTTGACTTATAGGAAAACATTTGAGTAGCACTTGTTCCATTTGGAAAAAGCATTTCAGGTGTTATTGGAAGGCAAATTCTTCCTTAAATTGTCCCAATGTTCCTTTGCTCAACGTTAGGTTGAATACTTAAGACATCTTGTCTCTGAACATGGGGTGGAACTGGTTCAAGCCAAAGTCCAAGCGATCCAACAGTGGCATGCTCCTAGTTCCCTTAAAGCTCTATGGGGTTTCTTGGGATTGATGGGTTTCTATTGACATTTCTTCAAAGGTTATGCCACTATTGTGATACCTTTAACACATCTTCTGATGAAGGAGCAGTTTGTATGGTCCCATGACGCGCAACAAGCTTTTGATGAATTGAAGAATGCAGTCAGTAAGGCCCCGATCCTACTTCTACCAAAATTTTCCTAACCTTTTGTCTTGGAAATAGACGCTTTGAGAGTGGGCATGGGAGCGGTTTTATCTCAACAAGGTTACCCCATTGTGTTTTTTAGCAAACCTTTTTTTAGCACCCCATTGCGTTAAGAAATGGCATCAATACCTCTTGGGCCACCATTTCACCATTCTCACAGATCATTGGAGCCTCAAAGAATTAATGACATAGGTCATGCAAACTCAAGAGCAACATATGTCATGTTGAGATTGATTGGATATGATTATTCGATCTAATACCGTTCGGGAAAGTTGAATTTGGTTGCAAATGCCTTATTCCAGATCCCTGAAACTCCCACCAAAGAATTACTCTTGCTTTCTATGCCTTGCTTCACATTTTTACAGGAGCTCAAACGTGAATCATCTCTTCATCCTTGTTTTATTACATTCCGACAAGCTATTAAGAGTAATCCAGTTGTTCATTCTGACTGTACTATTGCTCATGATTAGATTCTTAAAAATGATCGTATTTGGTTACCTAATGGGCTTCATTTCATCAAAACATTGTTAGAAGAATTCCATACAACTTCCATAAGTGGACACATGGGTATTATGAAAACTTTAGCATGAGTGGGGGAAAATTTCACATGGTCTAGAATCAAGGATGATGTCCAACAATTTGTAGCAACTTGTTGTGATTGTCAGCACACTAAGTATGACACATGAAAACATGCAGGTTTACTTTGTCCATTGCCCATTCCTTCTAGCCCCTTAGAGGACCTGTCTTTGGATTTTATTGTCGGATTACTGGCTTATCGAGGTCATACGACCATCCTGGTAGTTGTGGGTTGCTTTTCCAAAGGCATTCACTTAGGGATGCTTCAACCCCATTACACTGCGCACACAATCACCCTTCTTTTCATGGAGATTGTTGGCAAACATCATGGTATGCCTCGAAGCCTAGTTTTAGACCATGATCCTTTATTCATTAGTCACTTCTGGAAGGAGTTATTCAAACTGAGTGGGACCAAGTTGCGTATGAGTTTTAATCTGGTGGCCAGACAAAAGTGTTCATCACCTTATCGACAATATCTGCAAGCATTTTTGCACAATCAACCTTCTTCTTGGGGCATACCCTTGATATGGGATGAATGGTCTTATAACACTTCTAGGCACTCCAGCATGGGTGTTTCTCCCTATGAAGTCACCTTTGACAAGAAACCTCCTAGCATTCCACAATATATTGTGGGTACATCAAAGATTGAAGCAGTTGATGATTTTTGGCCAACAAGGAAGCTGTGTTTGCCAGTTTGAAAAACAAACTTATGAAGGCACATGAAAGCATGAAGCATTTTGCTGACAACCATAGGAGGGAAGTGAATTTTAAGATTGGGGATTAGGTTATGGTCAAGCTACGCCCTCATAGACAAACATCAACTACTGATGCACCTTATACCAAGCTTGCCAAGCGTTTTAATGGTCCATTTCAAATATTGGAGCAAATTGGCAAAGTAGCTTATAAACTCCAATTACCCGAAGGATCTCACATTCATCATGTTTTTCATTGTTCAATTCTTAAAGCATTTCACCAATTGCCAATAGAAGCAAGCTATCCAGTAGTGTTACTACCAATAAAAGTTGGCAACCAACCTACCATCACACCTCTTGCAATCCTCAACACACGTTGGGATCACTCTACTGTTGAACCTAGATTGATGGTGCTAGTTCAATGGGCGGGCCTATCCCCTGATGACACTTCTTGGGAAGATTGGGCTAGTTTGAAAGCCACCTATCACCTTGAGGACAAGGTGTTTTTAGATGGCATGGGGGATGATAGGAAGGGAATCATGGCCCAACAAGATACCACAGGCACGAATGAAAGGCCCAAAAGGAAGATCACTCCACCAAAACATCTAGAAAATTATGTTTGAAAAGGTCTAATTAGGAGGAGTGTTGTGCTAGCACTACAGTATTGGCTGACTTAGATTATTGGAATATTCTTGTCTGCCATTTACATTATGTTATTTTTATTTTCTGCATTCGGTTATTGTAGCATTTGTGTATGCTATATAGGTATTTCATATGTAATGAGTATAGGCAGCAAGATATATTATATCTTTTCTCACCTTTGTTCTTAGGAGGTCCCTAATCCTCAAATTCTAGGAAGCTAATAACTGAGAACCTAACATTATACCATCCATTCGACTAAGCCAAGTTGATGCCATGAAGGATTGTCTGGAGCTCTGCATTAAGAATGGTTGTAACTCCACAAAAACCTGAGTAGCCAATAAGGTAAGTTATTTCGAATGATGCCACCAAAACCAAATCTGCCCGGATTGCCAAAGGATTTTCTATCCGAGTTTAATTTCACAAAATCTTCGAGAGGAGGAGTCTAAGAAACCTGAGTAATATTGAGAGGTCTAGTAGAGTTTTGAAGAGTCTGCGAGATTAAGTCATGCAGGTTCTGAACTTGATGAATAATGGACCAATCCGACAGCACTTTGTCTTGGAAGATCTCCACATTGCAAGCCTTCCAAATCTGCCAACACCTGACTGCAAAAATAGCGCCATAGTCAGCCTTGATGTGTCTCTGCAACCAAGTTTGGAAATCTTCATTATGATTCTTGGAAACATCCAAGTGAAGCATATTCCAAATTCTGCTAGCATTGGGGTAATGAAGCAGAACATGAAATATGGATTCAATAGCAGCTCCACACTTGAAACAAGAAAAATCTAGAGATAAATTTTGGTTAGCTCGAAAAAGATTTGTAGGGATACTTTGGTGGTCAAGAAGCCAGAGGAAAAGCTTTATATTTTTTGGTAGTTGGAGACACCAAACCCAAGTTTCGTTTCTCACTAAAGCAGTTGTGGGGGATCGGGCTTTAGTTAACCCCTGTAGGCAGATTTGGACGAGAATTCTCCATCACAAGAGCCATTCCAAATGACAACATCAACAACTTGATCATTCAAAAAACACTCTCCAGCTCATACTTCAACAAGGCTGGGATAGGGGTAGCCAAAATATTGCAGTTGCAATAAACATTGTCGAAAAGGTCTTTAATTTGAAGCATAGAATCCTGGATATGAACATAATCCAGCTTAGGGCCCACAACCCTGTTAGAAGACTATCTATCATACCAAATAGACACATTTCCTTGGCCAACTCTTATGCGAAATCCTGAACTCAAAATCGAAGAGACCTTTTTAATTGAAGCCCAAATATAAGAACAATTTGTATAATCCTTTTGCCTGAGAACCGAATCATGTCTCAAATACTTAGATTCCAACAAATTCACCCTTAAACTATGATGATCATGGATCATTGACCACACTTTTTTACCAAGCAAGGCAACATTCGTGTCTCTGGCTCGCCTCACTCCAAGCCCACCATTCTTTCTAGATTGAGTGATAGTATCCCATTTGACCCAATGAGATGTAGCATTTCCCCAAATGAGTCTCCTGGAAGTAGCATCTATTGCGTTACAGGTTCCCTGTGGAATCCATAAATTCTGCATGATATACACATGAATGGCATTAATAACAGATTTGGTGAGTGATTCGTCATGCTCTATTCAAAAGATTAGCCTTCCAGCCAGCTAAACGACCATCAACACCATCATGAAGGTAAAATCAGACTTTTTAACCCTATAAGTTTGGAGTTTAGTGATATATATATATATATATATATATATATATATATATATATATATATATATAAAGATCAAGGTAGTGAAATTTATTATTATTTTAATTAATAAGTTTGGATTTTAGTGTCATAACTAAACCTCAAGTAGTGGAATGTAAATTATTCTATTAAATATTTTTTACACTTTTTTCATACTAAAAAATTCACAATATTAAGTAATTTAAATATTTTAATTAAATACATAAGAATAATTATTATAAAAATAAACAATATTATTTAATAATCTTTTTAATATTTTTGAAAATTACTTTTGTGTATTTTCAAATTATAATTATTCAAAAAATATTTTATATTTATATTTAAGTTCTAGCCTTGTGTAGGTTGTTAACAAATTGGTAAGTGTACCAATTTTATCAAGTAGTAAAGATTAAACGAAAGTCTTCTGAGTATCGAGTCCACAGGGACTTTGTTTGTACTTGCGTAGGTAAATTGCCAATTTATAAGTGTCATACCCTAATTTCATCCGGGGATTATTACTTGATGACATGCAACCTTTGATTGGTCGCTCATGTGAAGTCCCGAGACGAGTCGGAAATTAAAAGGAAGTATTGTTGCGCAATCTGTGAGTTTCCGTAACTTCTTCGAAAGATAAAAAAGAGTAAATACATGATTCGTAAGGATTCGTAACCTTACGGAAAGAAAATAAGTATCGTTATGAAATTCGAAAAGTTTCGTAACGTTACGGAAAAAGAATCGCCAAAAAAGTAAAGGGGGTGCATTTAGTAAAAAGGGGGGGTATCAATAGCAATCAAGCCCACTTGGGCCTTCCAGTTTCTTCCTCCAGAAGGCGGTTGCTTCTAGAGGAAGCAACATTGCTCGCCAGGGCGAGCTGGGTGGCAAGCTCCTCCCCTATTTTGCTATAAATAGGGGGAGGAGTGAAAAGGAAAGGGGTTCAGCCTGCTTGGCACTTTGTATTCTCTTAAAATTGCTGAGGAAAATTGTTTCCGTGAAGAAAATCCAAGCCGAGGCGCTTTCGTAACGTTTCCGTGGGTAATTACGCGAAGGTTTTCAGCCGTTCTTCGACATTCATCGTTCGTTCTTCGTTTTCTTTGATCTTCAACTGGTAAGTACCCCAAACCGAGTTTTTCAATTCATTCTATGTACTCGTGGCGGTCCCCATTTGTTTCATGTACTTTTATTCTCGTTTTCATTTACTTTCCTTACCCTCTTTTGACGTGCTTCAGTCATTTATTTAAATCACTTTTCGCCTAATCAAAAAATAAAATAAATTTCCACCGATCATTTGATTTGTAATATCCGTTAATTTTTGTTAAAATGAATTCCGACCGTTCGGTCGTGCCGTAACCACGTTGGAAATCAAAAAAAGAGGTAAAAATAAATAATATAATAATCAAAAAATACCTTTTAGTAAAATGAAGCGAAAAAATCAATCAGACGTTTTCTCTTTGGGATTTCTCATTCTTAATTGAATCAACCCGCCTAGTCAAGCTCGTCCACAAAAAAGTCACTAAAAAGGGTTGAAAGTTTATCATCTCAATTTTCCTTATCAAGTAAATGGATCATTTTTAAGGTCCAACGCCTTAAAATGATCACCTTTCAAGTAAAAAGAACCACTTGATTCACTCTTAAGGAAGAACTACGTAGGTCTGATTTCCTCTTCGATGGAGGGTACGTAGGAGCAAAAGCCCCGCTTTTGTCGACCTCAAAAAAATAAAAAAGAAATAAAGTTAAGGTAATACAATTTCCACAATTCTAAAAAATAGGTTGTTGTCTTTTGAGACAAACGTGAGAGGTGCTAATACCTTCCTCAAATGTAAATACAACTCTCGAACTTAGAATTTTCATTTTGACCAGTTTCCTTTGGTTTTTCCGACGTTTTCCACAAATAAACGTTGGTGGAGACTCCGCGCATCTTTCCTCCTTTGGAAAGCGCACCCGTGAGCCTCGCCTCGCACGCCCGCAAAAGGGCATGTTGCACCAGTTGGCGACTCCACTGGGGACATTTTGTGAGTTAGGCCTATTTTAAAGAATTGTGGAATTGTGAAACCTTGTGTGTGCATTTATTAAACTGTGTAAAGTGTAATAACTGCTGTCTTTTTTCACATTTTTACACTAAGCACCCACGGGTTTGAGTAAAAAAGGGGCCCTATACCCGGGTTCATGGGAATTTAATGAGTGGAGGTGAATCTATCATCATGCTAGGTCTCCGACTTGCTTGATAATAGTGAAACCTCGTCTAGAGCTTTCTCTCTTTATAATATATTGTCGCTGGTATTCCATACCGCCACAATATTATTATCTTGAGTGATGATACCTCTAGAAAACAGTCATGTGAGTTATGAATGGTTGGGGGTAGTTATTAGAGACCCCTAGATATTGTCCTATAGGTTCCCAAATAGGGGCAAAGAGCAAACACGCTCCGTGCCATTTTGTTCTCATGCATTTTTTGGTAAAATAGCACTAGTTTATAGTTTTGCTAGTGATGTTTTGTTTCTTTAGAGTAATATGTAACTTTTTAATACTACGTTGAGGCGCCATGATGCCTAAAACGTAGCATAAAAAAGATGGATCTTTGCGGTCTCGTACGTGTGAATTACCCCTTTGTTTTGTTTTCTTTCCGTTTCATGCATACGCATTGCATCATTCATGTCGGAGTCTTGATCCACCCTTTTTTTTAGGTAAATGATGGGGACAAATCAAAACTGAAAAAGATTTTATCAAGTCAAGGTTAAGGGTATAGATGTCACCAGCCTCAAGGAATTGGGACGATTGATGGGACCTCTCCAAAGGCAAGCCTTCCGCAAAGTGTACGGAAAGATTCTAGATTTGACCGCAGCGGAGGTATTTACGGAAGCTATCGTATCCCTCGCCCAGTACTATGATCAGCCGTTGAGGTGCTTCACGTTTGGGGACTTCCAAATGGTACCGACTGTTGAAGAGTCTGAGGAGATATTAGGATGCCCTCTTGGGGGAAGAAAACCGTACCTGTTCTCTGGGTTTCTTCCCTCCTTGAGTAAGATGGCAGCTGTGGTCGGAGATTTGGCAAAAGAGTTGGATCGCATGAAACAAACTCGGAACAGCGTAGTAGGCCTGCCGCAGAAATACTTGGAAGGCAAGGGACATGGCAAGCCAAGAGAAGTGGGGCCTGTTTGCGGATATACTAGCTTTGCTGATTTTTGGGGTTGTCCTCTTTCCGAATGTGGATGGTTTGGTGGACTTAGCCACAATTGATGTTTTCCTTGCATATCACCATAGCAAGGAGAGTCTAGTGGTGGCTATCTTGGTGGACTTATTTGATACCTTTGACCGAAGGTGCGAGAAAAACAGTGAACGGATTGTCTGTTGCTTACCCGCTCTCTATGTGTGGTTGGTTTCGCACCTATTCCAACAAGACATAAGACATCCGTGTCCACTTCAAAGTTATCGCGCGTGCGTCGAAAAAAGAAAAGTCGATTGGGACCAACACTTGGTTGGGATAGGAGGCAGCGCAATCAATATGTTTCCTCGATGGAAGGAAGGCAAGGAGGGAGTTATTTTCACGGGTGCATGGCATGATCTTAAAAGAAGAGTTACCTGCTTGCGCAAGATCCAAGAGGAGTTTGGCTCAACACTTGGAAGCCACGGAGCAAAGCATGCTAGCTATCATAGGGCAGTACAAGGAAGAGTTGAACCAGTCTGTGACCCATGAACAAAGAGATCTTGTTTCATTTGTTCTTGTAGTCCCACCTTTTCTCATATCATTTTGCATGTTTTTGTTTCTTTTGTCTTGATTGGTATAGATATGAGGGTCGATTCTTTGAGGATCCTAATGACGAGGGTTTGACGATTGATTTTGACCAAGATGTAAGCCAAATGATGAACGAAGAAAAGGAAGAGGACGTCCTTTCACCAGAGTTGGAGAGGTTGATCGCTCAGGAAGAACGCGAAACGAAGCCTCACCAAGAAGAAATCAAACTGGTGAACTTAGGGGCCGCAGAGGAAAAGAAAGAAGTAAAAGTGGGAACCAGTATGACTGCACCTATCCGCCAAGGCTTGATAACCCTTCTTGAAGAATATCAAGACGTCTTTGCATGGTCATACCAAGACATGCCCGGTTTGGACTCTGACATTGTGCAGCATAAGTTGCCGTTGAATCCTGGGTCTTCCCCAATTAAACAAAAGCTACGAAGGATGAGACCCGAGATGTCTTTGAAGATCAAAGAAGAAGTAAGAAAGCAGTTCGATGCGGGTTTCTTAACTGTGGCGCGATACCCGGAGTGGGTGGCCAACATTGTCCCAGTCCCGAAAAAGGACGGTAAGGTGCGAATGTGTGTAGACTATCGGGACTTAAACCGTGCCAGTCCTAAAGACAATTTTCCTCTGCCACACATTGATATATTGGTAGATAATACAACTAAGTTTTCCCTTTTCTCGTTCATGGACGGTTTCTCGTGGTATAATCAAATAAAGATGGCACCCGAAGATGTAGAGAAGACCACTTTCGTCACCCTATGGGGGACGTTCTGCTATGAAGTGATGGCCTTCGGGCTCAAAAATGCTGGGGCAACCTATCAGCGTGCCATGGTGGCGTTGTTCCATGACATGATGCATAAGGAAATAGAGGTCTACGTAGATGAAATGATTGCCAAATCTCAGACTGAGGACGAACACCTCGTCAATCTACGTAAGCTGTTCGGAAGGTTGCGAAAATACCAACTGAAGCTAAACCCAACCAAGTGCATCTTTGGGGTAAAGTCGGGAAAGTTGCTAGGATTTATCGTAAGTCAGAAAGGGATAGAGATAGATCCCGAGAAAGTGAAGGCCATCCTTGAAATGCCGGAACCACGCACGGAGAAGCAAGTTCGAGGTTTCTTGGGCAGGTTGAATTATATCGCGAGATTTATCTCGCAACTCACCCCTACATGTGAGCCCATTTTCAAGCTATTACGTAAGAACCAGGCGGTCCTGTGGAACAGCGATTGCCAAGAGGCCTTCGAGAAGATCAAACAAAGTCTCGCAAAGCCCCCGGTGCTCATGCCACCTGTAACAAGAAGACCTCTTTTCCTGTACATGACCGTGTTGGACGAGTCTATGGGGTGCGTGTTGGGTCAGCACGATGATTCTGGGAAAAAGGAACAAGCCATTTACTATCTAAGCAAGAAGTTTACTGCATGTGAGATGAATTACTCAATGCTGGAAAGGACGTGTTGTGCTCTGGTATGGGCATCACATCGGCTTAGGCAATACATGCTCAGCCGTACCATGTGGCTTATTTCCAAAATGGATCCCGTGAAATACATCTTTGAGAAACCGACCCTCACGGCACGAATCGCTAGGTGGCAGGTACTACTATCTGAATTTGATATCGTGCACGTCACCCAAAAGGCGGTAAAGGGAAGCGCCTTGACAGATTATTTGGCCCAGCAACCCCTCCAGGATTATCGGCCGATGCAGCCTAAGTTCCCAGATGAAGATATCATGGCCCTGTTCGAAGAGAAGCGGACGGACGAAGACATAGACAAATGGATTGTTTGCTTTGATAGGGCATCTAATGCTTTGGGCCATGGAGTAGGGGCAGTCCTTGTATCCCCGGATGATCAGTGTATTCCTTTCATGGCTAGGCTAGGTTTTGATTGTACCAACAATATGGCCGAGTACGAAGCATGCGCCCTGGGGGTTCAGGCGGCCATTGATTTTGATGTAAAACTACTCAAAGTGTATGGAGACTCGGCTTTGGTGATACACCAGTTGAAAGGAGAATGGGAAACTAGGGATTCGAAGTTGATACCCTATCAAACTCACATCTTGAGGTTAGCCAAGTTCTTTGACGACATTTCTTTCCACCACATACCTCGGGAAGAGAATCAAATGGCCGATGCATTAGCCACCCTGGCATCCATGCTTCAACTTGCCCCCCACGGGGATCTGCCATACATCGAATTCAGATCTCAGGGTAGGCCAGCGTATTGTTATGCAATAGAGGAAGAGCGGGATGGGAAACCGTGGTACTTCGACATCAAACAATATGTCGAGAACAAAGAATACCCACCAGGGATTTCTGACAATGACAAAAGGACGTTGAGGAGATTGGCTACTGGTTTCTTTGTAAGTGGTACCATCCTGTACAAACGAAACCACGACATGACCCTCCTACGATGCGTAGATGCCAAAGAGGCGAACTTCATGATTGAGGAGATCCACAAGGGTTCATTTGGGACACATGCCAATGGGCATGCTATGGCCAGGAAGATCCTTAGGGCCGGTTATTACTGGCTCACCATGGAGAGTGATTGCTGCGCCCATGTAAGAAAGTGTCATAAATGTCAGGAATACACGGACAATGTCAATGTTCCGCCACATCCTCTAAATGTTATGTCCGCCCCTTGGCCCTTTTCCATGTGGGGAATAGATGTCATTGGGGCCATCGAACCCAAAGCGTCGAATGGTCACCGCTTCATTCTTGTGGCGATAGATTACTTCACCAAATGGGTCGAAGCAGCTTCTTATACTAATGTCACGAGAAGTGTGGTGGTCAGATTCATAAAGAGGGAGCTGATTTGTCGATACGAACTCCCTAGGAAGATCATTACTGACAATGGCACCAATCTGAACAACAAAATGATGCAAGAAATGTGTGAGGATTTCAAGATCCAGCATCATAATTCCACCCCTTATCGGCCAAAGATGAATGGGGCTGTAGAGGCCGCGAATAAGAATATTAAGAAGATTGTTCAGAAGATGACGGTGTCATACAAAGATTGGCATGAGATGTTGCCTTTCGCCCTGCACGGATATAGAACCTCGATATGAACTTCTACTGGGACAACACCGTATTCCTTGGTTTACAGGATGGAAGCAGTACTCCCATTTGAGGTAGAGGTTCCTTCTCAGAGGATAATAGCGGAATTAGGCCTATAAGAGTCAGAATGGGCTCAAGCACGCTACGACCAACTCAACCTTATTGAAGGGAAGCGTTTGACAGCCATGAGCCATGGGCGCCTATATCAACAAAGGATAAAGAACGCGTACAATAAGAAGGTTCGCTTGTGCAAGTTCAACGAGGGGGACCTTGTGCTAAAAAGGATGTCCCACGCTGTTAAGGATAATCGAGGCAAGTGGGCCCTGAATTATGAAGGACCTTTCGTTGTGAAAAGGGCTTTTTCTGGGGGTGCTCTGATACTCACCAACATGGATGGCAAGGAGCTACCCTCGCCCGTAAACTCCAATGTCATTAAGCGATATTACGCTTGAAGTCTGGGGCAATTGAGAGGACCGTTGCATGTTCTTTTACTTCTGAGTTTTTGTTCTTCTTGGTTTCCTCCAGGGATTCCCTTTCACTGTAACTGTCTCGTTTCTTTAAAAGAAGAGGAGATGGGTGAGGCTTCAGTCCTCCCTTTGGTTTTAAACCTTGTGTTAGTTTATAATCACCTGAGCCCTCTTCACTCGGTTCATGGGGTGCCCCAAACGCTTAAATTAAAACTGAACCTAACCAACCTTCACTAAGAAAATCATTGCATTAAAAAACATTCATGCATGCACGTACACATGCATATCTTGTGGTAACAGGGACAGAATCGTCTTAGGCCACGGTCAGAAGTCGAGACAAGTTGACGGCAGAAATCAACCAAGGTAAGACGATGACCCAGTCACGCTTGGCCGCATATTGTTTGTTTCCTACTTGCAGGTACTTAGGGACAAATGCAAATGGAGGATAGGGTCACGACCGACCGATCGTCGTCCCTTCCCGACGTTGGGCAAGCAGAGAACGTCGCTGCAAGGCAGCCCAATATCCTTTGAATTCACAGTATTTATTACTATTGTTTGTTTTAAATAAGGTAATCGACGCCTGATTATAACTTAAGTAGGTTCGAGTAGGCTAACGCTAACCCGTAAGGGGGGGGGGGGGCAAGATTAATGTTTCCCCTAAAAAAAAGAAAAAAAAAAGTACATGTTAGCTCGCCTGGGCGAGCAACCCCTGTACGAAAATATAAAGGAGCGGAGGGGGAACGTTTTCTTCACCCAAAACTCTTCCCCCTCACTTCAAAAACTTCCAAGCTCACGGGAACTACAAAAACAGCAGCCCCCAAGCTTCCATTGTTGAGTTTTTGCTTCCCTTTTCATGCTTTAATTCTCTCCTCACAAGTAAGTGCAATTTCCCTTGGTTATTTGGCTCTCCATTGATGTGTTTTGGTGCTTTAGTTGCTCATTTTTCGCAAAATTCGTGAAGCAATTCACATCTGAATCCATGCTTGTTTTGTTGAGTTGAGGGTTTGTGTGAGAAGGCCTTAGGCCTATGTTGTATTCTGAAGTAATGGGGCATGTCACATTGCCCCCTTTCTCTTGCAATTTATGTCTAAACATGCGCCCACCGAGTGCTCGGTGAAATGCCCCAATGACATATGAATGTGATTTTGTAAAATCGGGATTGTGGGACTGTTTTATATATATGGGGCAGCATAGGGGATCCGAAATGGGTGCCCAAGTGCAATTCCAAGCTTAGAAATCCCAGCTCTTAGCTTCAATGCAAGGCAACATACTTATGACTAAGAACCTAAATTTTGGTTTTGGGAAGTAGAAAAGCATGAAAATTAGGACTTGCTTATGAGAGTTTTTACTCGAATTTGGGTTGCCCCATGAGGGGTACTTTGCACCTAGGTAGCGTGGAAAATACTTTTCAATGGTATGTGGATATATGTGTAAATATAGGTAGCATGGAAAACACCTTTCAATGGTGTGTATATATGTGAACATATGGCATGAAATTCCTTGCAAAGTGTGAATGAGTATCTTCCTAAATGAATATTGAGGTCGCTTCCTAAATGAATGTATGATGGCATGCAATTCCCTTTTGAATGCAAGTATGTGCATGACGTAATTAGCTCTCCAATATGCATATAAATAAATGCGAGTGAAACAATGAAAGCCTATATGATATATGTTTCAAATATGTGTAGGTAGTTTGTGATAGCAAAATATTTAGGATGTGATTAGGTGTGAGTTTTGACGCAGTGCCTAGAGCATGAGAATGTGTGTTCTTTTCAAAAATATATATGTATGGCAGTTAGAATGTGTTGGATGTCCTTGTACGTTGACATAAATAGTGGGATATTCTACACATACGCATGTGCATAAATATTTTACATTAAAAGTGTGCATGAGTTCATTCTAAATCGGAGGGATTAGCATGTCATTTTTGTGTTAAGAAAAGCTTATCTTGTAAAACTAACTTCCCAAAATGTTTGTCCTCGCAGGAAATGGCCCCAAGGAAGCTGGCCTCAAAGAGATCCAGGAAGGACAAGGCGGCTGAAGGAACCAGTTCCGCTCCTGAATATGACAGCCATCGTTTTAGGAGCGCTGAGCACCAGCAGCGCTTCGAGGCCATCAAAGGATGGTCATTCCTCCGGGAGAGACGCGTCCAACTTAGGGACGACGAGTATACCGACTTCCAGGAAGAGATAGTTCGCCGGCGATGGGCATCGCTGGTTACCCCCATGGCCAAGTTCGACCCAAACATAGTCCTCGAGTTTTATGCCAATGCTTGGCCTATAGAGGAGAGTGTGCGAGATATGCGATCTTGGGTGAAGGGTCAGTGGATCCCTTTCGATGCGGATGCCCTTAGCCAGTTCCTGGGATACCCTTTAGTGCTGGAGGAGGGTCAGGAGTGCGAGTTTGGCCAGAGGAGGAACCATGCCGATGGGTTTAATGAGGAGGCCATCGCCCAGTTGCTATGTATATCGGGGTAGGATTTTGCCCGGACTGCTGCTGGGAGACGGGTGAGGATCATGTGCACCAACATGACCACCCTGACCCAGATATGGATGACATTGTTGCTCAGCAACATCCAGCCCAACGATCATAATTCCGACCTCCCCCTGCCGAAGTGTCAGCTGGTGTACGCCGTCCTGACACGGATGAGCATTCACATGGCTCAGTTGATCGCTGATGCCATTTATCTATTTGCAGGTATGGCGCCGACCAAGCACCCTTTGGACCCGTATAAGTCCAACAGGGCCCAGGGATTTCCCGCATTGATCACAGGACTTTGTCAGTCGTTTAGAGTCCCCGTCGCACCTAGCAAGGTGATTCGGCCACCCATCACCCGGGCTTTTATTGAGAAGTATTGCATGTAGAGACCAGCCCAGGGTGATGCACCACAAGCCGCAGACGCGCCGCCACCTCATCAGGCTGGCCCAGCTGGGTCATTTGATTCAGAGCAGTATTTACGGCATGTGGTTCACCAGCAGGCGGCCAACCACCGGGCGCACGTGCAGACCCATGACTGTCTTTACCAGCTGAGCCTCAGCCTGCAGAGCCAGGGTTTTACTTCTTTTCCATGCCCTACTCCGGATCAGTTCAGGGCAGAGGTCGCATGGCCCGGCGATTAGCCTAAGGCCCAGGCAAGGGAGGCACCTGCAGAGGCTCCCGGCGAGGCAGATGAGGCCCGCGAGGACGAGGAGATGACCGATTTGCTTGACTTCTTGGGTGGGAGCGGAGCCACATGATTGGGAGATCCCTAGATCCGTATTCCTTTTTATGTTATGTTTATGTTTCCTTTTCTTCATTTTATTTTTGTTTAACTAAGGGACTAACATTTGTTTCGTTTTGATTGACTTTTGTTTTGTGCATACTTGTCGTTTGAACTGTTACGTTAGTATTTATTTCGTTGTTGTCAATAGTGTTTGTTGAAGTTCCGAAATCGCGTAGAATTTTTATTTAGGAACATCGTCCAAAATAAAAAAAAATGAACCAAAATCATGATAAAAAGAAAGAAGCGTTGTGAATAAATGTCTATGTATATAAAGAAAAAGAAAAATGTTTCTCATATATGAATGTAGAAGGAAAATGTGTATAGAATGATTTTTGCGTGTGTAAATAATGTGTGAAAATAAATCCTTGTGTGTGTGAGCAACGAGTGTATATAAAGAAATTTTTGTATGAACCACAGGTGTGTGTTGAAAAAAAAGGGAAGGAAGAGAAAAATCTTTGAACATGAATAGGGTTCGTATATAGACCGTGTGACGTAAAGAGAAAGAGTTCTAATGTGTGTACAAAAAAAGTTCGTCATGTATAAGAATGTAGATATACAAAGAAAAGTTTTCCTTATAGAGGGCCATGGGTGTATGGTTTTGTGAATATAAAAATGAAACAAAAAAAGGGAAAAGAAACGAAGACATCGAAGGTCGACATGTTATAGTGAAGCATAAATCATTCGTAGAGAGCAAACATATCTTCTGGAAACAAGGGACTGACGCTAAGAGTTTATTTTCCTGAATAACCGAGATAAGAACGGGTGAATCCATTGAACTAATGAAAGAACATAATTTGGAAACATTGGGTCTGTTTGTGTAAATTCCCAACTGTAGTATCACAATGCCATAAACGGGATGCTTGAGTACCCCCCTGGCTGTGGCCATGACTAATTTTGCACGTTGTTTCCAAATCATCATTGTCGCGCGTGCCTTGTGGAATAATATGGAAGTTTTGCCCGAGACCGACACCTTGACACCCAAATTTGTTTTGCCCCGGATATCAAGATCGGGCTCCCACGATAAAAGCCCCCATTGAGACACAACCTTAGACTATTTTGGACCTTGCCCTATCAAAAGAACCCTCATCCTCTCCCTCGAAGAAAAGGACAGTGGAATCCCCTCAAGGGAGAGCGAATAGAATGCTAAAATCCGATTTCCCAAAGAAAGGAATGGAGAAGAAGAAATGGAAAGAAAGAAAAAGAAAAAGATGAAAAGAAGGAAAAGGAAAAAATTAAAAGAAAGGAAAAAAAGGATTCCCGATCGAAGATCAAAAGGAAGTAAAAATGGAAAATCGGAGGAAAACAGAGTAGATCTCAATCAATGAAAGAAAGAGAACAAAAAATCTTTAGACCAGATAAATTTTCGGTAAGGTAAGTGACTGCCAGCAAAGGAAAACTCATTTTTGGTGGTCCTTCCTTTCGGATTGCCATTCAAAGTCATTTTCGACTGGCGATATCCCACCCCACAAAAACAAAGAGGAAAAGACCGAAACACCCAGCTTCCTCTCCAAAAACACTACCCTCGAGAAAATCCTATTGATCAGTGATCGTACGTGTGATCTTTGATTCGATAGGAAATCGTGTGCAAAATAAAGTCGTGGTGCAGTTATGGTTTGGAATTAGGGTAAAACACTTACCTGTGAGAGTTTGTTATACACTATGAATGATTCATTCCCGGTTTTAGCTTAACCCGATGTTTCCCCTGAATGTTCATTTAAAAGCTAAATGTTGACATCTTGCCCTTCATTTTCGGTTACAAGGAAGATTACCCTTGGCATGAGTATATTCTTTCTCTAAGATATGGTGCTCTCGCGAATGATTTATTTTTCTTTGCAAAAAAGCATGTTTGCTTTTTTTAAGGTAAAAAAAAAAACCGGTGGACCATTCGATCTTGCCAACAAATTTTCTTCGGAGCCCCATGAATTGCTTGCCTAGCGCTGTTCATGTGTCCGCCACCGTCAAGTGCGGATCCTCTTGACTGGGAAATGTGGTCTTTGTTATTTTCCAGATTGATTCTTCCACCAACGAGTTTGGAGCCATGCGTAGAGATTGCCTAGTGCAATTCTCCATTCTCGCCTTTTATTCGGAGCCCCATGAATTGATTGCCTAGCGCTGTTCATGTGTCCTCCACCGTTAAGTGTGGATCCTCTTGACTGGGAAATGTGGTCTTTGTTATTTTCCCGATTGATTCCTCCACCAACGAGTTTGGAGCCCTGCATAGTGATTGCCTAGTGCAATCCTCCATTCTCCAATGTGTTCTCCACCGTCAAGTGCGGATCCTCTTGACTGGGAAATGTGGTCTTTGTTATTTTCCTGATTGATTCCTCCACCAACGAGTTTGGAGCCCTGCGTAGTGATTGCCTAGTGCAATCCTCCATTCTCCAATGTGTTCTTCACCGTCAAGTGCGGACCCTCTTGACTGGGAAATGTGGTCTTTGTTATTTTCCCGATTGATTCCTCCACCAACGAGTTTGGAGCCATGCGTAGTGATTGCCTAGTGCAATCCTCCATTCTCCAATGTGTTCTTCACCGTCAAGTGCGGACCCTCTTGACTGGGAAATGTGGTCTTTGTTATGTTCCCGATTGATTCCTTCGCCAAACATGTATATATGTATATTATGTTATTGTTGTTTTTGTTGTTGTTTGTATTTTGTTTTGTGTTGTGCAGAAAAAAGAAGGAGTAGAGACGAGAGTCGTCATAGACTAACAACGGAAAGGGCAAGACAGACGAAATAAGTGTTTTTATCTTTACTTTCCTCTTACCTCCAGTAAAAGGTAAGTAAAGAGGGGCAACTGTCATACCCTAATTTCGTCTAGGGATTATTACTTGATGACATGCAACCTTTGATTGGCCGCTTCGAGATACTTGGCACCCTTTGTTGCACAATATGTAAAGTCCCGAGACGCGTCGGAAATTAAAAGGAAGTATTGTTGCACAATCCGTGAGTTTCTGTAACTTCTTCGAAAGATAAAAAAGAGTAAATACATGATTCGTAACCTTACGGAAAGAAAATATGTATCGTTACGAAATTCGTAAAGTTTCGTAACGTTACGGAAAAAGAATCGCCAAAAAAGTAAAGGGGGTGCATTTAGTAAAAAGAGGGGTGTAAATAGAAATCAGGCCCACTTGGGCCTTCCAGTTTCTTCCTCTAGAGGCGGTTGCTTCTAGAGGAAGCAACCTTGCTCGCCTGGGCGAGCTGGGTGGCAAGCTCATCCCCTATTTTGCTATAAATAGGGGGAGGAGTGAAGAGGAAAGGGGTTCAGCCTTCTTGGCACTTCGTATTCTCTTAAAATTGCTGAGGAAAATTGTTTCCGTGAAGAAAATCCAAGCCGAGGCGCTTCCGTAACATTTCCGTGGGTAATTACGCGAAGGTTTTCAACCGTTCTTCGACATTCATCGTGCGTTCTTTGTTTTCTTCGATCTTCAACTGGTAAGTACCCCAAACCGAGCTTTTCAATTCATTCTATGTATCCGTGGCGGTCCCCATTTGTTTCATGTACTTTTATTCTCATTTTCATTTACTTTCCGTACCCCCTTTTGACGTGCTTCAGTCATTTATTTAAGTCACTTCTCGCCTAATCAAAAAATAAAATAAATTTCCACCGATCATTTGATTTGTAATATCCGTTAATTTCTGTTAAAATGAATTCCGACCGTTCGGTCGTGCCGTAACCACGTTGGAAATCAAAAAAAGAGGTAAAAATAAATAATATAATAATCAAAAAATACCTTTTAGTAAAATGAAGCGAAAAAATTAATCGGACGTTTTCTCTTTGGGATTTCTCATTCTTAATTGAATTAACTAATAACTAAAGTGAAACTAAGGCTAAAATCAACCTGCCTAGTCAAGCTCGTGCACAAAAAAGTCACTAAAAAGGGTTGAAAGTTTATCATCTCAGTTTTCCTTATCAAGTAAATGGATCATTTTTAAGGTCCAACGCCTTAAAATGATCACCTTTCAAGTAAAAAGAACCGCTTGATTCACTCTTAAGGAAGAACTACATAGGTCTGATTTCCTCTTCGATGGAGGATACGTAGGAGCAAAAGCCCCACTTTTGTCGACCTCAAAAAAATAAAAAATAAATAAAGTTAAGGTAATACAATTTCCACAATTCTAAAAAATAGGTTGTTGTCTTTTGAGACAAACGTGAGAGGTGCTAATATCTTCCTCAAACGTAAATACAACTCTCGAACTTAGAATTTTCATTTTGACCAGTTTCTTTCGGTTTTTCCGACATTTTCCACAAATAAAAGTTGGTGGCGACTCCGTGCATCATTCCTCATTTGGAAAGTGCACCCGTGAGCCTTGCCTCGCACGCCCGCAAAATGGCATGTTGCAACAGTAAGCAATAGAAGAAAGAGGGGAGAAGAAGAAAGAGGTAATAAATTGTAAATGTGAAATTTGCAGATAAAAATGGTAAAGAAGAAAACAGTTAGAAAATTAAATAATAGCTTTAATGCCAAAGATGAATGAAGAATAAGATAATGTCACTACTAAAAAAAAGGTCTTCTACATCGGTTCTAATGGTCTTTTTACATCGGTTATGACCCGTTGTGATAACACAGTGTCGTTGAATACCGACATCGGTTGGAGGACTGTCTTTGAAGGGTGACCTTTCTACATCGGTTGTGTAGCTCAACCGATGTAGAATGTGAGCTTTCTACATCGGTTTTAAGGTTGAAACCGATGTTGAATGATAAGGTTTCTACATCGATTATCAGTCAACCGATGTAGAATGGGTAATAATGGCAAGGTTTCTACATTGGTTATAAGTCAACTGATGTAGAATTTGAAGGATTTCTACATCATTTATTACTGAACCAATGTAGAATGGGTAGGAATGACAAGGTTTCTACATTGGTTATAAGTCAACTGATGTAGAATTTGAAGGGTTTCTACATCGTTTATCACTCAACCGATGTAGAATAATGAATTTTTTTTATTATTTGTGCGAAATTTATAATTTCCCCTTCAAATATTGATGTGATGTTAAAGTGCATGATTGTGGTAAAAGTGAACATATTTAATTCACAGTTATACAAATCCAAGGGTCCAGAAGTAAAAGTGAACATATTTAATTCATGCCATTCAAAATATTAAACAGTCATTTAGAGACAAAAACAAGTTGATTAATATAAAAAATAAAAAAATACCAATATCATGAAAGTAGCAACACCAAGATCACATATCAAGAATTAAAGGGAGACCAAAATTGTAATTTAGGCTAGTATTAATCTGATGAGATATCATTCTAAAAGCAAAACAAAAATAATTGTACTAAGAAAATTTGGATTGCGTAAACTATTAATAATAAACTCAAGAAATCATAGATCCATTTTCCCATGAAGTATAAATGACTACAGTATTATACTATGAAAATTGGTACTGTGTTAACTATTAATAATAAACTCAAGAAATCACAGATCCATTTTTCCATGAAGTATAAATTACTAATTTATAGTAAGTATAATGTTTGTTGTTAATTATAGTTCTTGCTTGATGGCTCTGAGGTAGGTATTTACATTTTTGAGTGAGACTGTTCCCCACCACGAGTTTACTTGCTCTCCAAAATCCAAAGAAGAACCAAATAATGAATAGGCTGAAGTACAAGCGTAGCTTTTAGCCAGTAGTTCAAAAGTTCCACAATAATATGGATTGAGCCTTGATCCAAGCCTACAAAACCTATTCTAAGATATTTTTTTTAATATTTTGTAGTGCTAAGTGTGAACATAAATTTTAATTTTAATAAAATAGGATTTGAAAAATGCACCAGTAAAAATTTCTGATCATAATTCAGTTAAGTTCTCACTTCTTGATTTTAAAAACTCTCAAACCTGCCTTTATAAATAGTAATTTTCTCTAGCTAGCATTCAATTACACTTTGATAAAAAAAAAAGGCACCATGGATTTTCCCTTTAAAAATTATTTCCAGTTACATGAATACATGTAATAAATCTGTAAGTATCTAAAACTTAGCTGCGGTAACTGATAGTCTAAATTTTTTAGGCTCAGTGCAGTGCATTGAACTATTTCTCTAAGCTAGATAGCTAGTTTAATTTTAAAACTGATCTTAAAAAACAGTTAAGGTTAAGTTATTTTTTTAAAACAATTTAGTTATTTTAAAATAATTCAGTTCATCAGTTCAGTTATTAAAAGAACTTCAAATCAATTATTTTGGCCAGCGTGAGCATTTATTTGGAGGCGTTGTACATGCAAAGAGAATATTAATACCTAGTGCAAAGTTAGTGGGAAAAGCAGAAAACAGAGTTCAACAGTGACGGAGACACAGCAGTGAGTGGAAAAATTAAGCATGTGTCTTGTGAGACATAATAAATAGATGTGCAATAAATAGATTTATGTAGTATATAAAATTAGATTTATATGATGAAGAAATAGGAAAAGATAAAGTAATAATAAAATGAAGAGAAGTAAAAAATAATATAATAAAATATTATAAAAATTAATGATCTCTTTTTTTGGACAAATGCATTTGTTTAAATTTGTATAAGCACAATATATTTTGCACGATAAAAATGTGATACTAGTAGCGTTGGGTCGTTGGCAGATGAATAAAGGGACATGCTAGGTGCACCCAGCAACATTGCTGGTGCACCCAGCAATTAGGTGAATGGGCAAAATTGCCCTTGCGTTAAAAAATATAATTTCTTCTTCCAGAAGAAGGATCTTCCGGAAATCTTCCGGAAGAAGGTTCTTCCGGATACTTTCCGGAAGAACCTTCTTCCGGAAGAACAATTTGTGTTCTACCGGAAGAACCTTTTTCCGAAAGCTTTCCGGAAGAACCTTCTTCCGGAAGCTTTCCGGAAGAAGGTTCTTCCGGAAGAACAAATTATTGTTCTTCCGGAAAGTTTCCGAAAGAAGGTTCTTCCGGTAGAACAATTTGTTCTTCCAGATGAACAATTTGTTCTACCGGAAGAACCTTCTTCCGAAAACTTTCCGGAAGAAGGTTCTTCCGGATGAACAATTTGTTCTACCGAAAGAACCTTCTTTTGGTAGCTTCTCCAGAAGAAGATTCTTCCGATAGAACAAATTGTTCATCCGGAAGAACCTTCTTCCGTAGTAGAATAAATTGTTCTATCGGAAGAACCTTCTTCCGAAAGAAGGAATTATTTTTTTAATACAAGGGCAATTTTGCCCATTCACCTAATTGCTGGGTGCACCAACAATATTGCTGGGTGCACCTAGCATGTCCCATGAATAAATTAATCCATATCAATAAAGTCCACGTATTTAGACTTAGGTGAATAATTCCAAATGTTGTATGAGGAAAATTTAATATATCCATTTGCTATCTATGAAAAAATAAGATGTTTTACGTTCAAACGTCATATTTTTATGTATTTTTATTTTCATTCATTTTTTTCTCTTTGAATATCACATTATACTTCCCTCGACTGTGATTTATACAGTTAATATATTATTTAATTATACTTTTCCTCCTACTCCATCGCTAAATCCTTTCATATATTTTTTTGGTAATGTTACATGAAGTGGAGTTGTTGTTAATTTTATTAATGATTAATTTTAGTATCAGACTTTAACGATTATTTATAGTAAAAAAAATTCTCCTAATCATTTTATCAATCTAGAATACTCAAATTCAACACCGAATCTAAGTTTATCTTCATTCAACTACACGATAATATGTCACTTTTATATTTTATTTGGAACCAAACAAATTAACTTTTAGTTTTCTTTTTTTCACACATACCTTAATTTCTGTCCACTCAAAAATTTTCTTATCTTCTCATTTTCTCACTCAAACTTCACTATAAAATGGAAGCACCTTGGATCAATTTTTAGACACAAGTTTTTTTGAAACTGATTAACCATGGCTTTTATATCATCACATTCATCATTTTCTTCCCTCAGTCTCTCTGCATCCTTTCCCATTTATATTTGCTCTTCTTCTTCCATGTTTCCACCGCCTCAAAAACCATGCTTTAAACCTAGAGAGGGATATTCTGTCATTCGTGTCTTAAGTGTCCGTGGTTATTTTCCTTAGACTTAATAAATCCCTTTCATCTTTTACTTTCAGCTTAAACCAATATAAATTATTAATATAAATGTTTCTTAAATTGTTTTTTTTGGTACATTTGTTTTTGTTTTTTTGGTGAATACATTTGTTTTAGTTTTAATAATATATTGATATTGATATTATATATATGGTGTTAATTTATCTATAAAAATAACCAGTCTGAATGTGGAACACACCACTACTGGAAGAAACTAAGATATCATCTTATGACTAAGCTAGCTTTAGGCAGCCATTGTTTTTTTTTGGGTATTTATGTTTATATTTTTTTATATTTGTTAAATGCATAACAAGGACATAAAATGTGGAAAATATCATAACACAGATGAAATTTAAATTATACAGGTTAACAGCAGAGGGGATTAGTAATTTGATGGCATGGACAGAGCAATAGCACTTGAAAGTAAGAGAAGTCATTCTCACCTTATCATTTAGAAGCTTAGCCTCTGTACATGCAACTTCAAGTTTTCCATTGTGCTCAATCAAATCTTTTTCCCAAGGTTCAAGCTCAGCACGAACTTTAGCAAGCTCAGAGCGGTATTTCTCAGTTTCAACTGCTTACCAGTCAATGACAGAGTTAACAAAGGCAAAAAAAATACAAGTAACTAAAAACCCTCTATAGCACATAGGATATTAGCTCCATTTGTCTACATGGTAGATAATATTAAAAACATAAAGACCAGCTACCACCACCAAAAACACTGAAAATCAGCTTGATGCATCCCAGACAATAACAACAAAAAAACAATTTAGACCTTGAGATAATTATATACAGTTGACTAAAATAAAAAATATAAGAACATATTTTGAAATAAATCATGCCAATATATATATATATATATATATATTCACCTTTCGAACTCTCTGTGATTTCTTCTAAGACCTTCTCCTCATCAAGCAACAACTTTTGCAATTTTGGGATATTGTCCTCAAGTTTTGGTATCAGAACAGTTGATTCCTCACCCTTTTTTATAAGGGCTTCAAGTTTTGGTATCGACAACATTGTTTCAGAAATTAGAAATTCCAAAATTGAAATCAAAGTAGTTACTTCAACAATGAACTCAAAATAATGTAAATTATCATCCAAGCAGCAGCAGTATCTATAAAGAATGGGTACACTAAGTGAAACATTAATTGAGCATGTTTGGATTTGCTTTTAGTGTAAATTGGTAAGAGAGTTTTAAACAAATATAAATTAGTCAAAGTTGATTATAAGCTATTTTGAAAACACACTAAATTCATTAAAACAAACTAAATACTTAATCATACTCAAATAAAAAAAAAAAATGGACCAGTACTGCAACAACTATAAATGGTTTCATGGATTAAGAAAGTTGCATGTTCTCTTTATCTCAGAATTGAAATGGAAAGAGTGCTAACAGTTTGTGTGATTCATCAATCTTTTCCACATATTTGTTGATTCCAATGATATCCTCCAGATATTCTAGAAAACCTTCATCATGAGGCCCTTGAGCTTTTGGTTTCATAAGTGAAATCTGCTCAACTTCACCCTAATAAGAACCAAATCAAACATCAAAAGAGGTAGATATAAACATTTACTGAAAAAACTAAAAAGCACCAAATAACAAATACCGAACCTGAAGAATAAGAAACCTATTATTGTCAAGAAATTAATAATAATTATTTTATATATTATATTAAAAATATATTATTAATTTTTTTAATAAATAATTCTCTTTTATTTTTATAATGAAAATATTTAAGATTCTAGTACTAGTACTAGATAAAGCTTCCAACACAAAATAGAAACAATAGTACGTATACAAAATGTGAAACTGATGTGCTGGATTTTCGCTCTCTTAATGGAAAACTGATCTTTCAACAAAGATGGGAGAAAAGGGAAAAAGAAAATGAAAAGTCTATTTATTGCTTTTTTTATGTAGAAAAAGGCAATTTATGAGAATCTTGCACCAAGAACAGACGTTGATTCTCTGCCTTCTTCACTGAGAAACCAATCTGAACCGTCGTTTTCGTTTTCTTTTCCCAGTCTCAGATTCGATTCACACCCAACCCAATCCCGTCCCTTAATCAACGGTCATCAGTACAAAGTTTCTGCAAGATCCCCGACGCACGAAGACCATCACAGAGATTTCCAGGATCAAGAATTCATGTTATGCTTGTGAATTTTGTGATTAAAATAAATATCGCAGCTTTTAAATAAAATAAAAAGAACACTCCAATTCCAAAACACTCATTAGTTTCTAGAACATTCTACAATCGCACATGTTTGGCTCGCTTCCCGAACACAAACAGCTTCGCATCGATGACGTTGCTCTTCCCGCTCCCGTTAGGTCCCACCACGACGGAGAAACTCTGAAATCGAAGCAATTAGAAGTTCGCAAGTGAAATAAATCCACGCAGTTCAAAAGTTCGCAAGCCAAATCGAAGCAATTCAAAAGGTCGCAAGTTAAACCAAAGCAATTCAAAAGTCCGTAAGTAAAATCGAAGTTCTAAAGTGAAAGTGAAACCGAAGCAATTAAAAAGCTAGCAAGTGAAATTGAACCAAATCGAAGTTTGCACTACAATTGGAGAGAGAAATTGAAGGTTGAGAAGAGAGAGAGAGAGATAGAAACCCTAAGTAACCTTGTGGAAGGGACCGACGCGCTGTTCGCCGGCGTAGGATTTGAAGTTGCGCATGACCATCTCCTTTATGAAGAGCCTTGGCCGAGCGGAGGGAACTGGGGGGAGGGGGAAGGGTGTTGACAGAGAACCCCACGATCTTGTTCCTTAGCCTCTTCGACGGTCATGCACACTTCTAGCTTTGTGAGGGAAGAGTGAACGATAATGAGAATCTCACAGTTTTTTTTATTCATCTAGAGTTGTCCAAGCTTTCGCCCAATTAAAACGTGCCACGTCAACAACAAAAAGTGGAAACACAATGTTTTCAAATGCGGTTTTGAAAAAACGATGTACTAAAGCATATTTAAAGTCGTTTTTTGGGGAAACCGCTTTTAAAAAGTTACAACTATTTACAAAATTGTCACTGCTTTCCTTACTACATCGGTCTTTATATAACCGACGTAAAACCACTGTCGTAAAATTCTTTTTTTCTAGTAGTGTGTTGGGGCCTAGTATGCCAAAAGTAATTATAATATAATGTAATTAATTTTAACTATTTACAAAATTGCCACCGCTTTCCTTACTACATCGGTCTTTATATAACCGACGTAAAACCACTGTCGTAAAATGCTTTTTTTCTAGTAGTGTGTTGGGGCCTAGTATGCCAAAAGTAATTATAATATAATGTAATTAATGAGTTCCATGTTTCCACCTGCATCTACTGAGTTACCCTATCTTTGGTTTCTCGCACGAAGGGACTAGTTTATTTATCCTTTTCCCCCAAATTTCTTTGGTGAGATAAGATAACCAACTGCATCAAGATAGGAGATGAAAAATTCCGTGGGCAAAATAAATGTCAATCTATTTCTAGCAGTGAATTTATTAAGTTACCATTTCCCAGTTCTTTAGAAAATAATCACTTTTCAATGTATTACCCTCTAAACTTTATATGGATATCAGACCATAATAATAAATGAGCACAGAGAAGAATAATGAAAACAAAAAAACATTAATTAGATAATAGACAGAGGATTACATTACAAGTGTTTTTGGCCTCCAGGCACCCAACAATGGGGATTTAGCCTCTGATAGCCATGAGAGGCTTTACACATCAGGGGTTAATGGAAGAAGGTGATAGATGACTAATGACAGGAAGAGGGGGAATGGCTAAGGAAAGAGGGCTCTCCTTAAGGGATAGACTCAGGCTTTAGATTTCTTCACTGGAGAGCTTAGAGACTCAATGTGTCTTTTCCTTCTGATTTTTCCTCCTTATATAGGCACCAGGTAGCTTACTTTTCCCGTTGACTTCGCGCTTAGCGTGGGCTTTCACGCTAAGCGTGCCTTTGGGCTTCTTCGTGGGCCTTATGCATGCTAAGCCTACAGTGCGGGCTAAGCCTATATCGCGCTCTAAGCCTGCAGTGTGGGCTAAGTCTGGAGTGTGCGCTAATCCTCCATCGCGCACTTAGCGAGCGTTCGATTCTTCCAACTTTTTTTCAAGGTTTTTTCTTCTAGTTTTTACATCATTTTTTCCTCAAAACACTTGAAATGTTCTTTTGAATTTTGTTGATAAAAAATAGCAAGGATGTTAATTTCTTCATTATTTCATTAAAAAAATAATAAAGTAAGGAATTTGCAATCATTCTTAGCCAAAATTGAATATCAAATTAGATTATATTTCGCAATTATCAAACTCCCTCAAATTAAAACATTTGATTGTCCTCAAGCAAAAGACAAGTTCTGAATGTATCAACACATGAGATAACTGCGAAACCTTTAACTGACTGATCCTGAGCTTTGCATTTGTCTTGATCTTGTGATGGAAGCATGAAGTGTGGCGTCCCCAAAATAATGACTGGTTTAATAGTAATGATTTAAATAACAAAAACCATGGTAAATTTTTTTTTCTTCTTTTTCTTTTTCATTTCTTTCTCTTTTCACAATAATTAGGTTTAGAAGGAAAATCCTCACTATAGAGTCCTGAATGGCCAGTTCACACCTCTATTCGGAGTCGTTTCTTTCTTACCACTTGTAATCTCTAAACTATTTTGTTGTTTCAAAAGGAAGAGTATACCAGCCATTACTTTAGGTCGTCACGTGAAAATAATAAAATAAAATACGATCGGTAAACTCTTTTGCAAATGAAGTTTGCTAGTGCTTTCTTTTCAAATAACAAGATTAAACATAAATACATTCATCATTTAATAGTTGTCCAAAATATGTGAGTTTTACAAAATATATAGTGTCATCCAGAGCAAAGGTGTCCACTGTAGTGGCTTCAGCCACATGTATACAATCATCAAATTCCTATACAATAGGTCTACCCGTACAAAAACAAAAAAGTAAACCTAACAGTCAGTCCTAGATACACCCACCCTCAAAAAGTATATAAAACTAGTCCAATGAGTTGTCTACTATGATGAAGAGCCTCCACTAATCGCCATCTCTCCAAGGCCACTATCCTCCGTAGAGTCTGCCTCAGATGCCGACATGACGTCCTCGGGAGAATCCACATCAGGGAGTGGGTCCTCATCACCCTCTAGAAAGTCAAGAGCATCCACGGCAGGCTCAGGAGGTAACTCCTCGAGATCTTCCTCAGGGTCTTCCTCGGATGACGTCACCTCGATCACTTGGACTGGCTCCACTAGACGGTATGGTGTAGGCGTGGGTAGTATCCACTCCACAGTACGCTGAAGCGTGCGCGCGGGTTCATCTGGATGCACCAATGAAGTAGCTGTAAATCGAATCGTGCCCCGAAATCGGCACCTCGTGTTGCCTTCGAGGGTCTCCCAAGCTCCCTCTAGGCACTCCATCTCCACTCGATCATGGATTAGCTGCGCCGCCATCACGATCTACAAGAAAGAAAAGAAAGGGGTAGACTCTTTCACGAGAATCTAACTACGCCGCAACACAATGCATCTCATAACCACTACATGCAAGTAAAAGGGGTATCTTTAGGCTTTTCATCTCTGGTAATCGATTACACAGCCTTGGTAATTGATTACCAGAGGCCAAACTCGAATTACACAACTTCAGGACATGAAACCTGCAAAAATGCACTGTGTAATCGATTACACATAACTGGTATTCGATTACCAGTGGCATGTTCCTCTGTGTAATCGATTACACAGCCTGGTAATCGATTACCAGAGGCATCCACAACATGCTGCCTGCCTGGTAATCGATTACACCTGGTAATCGATTACACCCCTTGGTAATCGATTACCAGAAGCCCTCCTAGCTTCTTGACCTCATTTTCAAGCCTGGTAATCGATTACACCCCTTGGTAATCGATTACCAGAGACCATCTTAGCCTCTTGTCTTCATTTTTAAGCCTTGTAATCGATTACCCACCCTTGGTAATCGATTACCAGAGGCCATATCCCATATATCAATCAAAGTTCACAGCTGGCCAGCCACCACACAAGCCTCCTTGCTTTGTGGTCTTAGTTCCTTTTATCTGTTGACTGCCAGGAGCTCGCCTGCTTAGGTACATCACAGGTTCTCACTGACTGACTATGCCCGGGTTGGGTCGGGATTGGTCAAGCTTGGTTTTGGGAAATAGCACCCCACCTGACGTCCCCAAAGTCTCTTGACCCCCACGACATATCTCCAGGTACCACTCTGTGGTCAACGAATAAAAGTAGGAAGTTTCACCCTTCTACACTTCCTTATCTCAAGCTTGTAGGAATATGGGGTACCCATCACATGTGGTACTAGGTGGCGGTCGGGCGATGGTGCACAACAAGTTTTCCACATCCACAAATCACGTATAAACCCACCATCCCCTGTTTCCTACCTCCAACTGAGCTCACGTACTCTCACGTAGCCCATATCCTCGTTTCTCTCAACACCGGGTCCCCATCAATCCTCCCAAGCTTCCCCAACATCCAAGTAATTCAACATCCAAATCATCACAAACTAACAAACCAAGCAAAACAGGGCAAAGGCAGGAAACTCTGCCCAAAACTCAAACCAAAATCACAACTTTTTCTCACTTAAAGACCCCAGTAACATTTCCTTCGTTCCAATTCATTAACCGTTGGGATCTACTAGCAAACATCCAGAACTCATTCTGTACTACTCTTTCCACAACCAGCAGATACATAGCATTTTTCTACACTTATGCAAAATTCTGCTGCACATTTCAACAACAAAATTCTGCATAAAGTGCAGATTTCGAAAACCACTCTTTCCCTCATCCAATTTTGCCCAAATTGAATCCTACAAGTCCCAAATCATGTACCAATCATGTCTAAACCAAGGACAAGCTTCAGACCAAAGCAACATAAAATCTAGGTATCCAAAACCCCTCAATTTAATGGATTTTCAAGGTTTGAGAAGTGAAATTGAGAATGAGGTAAATTTGGAGCAAACTCTCACCTCACACAAGTCTATAACATCAATCTAAACTTGCTCAAACTGGATTTACACCTAAAATTCCACCGAATCAAAATTTGACTCCTCAACACCCAATTTTACCCTAGAAATGGCTCTTGGTTCACTTTGGTCATTTGTTTTTCTCTCTTGCACAGCCCAAGCTTCCTCATAAGTCCTAAATGACATTTCAAACTAGGATTAACTCACTTTAACCTCCAAATACCACTAAATCCAGATTTGGCCTTCCAACTCTCAAAAACTCACTCTTTTTCCACTCATAACACCATATTCTCACTTTCTAACCCTAGGTTAACTCTACCCTTCATCCCTAGCAGTTTTCCATAAGCAATTTCAGCACACCAACATCAAAAGCATCATCATAAAAACCCTAAAACTGAATGGGTAAGCTTAACTCACTCAAACATAACAAGTTTAGCATTCTTTCGTCAAATCTCTTCACAAATAACTATCACAAAGCATTAGCCAAGCAAAACTGCCCATCATATCTCCCAAAGCCCCATACCCACGAAAATCAAGTGAGAAAGAAGTCTACTCAAACCTGAAATTTCGAGGTCCCACACGCAGAGATGCGCTTCACGACTCCGAAAATGCCTTCCTTTCGCGATTTGGGGCAGAAATGGTGTGCAAAGGTTGGAGCTTTAATGGAGTTTCAATGGAGGATGAAGAAGAAAGAAAAAGCAACGTGAGGGAGAGGGAGAATGCTTCTGAAATGTGGGGCTGAGTGAAGAGAGAGAGAGTGTTGCTTTTTAGTTTTAAAAAAAGCTTTTTCTCTTTTCTTAATTAAGCTATGCCACATGTCTCCATTTGAGTGGAGCAAAAGGGCCCACTTTTTCTTCTTGATGTGACTCATACTCAGTCACAAAGAGGGAAAAATCTGACCTTTGCAACGCTAAAATCCTGCCTCGATTTGTGTGCCATTTCTCGGGTTCCAGTTCCTCGCGTTTCTCTGCGCCCGTCGGGGCCAGTTTTCGAAAGTAAGCAATATATATATCAAAACGCTCAGAATGAAACCCCGAGCGTGGTTCAGAGGTTGGTTTTGTTAAATTTTAAGTCGCACGCAAAACGATGATTTTTAGACTAATTAATTAAGAATTAACCCATAACCTCCCAGTTATGGATTTCTCTTCCTTAATTAGCCTAACCCGCGTATCTAGCCCCCACTATTCCTACTTCTACCAAGAACACATATGCATATACACTAAATAATACTTATATATATACATATAATCATTCAAAATATATCGTTTTCAAAAATTCCAGGTAGAAATTTCCAGGATGTCACATGAAGGAATACACATGGAGATGAAAAAGGTCAGCAAGTAGAAACTTCATCAAGACAAACTTACCACACTTCATTCCTCACAAGGCTAGTGTTTCCCCCAGTGCATAAGTGTCTCGGCTAAGACTGTTTTTAATTCAACAACTAAAAATAATGTTCCCAACTTTACACTTCGTCTCATTTAATGTAATCATACCACATACTGTGGATCACTAAGGGCTTTTTAGGCTTGTAACGTGGTTGGACTAACAAGGAAGTCATGGTTTTTCTTTGGATTCAAAGTTAGTTTCTAAGGGAGCACCTACCTCATATTTTTCTGATAATCAATGGCTTTATATTTCACAGCCCTAACTTTCATGTCTTCCATTCTTAACAACACATTTTTTTTTGTACATAGTTGCTATCAATTTTTTTTTATTTGAAGCATACATTTTTTTTCTTTTCTCTCTCTTTTTTTTTTGAAAATAAACTAGATTACACTATTACTATAGCAACTTATCATAATTGAGTATGTGCTATTATTAGTATTCCTAAAACAAAAATTTCACCCAAGAATCCTCCTCCCCCAAATTAGGGGTAAATTTTTCTTAACCCGTGCTCTCTTACAACCTAAGATAAAGTGGTTATTAATTTCATTCGACTCAGGTTTCAAAGAAAATTTATTCACATTAGGCTCAATATGGTGCAAGGGATTTATTTTAGTAACAGGTTGGCTAGCTTAGTGGATAAGAAAATCAAAACAAGGCCTTGATCATTTCCACATTTTGTATGTACTCAAACAGTCTAAGAATCATGCAAAATCAAGAAATTAAGAACAATCATTCTCTCACAATCAAAGGTTTGCACAAATCACCAGACGTTTATGAAGTATTTGACTTACCATACCATGATTTTCGTTCAGACATGCTAACATCTTCACTCTTGTGTTTTCAATTCAAACTTCATCACTCATAAAAACACCTGTTCACACAAGAATCAGAATTTTCACAATTATCTCATCAGTACACAGTATCTCATGCATCAATTTATCCATAACAAGTCATAGCCCATTACTAATTTCCCCTGTCTCTATCATGCAAATTTTTTTATTCAATGACTAAAATTAAACTACTGAAATTAAAATAAAGAAAAAAAATTAATGACAAGAAAAATAAAGAAAAGAAAGGAAAAAAATTAATCCTGGTAAAAAAATATTGGGCCTCAATCTTATGTAGGCCCTGGATCCCAAGCTCTATGAGCATCTCTGATGTCCGCAACATAATCATCATCAGCTACAATATCTATAGCATCATCACCAGCTACACCAAAGGTGTCACCCCCCTAATAGAAGGATGTTGGCCTTCTAGCCAAGTAACCTGGACTAGGAATGCCTCTGGTGTCATCACCGGCTGCTGGAGGCTTTGCATTAGTAGGTACTGGCCATGGTGGAGGCTATGCAACATAGGGAAGAGCTTCTCCGGCTGAGTAAAAGGCATAGAAGTTTGGCCGGTATGTAGAGGAGACACATCTGGTGGAGGGACTGCTGGTGAAGGAGCTGGAGGAATGTCTGGAGTGACTCGAGTCTTGGCCTATTTTGGCCCCAGAAAGACACTAGAAGAGTCTGTATGATTCATAACTGGTTTGGCTTCATCTTCTTCTAGGAACACAAAATTTAGGTGCCCCCCAACGAGGTTAGCTTTTTGCTTAATTTCCTCCACCTTAAAACAAGTCTTGCTATCACTGGGATGCTTACTTCCCTCAAACAAGTTGAAGGTGGATTTCTAGTCTTCCACACTCATCTCCAAGTTGCCTTTCCCTATGTCCATAACACACTTTGCAGTCACCATGAATGGCCGACCCAAAATCAAGGGGATCTAGGAATCTTCTTCAATGTCCATGTGTGACATCCTAGAATTTCTACCCGGAATTTTGTAAGTGTTACATTTTAAATAATTATATATATATATGTATTATTCAGTGTATATATATATATTCTTGGTAGAAGTATGTACATTGGGGGAAAGATACGCGGGTTAGACTAACTAGCGAAGAGTAATCCATAACTGGACAGTTATAGATTAATTCTCACTTAATTAGTCTAAAAATTATCATTTTGCGTGCAACTTAAAATTTAACAAAACCAACCTCTGAACCACGCTCAGGGTCTCATTCTGAGCATTTTGATATATATATTGCCTACTCTCGAAAACGGGCCCCGACGGGTGCAAAGAAACGCGTGGGACTGGAATCAGAGAAGTGGCATGCAAACCAAGGCAGGATTTTTAGCATTCAAAAGGTCAAAATTTTCCTCTCCTTGTGGCTGAGTATGAAGTCACATCAAGGGAAAAAGGTGAGCCCCTTTTTGCTCCACTTAAAATGGGACAAGTGGCATTGCTTTATGAGAAAAAAAAAGGGAAATTCAGAAGCTTTTCCTCATCTTCCACGTTGCTTTTATTCTTCCTTTCTCCTCCACCATTGTTTCCCTTTGAAGCTCCAAAATTCCTCCACATTTCTACTCCAAATTGCAAGGAGAAGCCATTTTCGAAGTCGTGAAGCACACCTCTACGTTGTGGGACTTCGAATTTCAGGTATGGGTGGACTTCTTCTCACATGAAATTTGTGGGTATTGGGTTTTTGGGAGCTATGATGGGTAGTTCTACTAGGTTAATGCCTTATGGTAGTTACTTGTGAAGGAATTTGTTGAAAGCATGCTAAACTTGACATGTTTGATGTGAGTGAAGCTACCCATTCTGTTTTAGGTTTTTATGATGATGCTTTGTGATATTTGTATGCTGAAATTGTTGCTAGAAAACTGGTAGAGATGATGGGGAGAGTTAACTTAGGGTTAAATGTGAGAATGGTAGTGATGTGAGTGGAAAAGTGTGAGATTTTGAGGGTTTTGAAAAGCCAAATTTGGGGTTAGTGGAAATTGGAGTTTAAAGCGGGTTGATCCTAGTTTAAAATGTCAATTAGGACTTGTAGAAAAGCTTGGGCGGAGCAAATGAGAAAAATGAGTGACAAATGTGAAAGAGGAGAGCCATTTCTAGGGTAAATTGGGTGTTGAGAGGTCAAATTTTGAATGGATGGGGTTTTCACCTTAAAACCAGTTTGAGCAAGTCTAAGTCAATGTTATAGACTTGATTGAGATGAGAGTTTAGCCCAAAATTACCCAATTCTCATTTTCACTTTTCAAACCTTGAAAATCCACTAAATTGATGGGTTTTGGATACCTAGATTTTGATTTACCTTGATCTGAAGCTTGTTTTTGGTTTAAATATGATTTATACATGATTTAGGACTTGTAGGATCCAATTTGAGAAAAATTGGATGTGGGCAAGTTGGATTTCGAAATCTGCCAAATTGTGCAGCAAAATGCTGTCAAATTGTGCAGCCAACTTGACCAAATGTGCAGAAAAATGCTTGTGCATTGCTAGTCATGGGAAGAGTAGTACATATCTGGTTCCAGGCATTTTCTAGTAGATCCCAACGGTAAAAATGTAGATATATGTACTAGGAACCTCCATTAAAATTTTCAAGTTGATCCAATGGTTAACGAATCAGAACGAAGAGAATGTTACTGGGATATATGAGTAAGGAAAGTTGTGGTATTTGAATGTGTTTTGGGCAGAGTTTTCTGCCTCTACCCTATTTTCTTGGTTTATGGTAGTTTCATGATATTTGGAATTGAATTGCTTGAATATTGTGGAAACGTGGAGGGGTTGATGGGGACCCGGTGCTGAGAGGAACGAGGATAAGGGCTATGTAGGAGTGCGTGAGCTCAGTTGAAGGTCTGGGGATGGTGTGTTCATGTTTGATTTCTGGAAGTGGGAGAGTTGATTTGCGCCATCGCCCGATCGCCACCTAGTACCACATATGACGGGTACCCCATAATCCACTAAGCTTGATGTGAGAAAGCGTGGAAGAGTCAGTCTTTCTACTTTTGTTTATTGACCATAGAGTGGTACCTGGAGATATGTCGCAGGGGTCAGGAGACCTTGGGGACGTCAGGTGGGGTGCTATTGCCCAAAACCAAGCTTGACCAATCCCGACCCAACCCGGGCATAGTCAGTCAATGAGAACCTGTGATGTACCTAAACAGGTGAGCTCCTGACAGTCAACCAATAAAAGAACAAAGTCCACAAAACAAGGAGGCTTGTGTGGCGGCTGGCCAGCTATGTATCTTGGGTGGTATCTGGAAATTAGCCTCTGGTAATCGATTACCATGCGTGGGTAGTCGATTACAGGGCTTAAAAATGGAGACAGGATGTTAAGATGGCCTCTGGTAATCGATTACCAATGGGGTGTAATCGATTACACAGAGTGACAGGACACTGGTAATCGATTACCAGTTGGGTGTAATCGATTACACGGGGAGATAGGGCACTGGTAATCGATTACCATTTAGATGTAATCGATTACACAGTGTAATTTGTAGATTTCCATGTGCAAAAGCTGTGTAATTCGTGTTTGGGCACTGGTAATCGATTAGCAGAGAGGAAATCCATTAATCGATTACACAGCATTGGTAATCAATTACCAGAGGCTCAACTCGAGTTACACAGCTTCAGAACATGAAAACCTGCAATATGCACTGTGTAATCGATTACACATAACTGGTAATCGATTACCAGTGGCTTGTTACTCTGTGTAATCGAATACACAGTATTAGTAATCGATTACCAGAGGCCTCCACAACATACTGTCTCCATTTCTAAGCCTGGTAATCGATTACACAGCATTGGTAATCGATTACTAGAAGCCCTCTCACGTTCCTGATCCCATTTTTAGGCCTGGTAATCGATTACACATACTTGGTAATCGATTACCAGAGGCCATCTTAACTTCCTACCTTCATTTTTAAGCCTTGTAATCGATTACCCACCCTTGGTAATCGATTACCAGAGGCCATATTCCAAATATTACTCAAGATCCATAGCTGGCCAGCCACCACACAAGCCTCCTTGCTTTGTGGTCTTTGTTCTTTTATCGGTTGACTGCCAGGAGCTCGCCTGTTTAGGTACATCACAGGTTCTCACTGACTGACTATGCCCGGGTTGGGTCGGGATTGGTCAAGCTTGGTATTGGGCAATAGCACCCCACCTGACGTCCCCAAGGTCTCCGGAACCCTGCGACATATCTCCAGGTACCACTCTGTGGTCAACGAATAAAAGTAGGAAGTCTCACCCTTCCCCACTTCCTCACTTCAAACTTGTAGGATTATGGGGTACCCGTCACATGTGGTACTTGGTGGCGGTCGAGCGATGGTGCAAGTCGACTATCCACATCCACAAATCACACATAAATCCACCATCCCCAGTTGCCCACCTTGAACTGAGCTCACGTACTCCCACGTTGCCCTTATCCTCATTCCTCTCAACACCGGGTCCCCATCAATCCCCCCAAGCTTTCACAACATCCAAGCAATTTCAACATCCAAACATCATGAACTATCAAAACCAAGAAAACAGGGCAAAGGCAGAAAAATCTGCCCAAAACACATACCAATACCATAACTTTCCTTACTCAAATACCCCAGTAACATTCTCTTTGTTCCAATTCTTTCACCGTTGGATCGGCTCGAAAAGTTTACTGGAGGTCCCTAGTACATAAGTCTACATTTTGACCGTTGGGATCTTCTAGAAAACGTCCAGAACCCAATATGTACAACCCTTTCCACAAGCAGCCATGCATAAGCATTTTCTGCACAAGCACAAAATTTTGCTGCACATTTCAACAGCAAAATTCTGCATAATAGTGCAGATTTTCGAAAATGGCCTTCTTTCGCGATTTGGAGCCGAAATGGTGTACAAAGGTTGGAGCTTTGATGGAGCTTCAATTGTGAGGAAGAAGAAAGGAATAGCAACGTGAGAAAGAGAGGGAGAAAAGCTTCTGTGTGAGGAGAGAGAGAACGTGGCTTGTGTTTAAAAGGCTTCCTCTTTTTTTCTTTTAAACAAAAGATGTGCCACATGTCTTCTTTTGAGTGGAGCAAAAAGGGTCCATTTTTTTTTTCTTGATGTAACTCATACCCAGTCACAAGAAGAGAAAAATCTGACCTTTGAAATGCTAAAATCCTGCCTCAGTTTGTGTGTCGTTTCTCTGGTTCTAGTTCCTCGCGTTTCTCTACACCCGTCGGGGCCAGTTTTCGAAAGTAGGCAATATATATATATATATATATATATATATATATATATATATATATATATATATATATATATATATATATATATCCAAACGCTCAGAATGAAACCCCGAGCGTGGTTCAGAGTTTGGTTTCGTTATATTTTAAGTTGCATGCAAAACGATAATTTTTAGACTAATTAATTGAGAATTAACCTATAACTATCCAGTTATGGATTTCTCTTCGTTAATTAGCCTAACCCGCGTATCTTTCCCCCAATATACCTACTTCTACCAAAAGTATATATATATACACTGAATAATACTTATATGTAATCATTCAAAATGCATCGTTTACAAAATTTCGGGTAGAAATTTCCAGGATGTCACAATACTCCCACCCTTTAAGGAATTTCGTCCCCGAAATTAACTACTCTATGAACAAACTTGGGTACAATTCCCTCACCCTATCCTCTAACTCCCAGGTTGAATCACCCTCATCGGGTTCCCACTGCACTTTCACTAACGTGATCTCCTTTCCTCTCAGCGACTTCATTCTTCGATTAGTAATCTTCTGAGGTTGTGCTGTATATGTGAGGTTATCCTTCACCTGTACCTCGTCCACTGCAAGTACATGTGATGGATCTGGGTTGTATCGTCTCAGTTGAGAGACATGAAACACAGGGTGCAAGTTCGATAAACTCGAGGGTAAAGTGATTTGATAAGCTACAGGCCCAACCTTCTTCAAAATCTGATACGGACCTAGATACTTGGGCGTCAACTTCCTAGATTTGAGAGCTCTTCCGACTCCGGTTACAGGAGAAACCTTCAAAAACACATGTTCTCCTTCCTAAAAATCTAATGGCTTCCTCCTTCTATCATAATAGCTCTTCTGCCTATCCTGAGATGCTTTTATCTTCTCTCGAATCAATTTCACTTGTCTGGTAATCTGTTGTAGCATTTCAGGCCCAAGGAGTACTGCTTCTCCATCATTGTACCAACAAATAGGAGTCTTGCACTTTCGTCCATATAGAGCTGCAAAAGGAGCCATACCAATACTGGCTTGGTAGCTATTATTGTAAGTAAATTCGATCAATGGCAAACAATCCATCCAGCTACCTTGTTGCTCTATAATACACGCTCGAAGTAGATCTTCTAGAGTCTGAATGGTTCGTTCGGTCTGACCATCTGTTTGAGGATGATAAGTTGAACTGAGCTTCAGCTTTGTCCCCAATGCTTCATGTAGACTTGTCCAAAATCACGAAGTAAACCTCAGATCCTTGTCTGATACAATACTGGAAGGAATTCCATGCAACCTTACTACTTCTTTGATATACAACTCTACTAGCTTCTCCATCTTATACTTCATATTCACCGGAATAAAATGAGCAGATTTGGTGAGTCGATCTACTATGACCCACACAGCATCATGTCCACGACTAGTCTTGGGTAAACTAGATACAAAATCCATAGATATGCTCTCCCATTTCCATTCCGGAATTTCTAATGGCTTTAATTCTCCTGATGGTCGCTGGTGCTCAGCCTTAGCCTTTTGACATGTCAAACATCTTGCTACATATTCAGCTACATCTTTCTTCATGCCATGCCACCAAAAGCTTCTCTTCAAATCTTGGTACATCTTAGTCATTCCTGGATGGAAACTAAGATGACTTTTATGTGCTTCTTCCAAGATCTTAACTTTCAAATCATCCAAAGATGGTACACATATCCTCCCCTTGAATCTAATTAACCCGGTTGTGTCCTTCTTAAACTCCACATCCTTATCTCCCATCACATCTAACACTTTGCCTTGCAGAAATGGGTCATCCTCTTGAGCCTCGCGTATGTGATCTACAAATTCATTGGTGATCTGCAGCACTCCCACAAATAAGCTCTTGGGTCGCATCTCGATTACGAGATTCAGATCTCGGAATTCCTCTATCAATCTCTGCTCCAAACTCATTATAGTCGCAACATGTAAAGACTTCCGGCTTAGCGCATCGGCTACTACATTAGCCTTTCCTGGATGGTAGGAAAGACCAAAATCATAATCCTTGATGAACTCCATCCATCTTTGTTTCCTCATATTGAGTTCCTTCTGATCGAACAAGTATTTGAGACTCTTGTGATCACTGAAAACTTCAAAACGAGTACCGTATAAATAATGCCTCCAAATCTTTAAGGCAAAGACCACAGCTGCTAGTTCCAAATCATGGGTCGGATAGTTAACTTCATGAGGACGCAATTGGCGTGAAGCATAAGCCACTACTCTTCCCTCTTGCATTAACACACACCCCAAGCCTTGCCCACTTGCATCGCAATACACTTCAAATGGTCTCTTAGGGTCGGGCAAAATTAACACTCGAGATGTTGTCAACCGCCTCTTCAACTCTTGGAAGCTTTGATCACATTTCTCATTCTAGACAAACTCCTCATTCTTACGAGTCAGTTTAGTTAGGGGCAGTGCCAATTTAGAAAATCCCTCAATGAATTTTCTATAATAGCCAGCCAACCCCAAGAAACTTCGAACTTCCGTTGGAGTTATCGGTTGTTGCCACTCCATAACCGACTCCACTTTAATCGGATCCACCGCAACCCCATCTTTAGAAATCACGTGTCCCAAGAACTACACTTTCTCCAACCAAAATTCACATTTCGACAATTTGCTGAACAATTTCCTATCCCTCAGGATATGCAAGACAATTCTCAAGTGCTTCTCATGCTCCTCCTTATTCCTTGAATACACTAGGATATCATCAATGAACACGACCACGAACTGATCTAAGTAATCATGGAATATACGGTTCATATAGTCCATGAAGATAGCCGGAGCATTAGTCACTCCAAATGGCATGACTAAATACTCGTAATGCCCATACCAAGTCCGAAACGCAGTCTTTGGGATATCTTCCTTCTTAACTTGGATTTGATGATACCCCGATCGCAAATCTATCTTCGAAAATACCATCGCTCCCCTCAACTGGTCAATCAAATCATCTATCCTTGGTAGAGGATATTTGTTCTTGATAGTGACCTTGTTTAGCTGTCGGTAGTCTACACACATCCTCATACTTCCATCCTTCTTTTTAACCAATAAGACCGGCGCTCCCCACGGTGATGCACTTGGGCGAACAAATTGTTTGCTCAAAAGATCTTGCACTTGTGCCTTCACCTCTGCTAGTTCTACTGGAGACATCCTATAGGGCGTGATCGACACTGGATTCGCTCCAGGCACCAAGTCAATAATGAATTCCACCTCTCTCTCAGGTGGTAATTCACAAATATCATCAGGAAAAACTTCTGGAAATTCTGACACCACCGGTATACTACTAACTTCAGCGACTTCCTCCACATTCATGGAGAACAACACCATGTAAGTTCAAACATCCTCCGCTCCATCGTTGGCCACATTCTCTTTCAATGGTTCCTTTGGAACTACATTTCCACCAAATACTAGCATCTTCTCCTTGCAGTCTAGAAAGATATGGTTAGCAGATAACCAATCCATCCCCAAGATCACATCTAGATGAGCTAAAGGTAGGCAAATCAAATCCGCCATAAAAGATCGGCTCTCAACAATTATAGGACACTTTAAACACACCCGAGAGGTGGTTACAGGCTCATTAGTCGGAGTAGACACCACTATATCATATGGTAACTCCGTTGCACATAACCCCAACCTCTCCACACATGCATGAGATATGAACGAATGCGTGGCACCCGAATCATAGAGTACATCTAGGAGTTTATCAGCAATCAAACACTTACCCTATATCAAATCGTCGGAGGCAGCAGCTTCTGATCCACTCATAGCAAATACCCGGGAGGGTACTTTTTGTCTTCCACCACTAGTGTTGTTGTTGTTGCTAACATTACTGCTCCTTGTGGAATTAGTGGTGTCGCAACCTACCCTTCGGCGAGAGGGCGACGCGTGACTCGCGGGATGCGTGTTCCATGAAAGGAACATGCGCGGAGTCGCCACCAACGTTTATTTGAGGAAAACGTCGGAAAAACCGGAAAAGACGCGATCTACGAACTTTTAAGTGAAAGGTTTGGGAGTTGTATTTACGCACGGGGAAGGTATTAGCACCCCACACGTCGGTCCCAAGGGACGGCAGCCTTTAATCGAATGTGCAAACATGACCTTGATTTTTATGTTCCCTTTTTATGTCTTTATATCCTTTACACCTTTTTTATATTTTTTCTCTTTTTGTGGTCGACAAGGGTGTTTCCCTTTGCTCCTACGTATTCCTCAATTGCGATGAGGAAATTAGACCTACGTAGTTCTTTTTTTATCAAGTGATTCTTTTTTACTTAAAAGGTGATCATTTTAAGGCGTTGGACCTTGAAAATGATCCATTTTACTTAGTAAGAAATTAAAATGATAAACTTCAAAAACCTATTTTTATGGACGAGCTTGACTAGGCGAGTTGATTTTAGCCTTAGTTTCACTTTAGTTATTAGTCAATTCAATTAAGAATGAGAAATCCCAAAGAGAAAACGTCCGATTGATTTTCCGCTTTATTTTACTAAAAGACGTTTTTTTTATTATTATATTATTATTTTACCTCTTTTTTGATTTCCAACGTGGTTACGGCACGACCGAACGGTCGGAATTCATTTTAACCGAAGTTAACGGATAATACAATTCAAACGATCGGTGGAAATTTATTTTATTTTTAGGTTAAGCGAGAAATGACTTAAATAAAATGGTTTAAGCACGTCAAAAGGGGGTATAAAAAGTAAATGAAACGAGAATAAAAATACACGAAACACAATGTGGACCACCACGGATACATAGAATGAATCGAAAAGCTTGGTTCGAGGTACTTACCCGTTGAAGATCGAAGAACGATGAAGAATGAATGAAGAACGTCGAAGAACGGTCGAAACCTTCGCGAAATTCCTCACGAAAACGTTACGGAAACGTTTCGGAAGCGCCTCGGCTTGGATTTTCTTCACGGAAACAATTTTTCCAAGCAAATTCGAAAGAGAGAGAAGTGCCTAAGGGGCTGAACCCTTTTTCACTTCACTTCTCCCCCTATTTATAGAAAATTGGGGGAGAAGCTTGCCACCCAGCTCGCCCAGGCGAGCAGGGTTGCTTCCTCCAGAAGCAACAGCCTTCTGGAGGAATCTTCTGGAGGGCCCAAGTGGGCCTGGTTGTTATTTGCACCCCCATTTTTACTAAGTACACCCCCCTCTGCCTTTTTTTGGTGATTCTTTTTTCGTAAAGTTACGGAAACTTACGAATTTCGTAATGATACTTGTTTTCTTTCCGTAATGTTACGGAACCTTGTGGATTACATAATCATCCCCTTTTTGACTTACGGAATGTTACGGAACCTCACTAATTGTGCAATGATGCTTCCATTTGATTTTCGGTGTGTAACGGAACCTTACGGATTGTGCATCAATATTTTCTTTTGATTTCCGGCATGTCCCGAAATTTCACAAATTTCCTAATGATGGGTGCCAAGCACCTCACAAGGACCAAACAAAAGTTGCATGTCATCAAGCAAAGGTCCCCGGACGAAATTAGGGTATGACAAGTGGGTCCACGATTGATGGTGTTGGAATTGGCAGTTACCGTCGGTCTCCCAGTCACCCTACATTCTCGAGCATAATGGCCTACCTTGCCACAAACATAACAATGGTTCTCCTGTGTCTGCTGGAGCTGTGGACAATTCCTCTTAAGATGCGGTCCCCCACACTTAAAGCACTGTACCCCAGTCCCCCTTGACTGGCTCATGGTGGACGTAGCCATAGGTTGTTTCCCCTTGTTGCTAGAATATGGCTTCATCCTCTTACTACTGTTTCCTCTAAAAGGATGGCTTCTCTGTGGTCCTCCAAAGCCTCTAGCTTGCCTCTCCTTCATCTTGTCCTCAAAAATCCTGTACTTTGTCACCAGCTGATTAAAATCTGTGATCTGCATATAGCTAACCGCCTGTTGAATCTCCAATCGAAGCCCATTTTCAAACTGAGCACATAAATCTTCTTCATTCCGAGCATCTTGGTATTGAGGCCAATACTGTAGAAGTTCATTAAATTTGGTCGTGTATTCCCCAACGGACATGTTTCCATGCTTCAAATCCAGAAATTCCCTCGCCTTCCGCTTCCTAAGATCTCGTGGAAAATAATTTTCCAGAAATTTGTCCTTGAAGGCATTCCAAGGAATCACGCCTCCAGGTGCAGCAAATGAAGGCTTCACGAACTTCCACCAATTCTCGGCTTCTCCCTGGAGCATGAATGTCGCATAAGGGACCTTATGCTCCTCGAGGCAACCCATCGCCTCGAAAATCTTCTCAACCTCTGCTAACCACAACCTAGCACCTTCCGGATCATAGTCCCCACTGAACTTCGGCGGGTGGTTCTTACGGAAAGCCATGAGCCCCCGATACTCCGCCGGCTCCACATCACGTTCCTGCTCTAGAGTTTCCAGCACAGCTGTGATGCGGTCCAGGACATCACGGTTATGATCCCTACCACGTCCTGCCATACCTAACCCAAACCTGTAGGGAAGCTATTAGTATCCAAGAAATTCTACTAAGAGAGTGTACCACACAGGCTATGACAGTTACAACAAAATCCTTCTCTCTATACATACATATACACACAACAATTCTACTGAATCAATTGCACATTCCTGCTTAAGACAAGAAAGTAGAAATACATACAATGTGTGACTTAACGTCACTCCTCGAAACCTACTCCCAAGTTTCAGAGATACACAACATTCACACAGCAAGACCATAAACAGGTTCACTAGAATCCAACTTTTGCTCTGATACCACCAATTGTGGCGTCCCTAAATAATGACTGGTCTAATAGTAATGATTTAAATAACAAAACCATGGGAGCTTTTTTTTCTTTTTCTTTTTCTTTTTCATTTCTTTCTCTTTTTCACAGTAATTAAGTTCAGAAGGAAAATCATCACTATAGAGTCCTGAATGGCCAGTTCACAACTCTATCCGGAGTCATTTCTTTCTGATCACTCATAACCTCTAAACTATTTTGCTCTTTCAAAAATAAAAGTATACCAGCCATCATTTTAGGTCATCATGGGTAAAATAATAAAATAAAATGCAGTCGATGAACTCTTTTTCAAATAAAGTTTGTTAATGCTTTCTTTTCAAATAACAGATTAAACATAAGTACATTCATCATCTAAAGCTGTCCAAAATATGGGAGTTTTGCAAAATACATAGAGTCATCCAGAGCAAAGGTATCCAATGTAGTGGCTTCAGCCACATGTATACATTCATCAAATTCCTATACAATAGGTCTACCCATACAAAAACAAAAGAGTAAACCTAACTGTCTGTACTAGATACACCCACCCCCAAAAAGTATATAATCCTAGTCTAAGGAGTCGTCTGCTATGATGAAGAACCTCCACTAGTCGCTATCCCTCCGGGACCGCTCTCCTCCGTAGAGTCTGCCTCAGATGCCGACATGACGTCCTCAGGAGAATCCACCTCAGGGAGTGGGTCCTCATCACCCTCTAGAAAGTCAAGAGCATCCACAGCAGACTCAGGAGGTAGCTCCTCTAGGACCTCCTCGGGGTCTTCCTGCGATGACGTCACCTCAATCACTTGGTAGCCGTGAGTCGGATCGTGCCACGGAATCAGCACCTCGCATTGCCTTCGAGGGTCTCCCAAACTCCCTCTAGGCACTCCATCTCCACTCGGTCATGGATGAACTGCGCCGCCATCACGATCTACAAGGAATAAAAGAAAAGGGTAGACTCTTTCACGAGAGATCTTACTACAGTAGCAACACAATGTGTCCCATAACCACTACATGCAATTAAAAGGTGTGTCCCAAGGCTTTTCTTCTCTGGTAATCGATTACACAGCATTGGTAGTCGATTACCAGAGGCTCAACTCGAGTTACACAGCTTCAGAACATGAAAACCTGCAATATGCACTGTGTAATCGATTACACATAACTGGTAATCGATTACCAGTGGCCTGTTACTCTGTGTAATCGATTACACAGTATTGGTAATCGATTACCAGAGGCCTCCACAACATACTGTCTCCATTTCTAAGCCTGGTAATCGATTACACAGCATTGGTAATCGATTACCAGAAGCCCTCTCACGTTCCTGATCCCATTTTTAGGCCTGGTAATCGATTACACATACTTGGTAATCGATTACCAGAGGCCATCTTAACTTCCTGCCTTCATTTTTAAGCCTTGTAATCGATTACCCACCCTTGGTAATCGATTACCAGAGGCCATATTCCAAATATTACTCAAGATCCATAGCTGGCCAGCCACCACACAAGCCTCCTTGCTTTGTGGTCTTTGTTCTTTTATCGGTTGACTGCCAGGAGCTCGCCTGTTTAGGTACATCACAGGTTCTCACTGACTGACTATGCCCGGGTTGGGTCGGGATTGGTCAAGCTTGGTATTGGGCAATAGCACCCCACCTGACGTCCCCAAGGTCTCCGGAACCCTGCGACATATCTCCAGGTACCACTCTGTGGTCAACGAATAAAAGTAGGAAGTCTCACCCTTCCCCACTTCCTCACTTCAAACTTGTAGGATTATGGGGTACCCGTCACATGTGGTACTTGGTGGCGGTCGAGCGATGGTGCAAGTCGACTATCCACATCCACAAATCACACATAAATCCACCATCCCCAGTTGCCCACCTTGAACTGAGCTCACGTACTCCCACGTAGCCCTTATCCTCATTCCTCTCAACACCGGGTCCCCATCAATCCCCCCAAGCTTTCACAACATCCAAGCAATTTCAACATCCAAACATCATGAACTATCAAAACCAAGAAAACAGGGCAAAGGCAGAAAAATCTGCCCAAAACACATACCAATACCACAACTTTCCTTACTCAAATACCCCAGTAACATTCTCTTTGTTCCAATTCTTTCACCGTTGGATCGGCTCGAAAAGTTTACTGGAGGTCCCTAGTACATAAGTCTACAATTTGACCGTTGGGATCTTCTAGAAAACGTCCAGAACCCAATATGTACAACCCTTTCCACAAGCAGCCATGCATAAGCATTTTCTGCACAAGCACAAAATTTTGCTGCACATTTCAACAGCAAAATTCTGCATAATAGTGCAGATTTTCGAAATCACTCTTTCCTTCATCCAATTTTGCCCAAATTAGATCCTACAAGTCCTAAATCATGTATAAATCACATCTAAACCAAAGACAAGCTTCAGACCAAAGTAACTCAATATCTAGGTATCTAAAACCCCTCAATTTAGTGGATTTTCATGGTTTGAGAAGTGAAAATGAGAATGGGGTAATTTTGGAGCAAACTCTCATCTCACACAAGTCTATAAAATTAATCTAAACTTGCTCAAACTGGTTTTACGATGAAAACTCTACCGAATCAAAATTTGACTCCTAACACCCAATTTACCCTAGAAATGGCTCTTGCCTTCACTTTGGTCACTCAATTTCCTCCTTTGCACAGCCCAAGCTTTCCCACAGTCCTAAATGACATTTCAAACTAGGATTACCTCACTCTAACCTCCAATTACCACTAAATCCAGATTTGGCTTTTCAAATCCTCAAAGCATCACACTTTTCCACTCATATCACTACATTCTCACTTTTAAACCCTAGGTTAACTCTACCCTTCATCTCTATCAGTTTTCCATCAGCCATTTCAGTACACAAGCATCACAAGCATCATCATAAAAACCCTAAAACAGAATGGGTAAGCTTGACTCATACCAAACATGACACATTTAGCATGCTTTCATCAAATTTCTTCACAAATAACTATCATAAGGCATAAACCTAGTAAAACTACCCACCATATCTCCCAAAACCCCATGCCCACGAAAATTTATATGGGAAGAAGTCTACCCAAACCTGAAATGTGAAGTCCCACAATGGAGAGGTGTGCTTCACGATTCCGAAAATGGCCTTCTTTCGCGATTTGGAGCAGAAATGGTGTACAAAGGTTGGAGCTTTGATGGAGCTTCAATGGTGAGGAAGAAGAAAGGAATAGCAACGTGAGAAAGAGAGGGAGAAAAGCTTCTGAATTTTTGGGGTTGAGTGAGGAGAGAGAGAGCGTGGCTTGTGTTTAAAATGCTTCCTATTTTCTTTTTTTTTAAACAAAAGATGTGCCACATGTCTTCTTTTGAGTGGAGCAAAAAGGGTCCATTTTTTTTCTTGATGTGACTCATACCCAGTCACAAGAAGAGAAAAATCTGACCTTTGAAATGCTAAAATCCTGCCTCAGTTTGCGTGCCATTTCTCTGGTTCCAGTTCCTCGCGTTTCTCTGCACCCGTTGATCGAGGCCGTACCCGAATCAAATAAACATGAAAATGCAGTAACTAGGAAGTGATCCTAGGTCGTTTCCCAACGAGCAGTGACAAGCCAAATGTTCATAATATGCTGGCAGTAACAGTAACGATGGGGGGGGGGGGGTTTGGTTGTTTGGTAATTAAAGAGCAGAACAAATAAAATGGAATACGAAACTACTAATATTAAAAACGGGTTGTTTCCTCTGATTCAGAAGCCACTCTCTTATCCTGGGTTATGGAGAATTCGTCCCTAACAGTCAACCACTTAATCCAACCCTATTTCAATTTACTAAGCGAAAATCAACTTAGGGTTTTCAATACATGATTAGGCACCACATACACCAGTTAGCCCTTCGTCCATTAAGCATGAACGCAAGTTAGGCTCAGAGGCAATTAATCGAACACGAAGCGTGCACTGATTAATATTCACGAAATTGGGATAACTGGTGAAGGGAAAACTGCCAGGAAACCACATTACAAGCGAAACCTCAAAGAGAGTTGGGCTTCATCCTCATAAGGAAACAACACCAGAAAATCTAGCCTTCCATGGATTCAAACAGAAAACGCAATTGAAACATGAAGCAGAAACGTAAATGAACAGAAACGTAAATGAACAGAAACGTAAACGAACAGAAATGTAAAATGGAACAGAAACGTAAATGAGAGTAAAAGAAGAAGCAAGAACGAAATTGTAATTAGAAGCATAAAACGTAAAATTGCATTACAAACTCAGAAGCAGCAAAACAGAGAAAACGAAAAACCCTAAAACAAAGCTCTGAATAATGAATAGCATAACAGAATAGAATGTCTTGCACAAATCCCAAGGCAGCTATTTAAAAAGAGTCACTCAAAGTCACTGGGCCCTATTACAATACTCTGGCCCAAAACGAAATAAACACTGAAAAACATAAAATAAAATTGCGAAATTTCCTAATTAGAAATTAACTAAGGTAAGCGCTGCTTTATTTGCCCTCTTCAAGTCCACAACCAAAATCCGGATTAAGCCCAATGTTTCATTAATTCCTGAAATTAGATTAAAAACATCAAATTAGCTAAATGAGCCCAAGTTATAAAACTGCCTAATTAATTAACAATTAAGACCAATCAATAATTAAAATGGTGCAAAAAGGGTTTAGAAAATAGAAGAAAATGATGGCACATCAAAACCCCCCATACTTAGCCTTTTGCACTCCTAGGCAAAATGAAACAAAGAACAAAATCCAAGGATATCAGAGGGAGACAAACAAAAACATTCACATATTTCTAAATGAACATCAAGGAATGAAAGGAATGGGTAACATCTAACATAAGGAGATCCAAAAAGTCAAGACATTCATGAAAATCATCCTAGCAACCCAATCATGGCAAAATAGTTAATCAGCTCAAGAATGAAAAGTGATAAAGCCTCACAAGATATACACTCTATCTCTCAAGTGTCTAGGCTACTATTTACCCTCAAAGCACCCATGAAAGCAAACACCACATAAACTTGGCAAGATTCTAAAATTGACAATCAACCCATAAACACAAGCACATGAGGATCAAAAGGTCTTTTAAGGTTGTAATGGGGCCAAGGACAAGGTATGGAGAAATATGGAATAAGTGGCTAAATCCCAAAGGAATAGAGGAGCAAAGGGGAATAAGTGCATTTTAAGAAAAATAAGAAAATAAAAAGAAGTAAAGATAAAAATTAAACATGAAGAGTAGAACCAAGAGTTTCATCATTCTTGTGCCATTTAAGATTTTATTCACTCAACTTTATTGCTTTTCTTTTTCTTTTTTTCGAATTTTTTTTTTTTTTTCGAATTTTTTTTTTTTACTCTTTAGCCTTTGAGAAACAACATTTCATTCAGCATGTCCAACATTTAACCAATATACAATGTACATCAAGTATGGCCCAAAATACATCATGAAGCATAGCCAACAAAACAAGTTGTCCAATGAAACAAAAACCCCCCCACACTTATTCCCAAAACAATTCCAAAGCTCCAAAATTCCTTAAGGATATGGTAATATCATGGTTTTTCACTTAAGGCTTGTAGTGAGCTTCAAAACAAGGAAAGGGAAACAAGGCTCAAAAGGGCTATCAAAGGAATTAATTCAAGGTAAGTCCATTTGGCTAGAGCTTATAAGAACAAAATTGCCTTAATCATTTCCAAATATGCATGTGAATTAGGACGCATCAACAAGAATCAAGCCAAGGCTATTGTGCAAGCAATCAATGGGGCAAAACACACCAAATGATTATAATGATGGATGGCTCAAATTCTCACAAAGGTAAAATCATCACTTTCAAATTGAGCTTTCAAAACTATCATGACATGTAGAGAAGAATCAAGGATTTCAAGTCACAAAATGTCAAGAACTTTATTTTCAAAACAATTACCCATTTCTTGAACATATCCTATAATTCAAAGAAAAACATGCAAAGTCGTACGTGCACACAAAATTGACCCAAAATATTAAACTAAAAATCCGACGAAACTAACAACATTAACAAATTAACACAACTAACAAATTAACAAAACCATCAAAACTAGCAAAACCAAAGAACACTCCCCCCCCATACTTAAACAACACATTGTCCTCAATGTAGCACAATTAAAAGATTAAAAACAATTAAATCATCAAAGAGAATCGGACAAGTGTAATAAAAGCAAAGAAGGAGATAGGAAAAGAAAAACTCCCTAAGTCATGGTGGAGGAAGAGTAGGGTGGAGTAAGGAAGTCTCTTCCACCACTACGTCCACTAAAGAAGGGTTCGTGAGGAATGGCTTAAGTCGATGTCCGTTGACCTTGAAGCTCTTATTTGTGGAGTCGCTTTTGATCTCAACTGTACCATAAGGAAAAACATTAGTAACAACAAAAGGACCAATCCACTTAGACCTCAACTTACCACTCATGAGTCCAAGCCTAGAATTATACAATAACACTTTTTGCCCAACCACGAAGTCTTTTTTAACTATCATGCTATCATGGAACTTCTTGGTCTTTTCTTTGTAGAACTTGGCATTCTCGTAGGCTTCTAGGCGGATTTCATCTAACTCACTCAGTTGCAACTTCCTTTCCTCGCCAGCTTGATCCATAGAGAAGTTGCAAGTCTTCACTGCCCAGTATGCTTTGTGCTCAATTTCCACTGGAAGATGACATGCCTTTCCAAAGACAACCCGATAAGGAGACATTCCTATGGGTGCTTTGTAGGCAGTCCGATGTGCCCAGAGAGCATCATCAAGCCTGGTACTCCAATCTTTCCTGCTTGGCTGCACAATCTTCTCTAGAATTCTCTTGATTTCCCTGTTAGAAATTTCTGCCTGTCCATTAGTCTGGGGGTGGTATGGTGTGGATACTCTGTGTACCACCCCGTACTTTTTAAGCAGGGCATGCATTGTCCTGTTGCAAAAATGGGTTCCTTGATCACTAACAATTGCTTTAGGTACTCCAAACCTGCAAAACAGATTAGACCTGACAAAGTCTGCGACAACTTTAGCATCATTAGTTCTAGTGGGCTTGGCTTCCACCCATTTTGAAACATAATCAACTGCAAGGAGAATGTAAACATAACCAAAAGAGACAGGAAAAGGACCCATGAAATCTATACCCCAGACATCAAACACCTCACAGAATAGCATAGGTTGCTGAGGCATTTGTTGTCGCCATGTAAGTGTATTTCCTGCTCTCTGACACTGCTCACAAGTGCTGCAGATCTTCCACGCATCTTTAAAGATGGTGGGCCAATAAAAACCACAATCAAGCACTTTGTGAGCTGTCCTTTGAACACCCAGATGACCTCCCGGTGCGGAAGAATGACAGAACTGCAGGACTGAGTCAGTCTCATGATCTGGAATGCACCGTCTAATGACCTGATCACTGCACAATTTCCACAAGTAGGGGTCATCCCAAATAAAATGCTTAGCATCACTTTTAATCTTATCTTTTTGGGCCTTAGATGCTAAGGGAGGAAAAATAGAGGCAACTAAATAATTGACAATGTTAGCAAACCAGGGAGTAGAAAGAGAGTCAGAAATACTATACAATATATACAAATGATCATCAGGGAAATCATCCCGAATAGGTGAATCTGCATCAGAGACACGTTCGATCCGACTCAAATGATCAGCAACTAGATTTTGTGCTCCGCTCCTATCACGGATCTCCAAGTCAAACTCTTGGAGCCAGAGCATCCATCGGATCAACCTAGGCTTAGAATCAGCCTTCTTCAACAAGTACTTTAGAGCTGCATGGTCAGTATAAACAATAATGCGAGTACCAAGCAAATAAGATCGAAATTTTTCAAGAGCAAAAACTATGGCTAGAAGCTCTTTCTTAGTAGTAGTATAATTTGCTTGGGCAGCATCTAAAGTCCTAGAAGCATAATATATCACCCTGGGCAATTTATCAATTTTCTGAGCAAGGACAGCCCCCAATGCATAATTTGATGCATCACACATAAGCTCAAAAGGGGCTGTCCAATTGGGTGCCTGGATGATGGGGGTGGTAGTCAACGCTCTTTTGAGGCAATCAAAAGCCTCTTTGCATCTGTCATTAAAGTCAAACTCCACCTCCTTTTGCAACAAGTTGGACAGTGGAAGGGCTACTTTGCTAAAATCCCTTATAAAGCGCCTGTAGAATCCTGCATGACCAAGAAAAGATCGCACCTCTCGCACACAAGAGGGGTAAGGCAATTGTGAAATAACAGAAATTTTTGCAGGATCTACTTCAATGCCCTTATTGGAAATAATGTGGCCTAAAACTATACCTTGCTCAACCATAAAATGACATTTTTCAAAATTTAGAACAAGGTTAGTTTCAATGCATCTATTCAAAACTTTTTCCAAACTATTCAAACAACCATCAAAAGAGGATCCATATACAGTGAAATCATCCATAAACACCTCTATGCAATTTTCTAAAAAATCACTGAAAATACTAATCATGCACCGCTGGAAGGTACCAGGGGCATTGCACAGGCCGAAAGGCATCCTCCTATAAGCAAAAGTGCCGAAGGGGCAGGTGAATGTGGTCTTTTCCTGATCCTCAGGAGCAATAGTAATTTGCATATAACCAGAAAAATCATCAAGGAAACAGTAGTGGGATTTACCTGCCAGGCGTTCAAGCATCTGGTCAATGAATGGCAGGGGAAAATGGTCCTTTTTGGTAACCTGGTTCAGCCTCCTATAGTCAATGCAGACTCTCCAACTGTTCTGCACCCGAGTAGGAATCAGCTCCTCCTTCTCATTTCTGATCACTGTGAGGCCAGTCTTTTTTGGGACTACCTGGACGGGACTCACCCATTGGCTGTCGGAGATAGGATAAATGATTCCAGCTTGCAAAAGCTTGGTTATCTCCTTCTTCACTACATCAAGAATCACCGGGTTGAGTCTTCTCTGTGGCTGTCTTACTGGTTTAGCTCCATCTTCTAAATTTATTCGATGCATACATGTGGATGGGCTAATACCAGGAATGTCCGCCAGGGTCCAGCCTATAGCCTTCTTATGCTTCTTGAGAACTGACAACAACTTCTCCTCTTGCTCATCAGCAAGGGAGGCAGATATAATCACTGGAAAACTCTTGCTATCATCCAAGTAAGCGTATTTTAAATTTGATGGCAGAGGCTTCAATTCTGGTGTGGTCGGCGGGACAGTGGTAGAAGGAGATGGTTTCTCAGCCTTTACCTCATAAAGAAAGTCAGAGGTATGTGTACTTCCTGAAACATGGTTAGTCCTATCTGACTCTATAAAATCAATCTCAAGAGGTAAAACACCACCACCAGGCATGCAATCAATATCACTCTCAGATTCACTCTCAGCATCAAATTCAGACATATGATCAAGTACAATTTCAGACTCAATGCATGAAGAGTGAGAGGCATGCAGATTAGAATAAAGATCAGTCATGTATTCATCAACAACATGGTCAATTATTTCAGCACGAAATACAGAAAGATCTTCATATGGGTATTTCATAGCATCCAGAATATTAAAATGAACAGTTATGTCACCAAATTCCATAGACAGTGTGCCTGCATAAACATCTATCTTAGTTCTAGCAGTTTTCATAAAGGGTCTGCCTAGAATGATGGGAACTGATCCTTGAGAAAATCCATCTTCCATATTCAAAATATAAAAATCAACAGGGAAAATCAGTTCACCAACTCTAACTAAGACATCTTCTATGAAACCAACAGGGTAGGTAACACTTCTATTAGCTAAATGAATTACCACATCAGTTGACTGCAAGGGGCCTAGAGATAGAGAATTAAAAATAGACAGAGGCATAACACTAACAGAAGCTCCTAAATCTAGCATGGCATTGTCAAACTTACTATTCCCTATGATACAAGGTATGCTGAATGTACCTGGATCTTTACATTTTTCAGGAATTTGAGGAACAGATTTACCAATCAATGCGGAGACATTTCTGCCCATGCTAATTCGTTCACTTCCTTTAAGCTTCCGCTTATTAGTGCACAGCTCCTTCAAGAATTTGGCATATCTTGGAATTTGCTTTATTGCATCCAACAGAGGTATGTTTACCTCTACTTTTCTAAACGTTTCCAAGATCTCTTTCTCTACCTCTTCCATTTTTTTGTTGGAAACTGCTCTTGGAGGGAATGGAAGAGGGGGAATGTGCTGCTTCTGCAAATCAGAATTACCTGTGGAAGAAGATTCACCTGCACAAAAATTGTTAGGTAAATTTTTGTCATCACCTTTTTCTGGAATAGAGTGAAGTTTGGCAGGCTCATTTGCAGATGAGGACGGTGCTACGGGTTGAGGTCCTTGACATTGCTTTCCCGACCTCAATGAAATGGCACTGACATTTTTGGGATTTTGGACAGCTTGAGAAGGCAGCTTGTCAGAATTCTGGGACTGTTGTTGATTCAATTGGGTAGCCAATTGTCCCATCTGATTGGTTAAGCTCTGAATGGAGGCTCTGGTCTCTTGCTAAAAATGCATGTTCTGCATAGTCATTTGCCTCACAAGTTCTTCGAGGGAAGGTTGTGGAGGGGCCTCAACTGTTGGTTGTTTCTGGGGTTGTTGCTGTTGTTGGATTGGTGGAGGAATGTATGGTCTGCTTGGGCCAGCAGCATTTTGGAAGGAAGGAGCAGGCTGCTGTTGTTGTTGCTGAGGGTTGGACCATCTGAGGTTAGGGTGATTCCTCCATCCAGGGTTGTATCTGTTGCTGGAAAGGTCATAATTGCTCTGCTGTGGTTGATTTTGCTGCTGAGGTTGAGGAGGTCTATTGTATATATTTGCTGCATAAGCTTCAGGCTACTCAATTGCTCCAGGTTGCTGCATGGAAGGGCAAAGGTCTGTATGGTGGTCAGCAGAGGAGCACAAACCACAAACCCTTGCGACAGGTACAGATTTTTGATTCAAGGCCAGCTGGGTTACCAAGTTGACCAATGCATCCAGTTTGCCTTCAAGCTTCTTAGTTTCAGATGATGCAGATGGGTTTGTAGCTACCTCATGCACTCCTCTAATGACTATGGCATCATTTCTGGCACTAAACTGCTAGGAGTTGGAGGCCATCTTCTCAATTAAATTTCTGGCTTCAGCAGGAGTCATGTCTCCAAGGGCTCCACCACTGGCAGCATCTATCATACTTCTCTCCATATTACTGAGTCCTTCATAAAAGTATTGGAGAAGAAGCTGTTCTGAAATCTGATGGTGGGGGCAACTGGCACATAGTTTCTTAAATCTCTCCCAGTACTCATACAGGCTCTCTCCACTGAGTTGTCTAATACCTGAGATATCCTTCCTGATGGCTGTGGTCCTGGAAGCAGGGAAAATTTTTTCTAAGAATACTCTCTTAAGGTCATCCCAGCTCGTGATGGACCTTGGAGCAAGGTAATACAGCCAGTCCTTTGCCACTCCCTCTAATGAGTGAGGAAAAGCCTTCAGAAATATGTGATCCTCTTGGACATCTGGGGGTTTCATGGTGGAGCAGACAATGTGAAATTCTTTCAAATGTTTGTGCGGGTCTTCACCTGCAAGGCCATGAAACTTTGGAAGCAAATGAATCAGTCCAGTTTTAAGAACATATGGGACATCCTCATCAGGGTATTGGATGCACAAGCTTTCATAGGTGAAATCAGGTGCAGCCATTTCCCTTAGAGTCCTCTCACGAGGTGGAGGTTGTGCCATGTTCTGAGAATGTGCAAAATCAGAATGCTCAGAATCAGAATGCTCAAAATTATAATGCTCCAGATCAGGATGTTCAAAATCACCAATAACAGAATGCACAGATTCACCAGTTATGGAATGCTCAGAATGATCAAAAGGTATAAAATGATGCCTAACTAATCTATGAAATGTCCTATCTATCTCAGGATCAAAGGGTTGTAAGTCAGATGGATTGCCTCTAGTCATACACTACATTCAGCATGCACACAACTAGTTGCCTTGTCATGTAAATAAAGGTGTAGGTTTGAACTACAGCTACCCTCAAATGATATCCAAATGACTTGAAATTTTGTGAGCAACCTTATAAAATGATGAGAAGATAGCACAAAAAATTTCAGACAAAAATTCAAAGTCTAACTATGAAAGCTAAAAATGGTAAGTTAAGAAAAATAAGTGAATAAAACTTGAAAAATAAAAAACTTTTGACAGAATCGCTTTTTTTTGGACGATGGAGATTTTTTTCTACCCCAAATGCATATATAATAATTGCGATTCTGATAACCGGAGCAAAAGTTATGGCCGTTTGAAGTTTTGACAAACACAAAATTTGCTAGTTTTTTGGAACTTTCAAATCTGACCAAACTAAAGGCTCTAGCTATTTTTCCCACAAAATATGGATTAAAAGAAGTTACCACAAAAAAATTCAGCCAAAAATAACAACCCTAGCTACTAAAACAAAAAATCTCAAATAATTCAGCATGGGTGGTCGCTAAAATCCGTCTCTAGCTGATTTCTACTACTACTCTGTTTTTGCCGCAAGCTGATTTCTACTACTACTCTGTTTTCAAGCACAATCTTCACAGCAAAACACCCAAGACTGAAACAGGGGAAACGCTTAATGGTAAAACTGAAACAGAACACACATTAAACAAAACACCAGGACACTAATCAACACTAACACACATACTAACAATTAAAACACGAAAGGATTAAACACACAACACTAGCTAGCTATTATGAACCTTTGGACACTGCTCCCCGGCAACGGCGCCAAATTTGATCGAGGCCGTACCCGAATCAAATAAACATGAAAATGCAGTAACTAGGAAGTGATCCTAGGTCGTTTCCCAACGAGCAGTGACAAGCCAAATGTTCATAATATGCTGGCAGTAACAGTAAAGATGGGGGGGGGGGGTTTGGTTGTTTGGTAATTAAAGAGCAGAACAAATAAAATGGAATACGAAACTACTAATATTAAAAACGGGTTGTTTCCTCTGATTCAGAAGCCACTCTCTTATCCTGGGTTATGGAGAATTCGTCCCTAACAGTCAACCACTTAATCCAACCCTATTTCAATTTACTAAGCGAAAATCAACTTAGGGTTTTCAATACGTGATTAGGCACCACATACACCAGTTAGCCCTTCGTCCATTAAGCATGAACGCAAGTTAGGCTCAGAGGCAATTAATCGAACACGAAGCGTGCACTGATTAATATTCACGAAATTGGGATAACTGGTGAAGGGAAAACTGCCAGGAAACCACATTACAAGCGAAACCTCAAAGAGAGTTGGGCTTCGTCCTCATAAGGAAACAACACCAGAAAATCTAGCCTTCCATGGATTCAAACAGAAAACGCAATTGAAACATGAAGCAGAAACGTAAATGAACGGAAACGTAAATGAACAGAAACGTAAACGAACAGAAATGTAAAATGGAACAGAAACGTAAATGAGAGTAAAAGAAGAAGCAAGAACGAAATTGTAATTAGAAGCATAAAACGTAAAATTGCATTACAAACTCAGAAGCAGCAAAACAGAGAAAACGAAAAACCCTAAAACAAAGCTCTGAATAATGAATAGCATAACAGAATAGAATGCCTTGCACGAATCCCAAGGTAGCTATTTAAAAAGAGTCACTCAAAGTCACTGGGCCCTATTACAATACTCTAGCCCAAAACGAAATAAACACTGAACAACATAAAATAAAATTGCGAAATTTCCTAATTAGAAATTAACTAAGGTAAGCGCTGCTTTATTTGCCCTCTTCAAGTCCACAACCAAAATCCGGATTAAGCCCAATGTTTCATTAATTCCTGAAATTAGATTAAAAACATCAAATTAGCTAAATGAACCCAAATTATAAAACTGCCTAATTAATTGACAATTAAGACCAATCAATAATTAAAATGGTGCAAAAAGGGTTTAGAAAATAGAAGAAAATGATGGCACATCACCCGTCGAGGCCAGTTTTCAAAAGTAGGCAATATATATATATCAGAACGCTCAGAATGAAACCCCGAGCATGGTTCAGAGGTTGGTTTCGTTAAATTTTAAGTTGCACGCAAAACGATAATTTTTAGACTAATTAATTGAGAATTAACCTATAACTATCCAGTTATGGAGTTCTCTTCGTTAATTAGCCTAACCCGCGTATCTTTCCCCCAATATACCTACTTCTACCAAAAGTATATATATATATATATATATATATATATATATATATATATATATATATACACTGAATAATACTTATATGTAATCATTGAAAATGCATCGTTTACAAAATTTCGGATAGAAATTTCCAGGATGTCACAGATGGCATGAGATGAAATGCAAAGATTGGACCTCCTATTAGTTGTTATCAATGAATAGTTGAAACACTTGTGCTTGAGTGAAATAGTAGCCGTGAGACTGTGGTTTGAGCTACTTTCCTTGATATCTGTCTTATGATTAACTTCATCTAACGATATAGTTCACATTTTGTTCTCCTATTTGTCTAGCTGCATATTCTGTGAAAACAAGTGATAGGTACACATTGCTTCATCTTTCTCATCATGCAATCAATAAATTTTTATGCATACACCTTTGTACATAAACACTGCATGTTTTACCACTTGAGGACAAGTGAGTTGTTCTCTTTTGCTTTAGGACAAGCAAAACTGTAAATTTGGGGGAGTTGTTAGTCGGTGAAAACGACTAACTTTTGTGTATAAAACTTGTGCATTTTGTATCAAACTTCTCCAAGCTATAGTTGTTTTATAATGTTATAAGTACTTTGTGTTAAATATAGGTAATAGATAATTTATACTTTTTTTTGTGTTTAATAATCAATTTCAGGTTAATTAGGCAAATTGGCAAAAGTGTTGTTTTCACCTTCTCGCTAAGCCAATCTACTGGCTTAGCGAGCATTTGCTAAGCGCGACATTCAGTGGCTAAGCGCGAGGAAGAATCCAGAAGAAGATGAGTTGTCAAGTTCGCTAAGCGCACCGCTCCAGGTCATCAAGCGCACCGCTTCAGCTCATCCGCTAAGCGAAACAAGCGACTAAGCCAAAATCCACTTAGGCGTGCTAAGCGATCCAGATCTACGCTAAGCGCACAAACATGAACAAGGCCACCTATTTAAGCCTGAAATCAGATTTGCAAAGGGAGTTTGGAGTTTTTCTTGAAGAAGCCTCTGCATGCACAAGAATCTGGCCTTGGCTTGAAGCTTTTGCATGTTTAGGAAGTTCTAGAGAGAGAAAGGTCCAAGTTCCAAAGAGTTCTGAGAGATTTTGTTGTGTGAAGATCTGTAGAGATGCGAGTTCAAAGCGGAAGCCGTTCTGAGAACTTGAGATGAGTTTGTGAGTGATTGTGAGAACCTAGAGGTGAAGGAGACATCCTCACCACTTGTGCTTTTGCAGTCTTTCATCATGTTCTTCTCTTTGTTGTAAAGGAGGTTTTCAGACTATGGAAAGCTAAATCCTCTGTTGGATCTTCCCTGTAGGTACCTGATGTAAATATATTTCTATCTATGTAATGATGTTTTGTGTGTTCTCTGTGCTATCTGCTTTTCATTCCAGTGTGCTTTTACCTTGATCACGTAGATGCATACTTTTTTAGGGTCATTCAACAGTGGGAACTGGTCTGATTCTAAAGTCTTTGGTAGTACAGGACTAAGTTGTTGTGCTATCACAAGGGATCGGGGTACAAGAACTTAGTTGTGTATGTGTGTCTTAATGCGGTCTTGGTTGAGTTTAGTCTTACAAGAGGGATCTGTGGACGAGGCTCGATTAGGACTAGGCTAGGCTATCATGAGGAATCGAGGTCTTGCAGTCCAGGAGACAATATAGGAACGCATGAGCATTGTTAAATAGAGAACATCTTTTTTAGCATCTGGAACCTATGAGGAAGACCAATGCGTTCTCTACTTGTTTTTACACAGTATTTCTCTTAGGTGATTTTCTTTCTTTTTGCCAAGAGAGTTTAAATACCTGTTCATAACCACAGTTATATTTTCATACCAGACGCCTATTTATCGAAATAGCTTTCCAGAAAACATAAGTTCCTCGAGTGTTCGATACTTAGTTCTTATTGTTTTATACTACTTGTGTGATCTGGTGCACTTGCCGGCCACAAACAGCCTTGTATTTCAGGCTCTATAATGTAGGTAGGGTACCCTAGAAATGTAGGATTTTTTAGCCCTTGTATTTTAGGGCACCTAGACTAGTTTTTGTATTAAGAGTAGTTTTATAATTTCACATGCATTAAGTGAATATTTGATGTGTGTATTGGAAAATAAATTTAATTTAATTGGGAGGAGCCCAATCCAATTAAATTTTAGTGGGGGAGGTGAGCATTTGCTTGCTACACCCCATTGCCACATCATATAGTCACACTTTGTACATGTTCTTCATGCTTTACATGCCTCATGACACCTAAGCACACTTAGTGGAGAATCTTGGACTTGATCTTGGATTAGTGGGCTGAACCATAGCTAAAATTCACTAATCATAATTAATGAAATTTTGGCTCCACAATTTGGCTCCACAAATTCAATTTCAAATTCAAGTGAAATTCGAATAGAAATTCAAATTTCCCTCCAATTTTATGTGACACTTAGGCTATAAATAGAGGCCATGTGTGTGCATTTTTCAACTTTGATCATTTGAGAATTACACTTCAAAGTTCAGACCTCTTTTGAGGCACAAAATTCCATGCTCCTTCTCTTTTTCTCCCTTTACTCATCTTCTCCTACCTTCAAGCTCTTATCCATGGCTTCCTATGGTGGTGAGCTTCTTCTTTACTCATCTTCTCCTTGAAGTGGTGTCTCTAATCATCTTTTTTCCTTCTCCATTCCGCTGCCATTGAACTTCGAGAAGCAAAGGACTTCATTGTTGAAGAAGATCCAAGGCCTACAAGCTCCACATGGAACTACATCATTTTCACTAATTTATCAAAAGTTACAAAGTATTCTTCAATGTCACTTTTGGCTCTTACTTACCCCGAACTTGACTTAACTTAATATTTTTTTTCCTACCAAGCCATTGTTGGCTTTAAACAAATCAACAAGATTTGTTGGAAGTTTGCACAATGACTAATATAATATCATCTTACAAAAGGATATATCTCTTATTACTTCAGTCTTTTCGATCTCTCAAGGTTTACTAGGAGTTTTAAGAGCTTAGTATCTATACAAAGATTTACAAAAAGCTTTACAAGAAAGAAAGAATGAATGATTCACGCAAGTTGATTTGTATCTTGTATCATCAAAGCTTATTCTATTTATAGCCTATCTACAAGTATCTTTTGTCTCTCAATGATTGAATTATTCACTTTGTTCTTCATCTTAAGTCTTAAGGTCGTTTGAGTATTTAATGCATTAAATTCACATTTTTTCTTCATGCAAAGTCCATACGGATAGGTTGGTGTGTCTTACACTTTAGTAGGAAATTCACTTCTTCCATCATAGCAAGTCTGTACCAATAGAGCATGCCTTTTAATGAAGATCAACACTTCCAGAGTGTGGACTTCTCTTATTTTTCATAGAACTTTGACAGATCCAAGGAGAATGTTTTCTACAAGAGAGAATCTCAGACAGAGAATATTAAATGAAGGTCTTAAATGCATTGCTTAATGTTATGCCAGATCATCTTATATGGATGTATTGTCTGAAAAACTAAGACACAAGAATACATGCCATGATCTGATAACACATCAGACATAACTTTAATCATTTGTATTTATTAACATCTAATAAAAATAATTAGGAGTCATAATTCAAATTTAAGATATAAATGTCTTTTGACTTAACAGTTATTCTACTATCATTGTTGAAGGTCCTACCCCAACCCCTATCTCAAAATGCTTCTTTCTTCTCTTTGATAAAATTCCCTCTTTATTGTTTCTACCAGCTACATATTAAAGTCTCATCAAAAGAAATAAAATTAACTATGTCAAGATCACTACCACAACAGTCACCACCATCGTGATCGTCACCATGATCACCGTTGTCGCCACCAACATGATCTTCATTATTGTTACCACCGTGATAATTGTTGTTTAGTTAATCTTTTATAGATTTGATGATATATTGAATTTTAATTTGAAATTTTTAATATTTTAATCTCAATCGTTTATTATTTTTAATATTGATATGATAATTATTGTTAGTTGTTCTCATAGGAGTCGTGCTCTCTCTTTCTCTCTCTCTCTCTCTCTCTCTCTCTCTCTCTCTCTATATATATATATATATATATATATATATATATAATGGGCCGATATCAAATTAGTGGGACCTCATGTGCTAAGAATATTTGTTAGCCTTATGAAAGAAAGTTAGGGGTGTTCATCAGTCTGGATCAACCCAACGATCCAAACCAAATCAATTAAATTGGTTTGGGTTTTTTTCTAGTTCGAGTCCAAACCAAACCTAATCAAACCAATTAGAATCGATGACAATTGGTTCAGGTATCGAATTGAGAATTTTCAAATTCGAACCAAACCATATATATATATATATATATATATATATATATATATATATATATATATATATATATATATATATATATATATATATATATATATAAATTATTAATTTTTATTATTTTTTAAATGCTGAAGTTAGTTATATTTTTATGTTGTTTTGTGTATCTTCTTAGCGTTTTATGTCCATCACACATAGAGACTCACTTTAACACTTTAGTTCCCCTTTCTCACATAACCCAAAAAGGGCGCCGCATGCGCACATTCATAGAGTCTCCTCCACTTGTCATTATGGCTCCTCATGATGGTCATTGAGTTTTTGAGACTCCTTCGAACCTCCACCCAATCGGTGTTGGCAATTAAACTTTGATTTTCAGACCTCTTCACAATGGATTTGACTAATTTGGTGTATTTCATATGATTATATGTTAATTTTGGGACAAACTGTTATTTTTTATTATTATTTTTTTGAAACAAATTTTTTTATTGTTTTTTATTGGATATCCGATAATCCAAACTAAACCAACCCGTTCGACATTGATTTGGTTTTGTTCGAGTTAGACGAAAAAAAAATCTGAAATCTGAACCAAACCAAACCAATTAAAATCAATTGGTTTGAATTTCATTTTCTCTCAAACCTAAACCAACCCGACCCATGAACACCCCTAAAGAAAGTCATCGCTCTTTCTTCAAACCTAAGATAAAGCATGAGCATACTAACAATCATGTAATGTACTTGCATAAGTTTTTTTTGCATACAATTGAAATAAATTCTATGATGAAGACCATGGAGACCATCAAATAATTGTTATGAAAATTTTTAACCATTTCTTAAGTAATTTTATGTTTATAACAATTAGAGGAGTTTAAATCCAAAACAAAAACTAAAAATCGAACAAAACCGATTCTGTTTAGATTTGTTTGGATGGTTTTTTTTTCTCAAGTCGATTAGTTTGATTCGATTTACGGTTTGTGTTTTTTGAAACCGAACCAATTTGAATTAAATTGCAACACTTATGCTAACATTTTTATTACTTTATTGTTATGCATTTTGTGTGTACATTAGTAGAGTTTTATAATATTTTTGTAGAATTATGTATAAATATTTTTACAATGTATACCACTATCTTTTATAGACGACTTTGTAAGATATGTTTAGTTTAAAATTCATGAAAATTTGACATATTTTTATGGTAAAAGTTTTAGCATATTAATAAGTTTTATAAATTGTTATTAGTAGTTTTTAATATAATTTAATTTAAAATTTGAAAAGAAAGTATGTAAATTTTAATGAAATATTATTTTAGTAAAAACTGAATTGAACTAAATTAAATCATAAAATACTAATTTGGTTTGGTTCGAATTTTATTTTAAATGAAAACCGAAAAAATTGAATCACATATATTCTTTAAGTTTGATTCAAATGACTTTTTGACGAAAAATCAAATCGAATCAAACTGAACTTATAAATATTTCTAATAACACTTTTAATATTGTTTTGAAAGGAATGTCACATCATAGAAGTAATCGTATGAGAGGATAAAAAGAAAAAAAAAATCAAGATCATATATTCATCTAATTAGGGATGATGAAGATTAATTCATAAAGTTATATAACTTTTTAAATTAGTAAACCATATCATAAATAAAATAGTTTTTATATAATTTAATTAGATGTACTTCTCGTTAAATTAGTACAAAGATAAGCTCCTTATCGTTATATCCCCTTTTATAACATGAAACTTGCTAATAAACATATTTCCTTTATTGATAATTAAAATTATTTAAACACACACACACAGATATATATATATATATATATATATATATATATATATATATATATATATATATATATATATATATATATATATATATATATAATTAAAAGTAATAATTAATACTATCTTCATATTTTTAAATGATATGTAAATAAAAATAATTTTTTAAATTAATAATAAATTGAAAACGGTGTGGCAATTCGATTAATGAAAATAGTAATAATCCTCTTTATAATAAATAGAAAAATATTGGATTACAAGAATGAATCTTGATCATTAGCTAGGTCAATCAGTAGCATTAGTAGATGATTGATTAATAATAAAGAGTATGGGTTCGTAGATGTTATCGCTGTCATGCGGGGACCATCTCACATCTTTTTTTTTTTTTTGTTGCTGCAAAACAAAAACCATAAGATTCTTACCACATTCGCTCTCTTTCTAACCTTCATCTCTCATGTGTCACTCATTCAAGAACTAATTAGCAACCCTACCCCACACCTAAAACAACCCTTTTTGCCATTTCCACGGTGCTCCTCACAAACAGGAAACCAACACGGAAACGTGCCAGCATCCCAACATTCCCGATCAAATCCCCCATCCCCTCCGCAATCACGCCACGTGTCCATGCTCATTTCATCCCAGGGCCAAAACCGCAATTTCGGTTTCGCCTATAAATGGCTGAGTGCATGGAACCAGAGAGAAAAAAAAAAAAAGAGGAAAAGAAAAAAGCCACTGAGTGCGATTCAATAATTGCGAAAAACCACGGGGAGTGTTGTTTGTTTCGGTCCCGGCTGGACCAGGGAATGAATAGAGATGAGAGGCTTTCGGCTTAAGAAAACTGAGTTAAGCGGCCAAGCCAAACGCAGAATCGGCGGCAGAAATTGCCACCGGAAGCACGTCGAAGACGGGTGAACTAAAAAGAAGAATCTCATCCACCACTTATCCTTTCAATCCCCAACCCCAAAAAAATCACAACTTCTAGTAGTAAAAAAAAAAAAAGACTAGAAGGTAGTATAGTAGAGTGTTTTTCATTTTTTATTTTTTATTTTAATGATGGGAGAGAAAAGCAACAGCAACAGCGGCGACGCGATTAACTCGACGCTGCTCCACGGGAAGTACGAGCTGGGGCGGCTGTTAGGCCACGGAAGCTTCGCGAAGGTATACCACGCGCGCCACCTAAACACCGGAAAGAGCGTGGCGATGAAGGTGGTGGGAAAAGAGAAGGTGGTGAAGGTAGGCATGATGGAACAAATCAAGAGAGAGATCTCAGCCATGAACATGGTGAAGCACCCGAACATCGTTCAACTTCACGAGGTCATGGCGAGCAAGTCCAAGATCTACATCGCCATGGAGCTCGTGCGCGGCGGCGAGCTCTTCAACAAGATCGCCAGAGGCCGGCTCCGGGAGGAAACCGCCAGACTTTACTTCCAACAACTCATCTCCGCGGTGGACTTCTGCCACAGCCGCGGCGTCTTCCACCGCGACCTCAAGCCGGAGAACCTCCTCCTCGACGACGATGGCAACCTCAAGGTCACTGACTTCGGCCTCAGCACTTTCTCCGAGCATCTCAGGCACGACGGCCTGCTGCACACTACGTGTGGCACGCCGGCCTACGTTGCGCCTGAGGTCATCGGAAAAAGAGGTTACGACGGCGCCAAGGCTGATATTTGGTCTTGTGGCGTAATCCTCTACGTACTTCTTGCTGGTTTTTTACCTTTCCAGGATGAAAACTTGGTGGCTTTGTACAAGAAAATTTACCGCGGTGACTTCAAGTGTCCACCGTGGTTTTCCTCCGAGGCACGGAGGCTCATCACCAAGCTCCTCGACCCGAACCCGAACACGCGAATCACGATTTCGAAAATCATGGACTCGTCGTGGTTCAAGAAACCCGTGCCAAAGAACTTGGTGGGAAAGAAAAGAGAGGAATTGAACTTGGAGGAAAAGATTAAACATCAGGAGCAAGAAGTTTCCACTACGATGAATGCATTTCACATCATTTCCCTTTCGGAAGGGTTCGATTTGTCGCCGTTGTTCGAGGAGAAGAAGAGGGAGGAGAAAGAGTTACGTTTCGCCACCACGCGCCCCGCGAGTAGCGTGATTTCGAGATTGGAAGATTTAGCGAAGGCGGTGAAGTTCGACGTGAAAAAGAGCGAGACTAAGGTGAGGTTGCAGGGTCAAGAAAATGGGCGAAAAGGTAAACTCGCTATTGCTGCGGATTTGTACGCCGTGACGCCGTCGTTTTTGGTCGTGGAGGTTAAGAAAGACAACGGTGACACCTTGGAGTATAACCAGTTCTGCAGCAAGGAGCTTCGGCCAGCGCTCAAGGACATCGTGTGGAGGACTTCTCCTGCAGAGAATCCTACACTCGCTTGAACAACAAATTCAATTCAATTGTCGTTCCTTTGTAGTTTTCTTGTTTCAGAACAGAGACATATTTTAATTATTTGCTTGCTTCTTTGTTTGGATTCTAATTCTATGTTTTAGCCTCTCGGGGGTGTCGTCGTCTTTTTACCCAGGAAAGGGGGAATTGTTGAAAAGGCGAATGCAGTAGTAGTGAACCGAAATGGACATCGAGGAGTTGTTGTCGATGATTCGGGTACATGTGCTGCCTGTTGTATTGCTCGTGGCTGATGTTGTTGCTATGTTGGCGTGATTGTGAATATGCTTGCAAATTGATTGGTGTGGCTCATGGTCATTCGTGGCTGCGTTTAATTTATTTTTTCTATTATTTATTTTTTTGGTGAATGAGTGCTTTGTTTGGGGTCGGTCAGTGATGACGTGTATGTTAATTTCTGAACTCTGGACCTTAATTGCCAAATAAAAGAGGAAATTGACTTCTGAGAGTTGTTCCGGAAAATTTCTCAATTTTTATAATATTTTTTTGCACAAAAAATATATAAGTGGAAAAAGTGTGAAATGAATTATGTGACGAGTAAGAATAAAAAATATCATAAAAATGCATGAAATTAGTTTAATATCACGTGTTTTGCAAAATATGATATTTTAAATTAAAAATTAAAGTATTGCATTGATTATGATAAGCTTTGGGTCCATTTTCCTTTTGTTTGACAGGATTATTTCCATGACATACATATTCCCTTCTACACATTTTAAAGAAATGAATACAAAATATATATGAACCTCTTTCAAAAAAAAATTATATAAATTAACCGTAACATTACTAACAATAGAAGTAGAAGTTTCTTAACTTTAAACAAAATGAGAGACAATAGAAGTTGAGGATCCTTAAAAATAAGCCAAATATTAGTGACAAAAGAAGTTGAGGATCCTAGCCTTAGTTTGAAATCTAAATTCAAACCCATTAAGGTAATTTAGTTTTATGTTAATGTTAGCTAATTCACTTTCTCAATTTTTGTCCTCCTGTCATGCAAGTAATTAAATTGGTTTGAAGATTATTAGAGTTTGATACATTCTTCTATGTGTTTGGGGTTGCATATGATTATGAAGATACCATGTTTCGTTTTAACTGAGATAGTATGGTGGAAGGATAGTATACGTATCACTTTTTTGCTTTTCATTTCCTTAGCCTTAAGACAAAGTCTAATTGGAATGTTGATGTGTGGCATTTTTCTTCTTTTCTCTGTATAAGACACGAATAAAGGTATCTTTACCATACTTTTTTTACCTTGATTTTGTTTTCATGTGTAAATTCATATAAAATCTTATGTTTTGTACTTTAGTAGAATTTGGTCATTATTTAATTAACTAAAGATCTTAAGGGCTATTTTTCTTTCTTTAGAGGAATTTGGTTATAAATTTTCCCACTTTTAGTTGGAACAAATATTGTGGCGAGTGCTAGTAATAATGATTGTTTATTTGAGTTTGTGGATGAGTAGGGTCCTAAAATCTCAATTCTTTATTATCAAATGTTGCAGTGTATGGAGATAAGGATATATGATAGCTCTTTGTTAAGGGTCCTGATGTGACTCCATGTAGAGTTTGTAGGCCTTGGATCTTCTTCATCAATGGAGTCCTTTGCTTCTTGAAGATCAATGGCAGTGGAATGGAGAAGGAGGAAAGCTGATTGGAGACGCTACTTGAAGGAGAAGATGAGTCAAGAACAAGCTCACCACCATAGGAAGCCATGAATAAGAGTTTGAAGGTAAGAGAAGATGAGTGGAGGGAGAGGGAGAGAGGGGAATGAAATTTTGAGAGAGAGAAGAGGCAAGATGAGGTCTAAACTTTGAAGTCTAATTTCTAAAAATGAAAGTTAAAAAAATGCACACACAAAGCCTCTATTTATTGCCTAAGTGTCACAAAATTAGAGAGAAATTTGAATTTCTATTCAAATTTCACTTGAATTTCAATTTGAATTTGAATTTGTGGAACCGAATTTGGAGCTAAAATTTCACTAATTAGGATTAGTGAATTTTAGCTATGGTTCAACCCACTAATCCAAGATCAAATCCAATATTCTCCTCTAAATGTGCTTAGGTGTCATGAGGCATGTAAAGCATGAAGGACATGCACAAAGTGTGACTATATGATGTGACAATGGGGTGTAGAAAGCAAATGCTCACCTCCCCCTTAGGCTGGTCCGAAATTTAATTGGATTAGGCTTCTACCAATTCAATTAAATTTCTCTCCCAACACACACATCAAATAGTGCACTTAATACACGTGAAATTACAAAAGTACCCCTAATACAAAAACTAGTCTAGGTGCCCTAAAATACAAGGGCTGAAAAATCCTACGTTACTAGCGTACCCTCTTTACACTATCAAGTCCTAAATACAAGGCCCAAAAATAATGAAACCCTAATAGAATATGTACAAAGATAAGTGGGCTTGTACTTAGCCCATGGGCCTAAAATCTATCCTAAGGCTCATGAGAACCCTAGGGCCTTTTCCTGCATCTCTAGCCCAATCTTCTTGGAGTCTTCTATTCAATGCCCTTGGGGAGGGGGTGGGGTAGGATTGCATCAGGTCCTACATTATGAATGTGTTAGGATTTCTTTAAAAACATCCACATGCTACTATTATATTTGAGAATTTGATGATAATGATAAGGAACTTGAAATTAATTGTCTGTCATTGACTTATAGTGGTGTAACTGAACTATGAACCCAACCCGAAAGATAGTTCACTATTCGTTTAACTGTGTTAGTATGTGTCATACCCTAATTTCGTCTGGGGATTATTATTTGATGATATACAACCTTTGATTGGCCGCTTCGAGATACTTGGCACCCTTTGTTGCAGGATATGTGAAGTCCCGAGACGTGCCGAAAATCAAAAGGAAGCAAGCTTACGCAATTCGTGAAAATTCCGTAATGTGACGGAAATCGAAAGGAGGTGTTTTTCGCAATCCGTGAGTTTTCGTAACTTCTTCGAAAGCTAAAAAAGAGTGAATACATAATCTGTGAAGATTCATAACCTTGCGGAAGGAAAATAAGTATCGTTACGAAATTCGTAAAGTTTCGTAACGTTACGGAAAAAGAATTACCAAAAAAGGTAAAGGGGGGTGCATTTAGTAAAAAAGGGGTACAAATAGCAATCAGGCCCACTTGGGCCTTCCAGATTCTTCCTCCAGAAGGCTGTTGCTTCTGGAGGAAGCAACCTTGCTCGCTTGGGCGAGCTGGGTGGCAAGCTCCTCCCCTATTTTGCTATAAATAGGGGGAAGAATGAAGGGAGAAGGGTTCAACCTTCTTGACACTTCTTATTCTCTCGAAATTGCTGAGGAAAATTGTTTCCGTGAAGAAAATCCAAGTCGAGGCGCTTCCGTAACGTTTCCGTAACGTTTCCGTGAGTAATTACGTGAAGATTTTCAACCGTTCTTCGACATTCATCGTTCGTTCTTCGTTTTCTTCAGTCTTCAACTGGTAAATACCTCAAACCGAGCTTTTCAATTCATTCTATGTACCCGTGGTGATCCACATTTTGTTTCATGTATTTTTATTCTCGTTTTCATTTACTTTCCGTACCCCCTTTTGACGTGATTCAGTCATTTATTTAAGTTGTTTCTCGCCTAATCTAAAAATAAAATAAATTCCCACCGATCATTTGAATTGTATCATCCGTTAATTTCTGTTAAAATGAATTCTGACCGTTCGGTCGTGCCGTAACCACGTTGGAAATCAAAAAAGAGGTGAAATAATAATATAATAATCAAAAAATACCTTTTCAGTAAAATAAAGCGAAAAATCAATCGGACGTTTTCTCTTTGGGATTTCTCATTCTTAATTGAATTGACTAATAACTAAAGTGAAACTAAGGCTAAAATCAACTCGCCTAGTCAAGCTCGTCCACAAAAAATAGGGTTTTGAAAGTTTATCATTTCAGTTTCTTACCAAGTAAAATGGATCATTTTTAAGGTCCAACGCCTTAAAATGATCACCTTTCAAGTAAAAAGAATCGCTTGATTCACGCTTAAGAAAGAACTACATAGGTCTGATTTCCTCTTTGATGGAGGGTACGTAGGAGCAAAAGCCCCGCTTTTGTCGACCTCAAAAAATAAAAAGAAATAAAAGCTAAGGTAACACAATTTCCACAATTCTAAAAAATAGGCTGTTGTCCTTTTGAGACAAACGTGAGAGGTGCTAATACCTTCCTCAAACGTAAATATAACTCCCGAACTTAGAATTTTTATTTTGACCGATTTCCTTCGGTTTTTCCGACGTTTTCCAAAAATAAACGTTGGTGGCGACTCCGCGCATCTTTCCTCCTTTGGAAAGCGCACCCGTGAGCCTCACCTCGCTCGCCCGCAAAAGGGCATGTTGCGACAGTTGGCGACTCCACTGGGGACATTTTTGTGAGTTAGGCCTATTTTAAGGATTTGTGGATTTGTGAAACTTTGTGTGTGCATTTGTTGAACTGTGTAAAATGTAAATAACTGTTGTCTATTTCGCATTCTTTACACTGCATTCTAAGCACCCACGGGTTTGAGTAAAAAAAAGGGGCCCTACACCCGGGTTCATGGGAATTTAAGGAGTGGAGGTGAATCTATCATCATGCTAGGTCTCCGACTTGCTTGATAATAGTGAAACCTCGTCTAGAGCTTTCTCTCTTTATAATGTGTTGTTGCTGGTATTCCATACCGCCACAATATTATTATCTTGAGTGATGATACCTCTAGAAAACAGCCGTGTGAGTTATGAATCTTTGGGAGTAATTATTAGAGACCCCTAGATATTATCCTATAGGTTCCCAAATAGGGCCATAGAGCAAACACGCTCCGTGCCATTTATTCTCATGCATTTTTCTGCAAATAGCACGTTTTGCTAGTGATATTTTGTTTCTCTAGAGTGATACATCACTTTTTAATACACACGTTGAGGCGCCATAATGCCTAAAACGTAGTATTAAAAAGATGGATCTTTTTGGTCTCGTATATGTAAATTACCCCTTTGTTGTGTTTTCTTTCCGTTTCATGCATGCGCATCTGCATCATACCGTCTCACATGCGTTGTATATGGGTCTCGTCTTTTGTAGTGGGAAGTCGGAAGATCCATATCATCTTCTTAACTGCACACATGGGGCGCTGCGCCCCTAAAGGTGCAAGTGAGGAGAGATGATTTTCCGGGCTCTCGTGTCCGTAAATGCATTCATATCATGCATCGCATAAACATCTCTTCAGCATCATAATGAACATATCGTTCCTACATTTGTTCGTTGTCATATTCCAGCATCACATTTTGCATGAGTCATTGCATCATCATGCATATGCGTTCAACAAACTTTTTTTATCTACAAATTGCATACTAATTGTTTTCATGTTTGCTCATGCGTGACCCTTGCGTTTTCCCCTGCAAGACAAAAACAAAAAAAAAAACGCGAAAAATCACGCTACATTCTTAGTTGCATGTGTTAGGTACCATGAGCCAACCATGTTGGGATCATAAATCCATTTCTAAAATAAATAAAAAAAACACAAACAACAAAACAAAATGATTGAGCATGGTACCTAATGCATGGTTAACTAGGAAATGATGTTTCTTCGGGCATTTCAATCTCATAATTACATTTTCCATGCATAGCATGCGTATTCCCGAATCTTTCATCCCTATGAAATGTTGTTGAAGTATTGGCGATCAAAATTTCCATTCCCTGGGTTATGGGGTTGAACCAAGCTCGTGCTTTTACGAAAAAGTTCATCAAATCAAGTTGAAGCATGGAAGTAACCATCTTGCAAAAAATTGGGGCAGAAGATGGATCGGGTTACATCGCTGCTTCGTCTACTGCCAAACACATTTAGGACTATTAATGTCCTTGTTACTTGCAGTTTAAACTTGACGAAGATTTCATTGGACCATGTTGAAAATCTAAATTGATTCAACCCCATATCCTGCGTAAAATTCACAATACTTCAACTGTGCATCATTCGCATACATCCATGTTATTCATTGGTTGCATTGCTCATTGCATTCTTTCCTTGAAAAAGAAAAACTTAATCGTTGTTATAAAAAAGAAAAAAAACATGCTTTACGGTGCCCTTACCGAACCTGTGCTAGAGCTAGAGTAATGGGTAAAGCAGAGGAGGTGCAAGAGAAGGTGAAGGCCGACATGGAGGCCATGAAAGAGAAGATGGCCACAATGATGAAGGCCATGATGAGCATGAAGAAGATAATGGAAGCCAATGCGGTTACAATTACCGCTACCAGCACTGTTGCTAAGGTGAACCCGATGCCCCCATCTGGCCTCAACCAAATGAATCATCCAACCTCAGCTATGGTAGGCAAGATTTGGGAAGTACGGGTGGCCCCCATGATGTGTGAATTCAAAACGAGCACGCCTTCCCGCCACATGGCTTGCCTCTCAACTATACGCCACCCAATGTGGCGTACACTCCCAATAAGAATGTCAATAACTCCGCTCCTATACCCATTGAGAGCCAACAATCCTAAACTGATCATGCACATGTCTCTTAAACCGTGGGGGAGACACATGAAATTCCCCACCACAATCTAGCCGACTTCGAGCCTTGCCTCGGATATGCCACTGAAGGGCAAGAAGTTGGTGGTATACCCCCGCAAAACACTTTGGAGGGTCTTCAGTATCACCCACAACTACACCTCTTGCATTCCACAATAAGTAAAAACCCTCATGCTATGGCAGAAATGGGAAAGTTGGATCATCTAGAGGAAAGGCTCAGGGCCATTGAAGGAGGTGAAGATTATGCCTTTGCTAACCTAGAAGAGTTGTTCCTAGTACCCAATATCATCACCCCTCCCAAGTTCAAGGTGCTGGACTTTGACGAGTACAAGGGGACTACTTGCCCCAAGAACCATCTAAAGATGTATTGTCAAAAGATGAGGAATTGTTGATACATTCCTTCCAAGAAAGTCTTACTGGGGTAGTTGTTACCTGGTACACTAACTGGGAACCTTCCCGAGTCCATTCCTGGGAGGACCTAATGGTTGCCTTCATTAGGCAGTGTCGGTATAATGGCTTCAGATAGGATGCAACTACAAAACATGTGCAAAAAGGGGGCACGGATCTTTCAAAGAATACGCCCAAAGGTGGAGAACCTGACAACTCAAGTGGCACCTCAATGACGAAAAAAATGATGACAATGATAGTAGACACATTACCAGTATGAAAAGATGGTGGGCTACGCACCTTCAAAGCTTTGCGGATTTGGTCTTTGCCAGTGAAAGGATCGATGTGGGTCTGAAAAGAGGAAAATTTAGTCATCCTGCTTGGACGAATGAAAAAACTGGGGCAAGTGAAGAGAATGAGAAGGAGGGAGAAACCTATGTTGTGACTGCCATTCTTATACGACCAAATTTCCCACCAACCCAACAATGTCATTACTCAGCCAATAACAACCCTTCTCATTACCCACCACCCAGTCATCCACAAAGGCCATCCCTAAAATCAACCACAAAGCCTACCTACCGCACTTCCAATGACAAACACCACCTTTAGCATAAACCAAAACACCAACCAAGAAATGAATTTTGCAGTGAAAAAGCCTGTAGAATTCACCCCAATTCCAGTGTCCTATGCTAACTTGCTCCCATATCTACTTGATAATTCAATGGTAGCCATAACCCCAGCCAAGGTTCATCAACCTCCATTTCTCCGAGAATACGATTCGAACGCAACGTGTGCTTGTCACGGAGAAGCCCCGGGGCGTTCCATTGAGCATTGTAGGGCTCTGAAGCGTAAGGTGCAAGGTCTAATTGATGCAGGCTGGCTGAAATTTGAGGAGAATCGCGTGTAAATCCTGACATTGACAAGAGATGCCACACATGGAGCAATTTTGAAAGCTGTTGTTAGATGTCTCTAATGAATCATCAGGATTTTCAAGTTTGTACCATTATTGTAAACCAAAGTTACAATGTTAAATGAAATGGATAAAGTTGATATCTTTGTCCCTCATCCTCTCACAAACGCATCTTTGCTTATTCAACTTTCATCGGAATATGGGTGCAAGCCATTGGTCTGTTTGCTCAAGCAACCTGTGCTCCTGAGTTTGGACTTCCAAGACCGTTCAATCAGAGATTACTCGTCTGGCACGTTGGTGGGGCTGCCGTAAAACAACGAGTAAAGTTCAAAACAAATAAGTTTCAAGATAAAAATAAAAAAAAGTGTTCAAAAAGAAAAAAAAACATTTGATTGACTGTGTTTTAAGGACATTCATGTGACCTCATTTTATCATTTCGGAAAGTTTGTCTTTTTAGAGAGAAGTGAGTTATCAAGAATCGGATGTTGGATAAATGGCCTCAGTTACCTTAAGAAAAAAAGGGGGTTGAATTAAGATACGAAGGCTATTCCCCAATTAAACTTTCACTCTCTTCGGATTAACAATGCACCCTTAAACATGAATTACTCAAAAGACAATTCAAAATAAACTTCTTTAAAGCAAAAGATAAATAGCAATAAATAAAAGAAGTTTAAGGGAAGAGAGGAATGCAAACTTGATTTATATTGGTTCGGCCACTTCCTGTGCCTACGTCCAGTCCTCAAACAACCCGCTTGAGATTTTCCACTCTCTTTGTAAAACTCCTTTTACTAAGTCTGAATCACACAGGGACAACTCTTCCCTTGTGTTCAAGAATCCTCTACAACAAGAGACCCACGGTCTCTTAATCCCTTTTCAGAAATAAGAAGAAGAGAAGAAGAGATCTCTCTTAAAAGAAATAGCTTGTACAATGAAGATCAATCAAAATTCCTTATTGAATATGCAAGTGGTTGACCAAGGAATCTTTTTGAGAGGATAAAACATTTCAGTTCAAAAAAACTCTTAATCTTTTGAGAGGATAAAACTTTTTGGCAACTCTCTTTAAATTCGTGTTTCCAAGTCACATATAAATAGACCTTTGATGGCCATTCATAAACCATTTGAATAGATGTGACTCTTGGGAATTATATTATGAAAATCCCCTCTGGTAATCAATTCCAAGACTTGTGTAATCAATTACAGGTTTTAAAAATTTGAATTAAAACATTTTCAACTGCTGGTAATCGATTACCAGAGAGCAAATCTCAATTTGAAATGATAGAATTCTTTGGTCAAACCTTTTGTTTTTTCAATTTGGAAACTTCTTCCTAAAGATTCTAGAGATCAACTTGATCATATATCTTGATTTTCTTGGATTCTTGTCTTGAATAAAACTTAGAAGCACTTGATCCTTTAGCATCATCAAGACATCAAAACATCTTGCTTCTACACAGGAGTCATTTGGCTTAATCCATCAACTGAAAAATCCTTCAACTATTTCTCGTCGTTGGAAAATTCTTTTTGCAAGAATCAACTGCTTCTTTCATTCTTCCTCACTACGAGGTTGTGAAAACAAGACAACAATTGGTACCTCTAAGCCTTACACTGGGGCAATGAAAGGCACCATGCAAAAACCTCAAGCGAACCTAGGGGCAGATTAGAAGTTTTCACCTAATAGGTTCCCAGCTACAAGGTCATGATGAAAGATAACAATTGGTACCTCAAAGCCTTACACTGGGGCAATGAGGGGCATCGTGCATGAGCCTCAGGTGAACATAGGGGCAGATCAAAAGTTCTCACCCGTCGATGTTTTTAAACAAGAAAAAAAGGGAGACAAGCCCTGGAATTTCAATAGATTGATTAAACTTCAAACGGCTCCATTGCCGTCACTCCAAAATGGTCAAGTGACTAAATAAAAAAGAACATACACTCTGAGGGAGTTCCCGGAGAGATTTACAAAAAGATAGGATGAGGTTGCATGAATTATCACTTTTTTCAAAAGGACAATCAATCTGTGTTTTCCAAAAAGATTAAATCAAAATCAAAATCACAAAATAGGGAAAGAATGTCATGAACATTGTACAACTTTCCATTGCATTACATTGTTTCATATGAGGTCAGCGTTACCAAGTTTCACAACAAAGGTTGCATGCATCTGCATCCCTAAAAATCATGTTAACTACATAGATTCCCTACATCTCGTGTCCAATCTTTTTGGATGACCGGCCCTCTCGATGAGTCGATCTCTTGCTTTCTCATAAAGGTGGACCCTTGGGTACTAGTACCTAATACCTTTAGAGGACTGTATGTCCTCGCCATCAGAGGACTGCACATCCTCGCCTACAGAGGGCTGCACGCCCTCTCCTTTAGAGGGCTACGCGTCCTCATTTTCAGTGTGCTCCATATCCACACCTTAGAAGAATATAAGGTCCTTTGCCCTTAGATGCTTAACCGAGACTTGCTCTCCCGGTTAAGGGGCCAGTAGTTTCCTTTTATCAGTTCCTGGGCCACCCCCTAATATTGGAGGGCGACCAACTGTGCGAGCACATCCAGAGAGGGAGGCTATCACGCATCTACTATGCATACCGGGGCAAGATTTCCCCCGTGCTGTTGCAAAAAGACGAGTGCGGACCATGCGCACCAACATGACCACCCTTACGTGGATGACGTTGCTATTTAGCAACATTCTGCCCAGCGACCACAATGCCAATCTCCCCCTGCAGATGTATCAGTTGGTCTGTGCCGTCATGACATAGGTAAGTATGCACATGACTCAATTGATTTCTGATGTCATCTATTGTTTGCTGGGATCGTGCCAACAAGACACCCAGTGGACCCGAAGAAGTCCAACAGGGCCCTGGGGTTTCCAGCTCTGGTTACGGGCCTCTGTCAGTCCTACCGGGTGCCCGTTCCCCCAACAAGGTCATGCCATCGTGACATAGGTAAGTATACATATGGTTCAACTGATTTTTGATACCATCTATTGTTTGCAGGAATGGCACCCACGAAGACACCCAGTGGACCCGGAGAAGTCCAACAGGGCCCTGGGGTTTCCAGCTCTGGTTACGGGCCTCTGTAGTCCTACAGGGTGCCCGTTCCCCCCGGCAAGGTCACGTCATCATGACATAGGTAAGTATGCACCTCGCTCAACTGATTTTTGATTTCTTCTATTGTTTGCAGGGATCGCGCCTGCAAGACACCCAGTGGACCCAAAGAAGTCCAACAAGGTCTTGGAGTTGTCAAGCTCTAATTACGGGTCTCTGTCAGTTCTACGGAGTGCCTGTCACCTCCAGCAAGGGCATCAGGCCCCCTACTAATCGAGCTTTCATCAAGAAGTACTGCGTCTCCAGGCAGGCGCAGGGCGAAACACCACAGCAGCCTGGGGATGGCCAGCAGCGGGCAACAGATGCACCGCCATCACCTCTAGAGTTCACCTCAGCTCATCCACAAAAAGGTTAGAGCGTTGCTTATGACCCATGGCCGACCAATAGGCGACCAAGTCCAAAGTCAAAGGTAAGCAAAGTACTAGGTCCGTGACCGATAAGCCATCATGCGTCCAGCTCAAGACGTTAAAGAAGCGCTACTAGGAGGCAACCTAGTACCTTTTAAATCTCTGCTTGTTATTTGATCACTTTTGTTTCTCAAGTCATAGCAGGACATACCTAGTTGCTCATGATCCTAGGAATTTAAATAAAACAAGCATAAGCTCGGAAGGTAGTCATACCTCACAAAAAAATATATATATGATGTTTAGGTAGAAAGATACCTTGGATATGCATGTATGTAGCAAAAAAATACTTCACAAAATATATATATGTATGTTTAGGTAGAAAGATACCTTGGATATGCATGTATGTAGGAAAAATACTTCACAAAATATATATATATGTATGTTTAGGTAGCAAGATACCTTGGATATGCATGTATATAGCAAAAATATCTCACAAAAACATATATATGTATGTTTAGGTAGCAAGATACCTTGGACACGCATGTATATAGCAAAATACCTCACAAAAATATACGTATGTTTAGTTAGCAAAATACTTCATGAAAAAAAAGAGCAAAGAGAGGGAGCAAGAAAAGAATAAGAAGGAAGAAAAAAAAATAAAAAATAAAAAAATAATAATAAAAAGTTGTCTAGCTAAAAAACAACATGCTTGTGAAAAGAGATAATTTCCAACTTTTCTTTGAAAGATTTTACTGATCTTAACCAGTTTTTGAAAAAAATGTGTGTACACACTTGAAGAGTGAATGCTGTGAAAATTTTCCGAATGCCCAAAATGGACTCGGATGAATGCATGATTTGATAAAAGAACATATTTTGGAAACACTGGGTTGACTTAAAATAGGGAAAATGAATCCCGAGCCCTAGTGTCACATGACCATAAAAACTTGATGCTTGAGTGTCCACATGGGTGCATGCATGACCAGTTTTGCATAAAATTTCCTAATCATCATTGTTGCATGTGTATCATGGAAATAATGTAGGACATCCCTTTTATCCCCGAGCCGCTGGCCAAACCTTGGCATATATCATGACCAGCCGTTCTACAAGCCTTGAGCCAAAATCCCAACTTATCATAAACCTTGACCTAGGGTGAGAATTTCAATCCTCGCCCTCGGAAGAAAACAAAAAAAAGAAGAAAAAGAGAAAATTCCCAATCAAAGAAGGGGAGAAAGCAAAAAAAAAAAAAAGGAAAGAAAATTCCCGATCAAGGATCGGGAGAAAACTGAAGAAACATCCAGAAAGGTCTTTGGGCCAGACAATATCTGAACAATACAAAATTGTCACCAAGTGAACAAGAAAAAGCAAACCACAAACTAAAGTGGTCCTCTCCCTTTGATTGCCGACAAAATCCTGTGCGCTAGCGACTTTCTCACCACGCACTAAACAAAAACAGAAGAGGAAAAGGCAAAAACACTCAAATCCAAATTCCCCACCTAAAAACCATTCCCAAAATAAGTCCTATTGATCCATGATCACGCATGTAATCTTTGATTTGATAGGAAATGATTTGAAAAATCAAATTACGACATATCTATGGTTTGGAATTAGGATAAAACACTTACCTGTGTGAGGTTGATACACTTTGAGTGATTTTCTCCTATTTTTGTTGGACCCAGTGTTTCCTCTAAATGGTCATTTAGAAACGAAATGCTAACATCCAAAATCTCATTTACGGTTATGAGAAAATTTCATCAGCATACTCTCCTTCCCCGATAGACACATTGTTTTTCATCCAAAAAGCATATGTTGCTCTGATCAGTTGGAAGTTTTGTCTCTTTACTAAAGTATGTTCGCATTTTGGTGAAGAAAACACCGAGACTATTTTTTGTCTCACAATTATCAAGAACTATGTAGGTCTGAGTTCCTCATCACAAATTGAGGATACGTAGGAGCAAAAGCCCTGCTTTTGTCGACCACCCCACTTTTTGTTACTGTGACCCAAGGGTCTAGTGGCATGCGGAGCCACATGACCGCGGGATCCCCAAATTCGTATGTTCCATCATTTATCATTTGTATGTTATCTTATTTCTATGACTTGAGGGACTAACGTTTGTTTCGTTTTGATTGACTTTTGTTTTGTACATACATATCGTTTGAACTGTTACGTTAGTATTTACTTCGTTGTTGTCAATAGTATTTGTTGAAGTTTCGAAATCGCGTAGAATTTTTCATTTAGGAACGTCGTCCAAAATAAAAAAATGAACCAAAATCATGATAAAAAGAAAGAAGCGTTGTGAATAAATGTCTACATATATAAAGAAAAAGAAAAATGTTTCTCATATATGAATGTAGAAGGAAAATGTGTAGAAAAGAATTTTGTGTGTGTAAATAATGTATGGAAAGGAATTCTTGTGTGTGTGAGCAACGAGTGTATATAAAGAAACTTTTGTATGAACCACAGGTGTGTGTTGGGGAAAACGAAAAAAATCTTTGAACATGAATAGGGTTCGTATATAGACCGTGTGACGTAAAAAGAAAGAGTTCCAATGTGTATACAGAAAAAGTTTGTCATGTATAAGAGTGTAGATATACAAAAGAGAATTTCTTCATAGAGGACCATAGGTGTATAATTTTGTGAATATATAAAAATGAAACAAAAAGGAAAAAGAAAGAAAGACCGCAAAGGTCGACATGTTATAGTTAAGAAGTATAAATCATTTGTAAAGAGCAAACATATCTTCTGGAAACAAGGGACTGATGCTAAGAGTTTATTTTTTGGAATAAACCGAGATAAGAATGGATGAATTCATTGAACTGATGAAAGAACATAACTTGGAAACGTTGGGTCTGTCTGTGTAAATTCCCAACCGTAGTATCACAATACCATAAACGGGATGCTTGAGTGCCCACCTGGCTGTAGCCATGACTAATTTTGCACGTTGTTTTCAAATCATCATTTTCATGCGTGCCTTATGGAATAATATGGAAGTTCGGCCCGAAATCGACACCTTGACACCCAAATTTGTTTCGCCCCAGATATCAAGATTGGGGTTCCCACGATAAAAGACCCCATCGAGACACAACCTTAGACCTTTTTGAACCTTGGCCTATATAAAAAAGAATCCTCATCCTTTCCCCTGAAGCAAAGGACAGCGGAATCTCCTCAAGGGAGAGCGAATAGAATGCTAAAACCCGATTTCCCAAAGAAAGGGGTGGAGAAGGAGAAGTGAAAAGAAAGAAAAGGAAGAAATGGGAAGAAGGAAAAAGAAAAAGATGAAAATAAAGAAAAGAACAATAAAAAAGAAAGAAAGAGAAGGATTCCCGATCAAAGGTCGAAAGGAAGTAAAAATGGAAAAGAAGCAATTCTCAATCAATGGAAGAGAGAGAACGGAAGATCTTCAGACCAGATAAATTTTCGGCAAGGTAAGTGACTGCCGGCAAAGGAAAACCCATTTTTGGTGTCTCTTCCTTTCAGATTGCCATTCTCGACTGGCGATATCCCACCCCACATGAACAAAGAGGAAAAGATCGAAACACCCAGCTTCCTCTCCAAAAACACTTCCCTCGAGAAAATCCTATTGGTCCGTGATCGTACGTTTGACATCCTGTGTGAGTCATGGTGCAGTTATGGTTTGGGAATAGGATAAAACACTTGCCTGTGTGAGTTTTATACACTATGAGTGATTTATTTTCAGCTTAGCCCGATGTTTCCCCTGCATGTTCATTTAAAAGCTAAAAGTTGACATCCTGCCCTTCATTCTCGGTTACAAGGAAGATTACCCTTGGCACAAGTATATTGTTTCTCTAAGATATGGTGCTCTCGCGAATGATTTATTTTTCTTTGCAAAAAGCATGTTTGCCTTTTAGGTGGAAAAACCCGGTGGACCGTTCGGTCCTGCCAACAACTTTTTTTTCGGAGCCCCATGAATGTCATTGCCTAGCACTGTTGATGTGTCCTCCACCTACGAGTTTGGAGCCCCGCGAAGTTATTGCGTAGCGTTGTTCGCCAATTCTCCATTCTCCACTTTTTTTTCGTAGCCCCATGAATGTCATTGCCTAGCGCTGTTCATGTATCCTCCACCAACGAGTCTGGAGCCCTGCGAAGTTATTGCGTAGCGCTGTTTGCCAATTCTCCATTCTCCACTTTTTTTCGGAGCCCCATGAATGTCATTTCCTAGCACTGTTCATGCATCCTCCACCAACGAGTCTGGAGCCCCGCGAAGTTATTGCATAGCGCTATTCGCCAATTCTCCATTCTCCACTTTTTTTCGGAGCCCCATGAATGTCATTGCCTAGCGCTATTCATGTGTCCTCCACCTACGAGTCTGGAGCCCCGCGAAGTTATTGCGTAGCGCTGTTCGCCAATTCTCCATTCTCCACTTTTTTTCGGAGCCCCATGAATGTCATTGCCTAGCGCTGTTCATGTGTCCTCCACCTACGAGTCTGGAGCCTCGCGAAGTTATTGCGTAGCGCTGTTCGCCAATTCTCCATTCTCCACTTTTTTTCGGAGCCCCATGAATGTCATTACCTAGCGCTGTTCATGTGTCCTTCACCTACGAGTCTGGAGCCCCGCGAAGTTATTGCGTAGCGCTGTTCGCCAATTCTCCATTCTCCACTTTTTTTCGGAGCCCCATGAATGTCATTGCCTAGCGCTGTTCATGTGTCCTCCACCTACGAGTCTGGAGCCCCGCAAACTTATTGCGTAGCGCTGTTCGCCAATTCTCCATTCTCCACTTTTTTTCGGAGCCCCATGAATGTCATTGCCTAGCGCTGTTCATGTGTCCTCCACCTACGAGTCTGGAGCCCCGCGAAGTTATTGCGTAGCGCTGTTCGTCAATTCTCCATTCTCCACTTTTTTTCGGAGCCCCATGAATGTCATTGCCTAGCGCTGTTCATGTGTCCTCCACCTACGAGTCTGGAGCCCCGCAAAGTTATTGCGTAGCGCTGTTCGCCAATTCTCCATTCTCCACTTTTTTTCGGAGCCCCATGAATGTCATTGCCTAGCGCTGTTCATGTGTCCTCCACCTACGAGTCTGGAGCCCCGCAAAGTTATTGCGTAGCGCTGTTCGCCAATTCTCCATTCTCCACTTTTTATTCGGAGACCCATGAATTCATTGCCTAGCGCTGTTCATGTGTCCTCCGTTATCAAGCGCGGAGCCTCTGGTGACTAGGAAATATGTTTTTCTGTTATTTTCCGGATGGGTTCCTTCGCCAAACATGTGTATATGTATATTATATTCATTGTTCTTGTTGTTGTTTGTTTTGTTTTGTGCAGAAAAAAAGAGAGAAGGAGTAGAGACGAGAGTTGTCATCATGGAAAGGGCAGGACGGACGAAATCAGTGTCTTATCTTTGCTTTCCTCTTATCTCCGATAAGAGGTAAGTAAAGAGGGGCAACTGTCATACCCTAATTTCGTCCAGGGATTATTATTTGATGATATACAACCTTTGATTGGCCGCTTCGAGATACTTGGCACCCTTTGTTGCACGATATGTGAAGTCCCGAGACGTGCCAAAAATCAAAAGGAAGCAAGCTTACGCGATCCGTGAAAATTCCGTAATGTGACGGAAATCGAAAGGAGGTGTTTTTCGCAATCCGTGAGTTTTCGTAACTTATTCGAAAGCTAAAAAAGAGTAAATACATAATCCGTGAAGATTCGTAACCTTGTGGAAGGAAAATAAGTATCGTTACGAAATTCGTAAAGTTTCGTAATGTTACGGAAAAATAATTACCAAAAAAGGTAAAGGGGGTGCATTTAGTAAAAAAAGGGTACAAATAGCAATCAGGCCCACTTGGGCCTTCCAGATTCTTCCTCCAGAAGGTTGTTGCTTCTGGAGGAAGCAACCTTGCTCGCCTGGGCGAGCTGGGTGGCCAGCTCCACCCCAATTTTGCTATAAATACGGGGAGGAATGAAGGGAGAAGGGTTCAGGCTTCTTGGCACTTCTTATTCTCTCGAAATTGTTGAGGAAAATTTTTTCTGTGAAGAAAATCCAAGCCGAGGCGCTTCTGTAACGTTTCCATAACGTTTCCGTGAGTAATTACACGAAGATTTTAACCGTTCTTCGTCATTCATCGTTTGTTCTTCGTTTTCTTCAGTCTTCAACTGGTAAGTACCTCAAACCGAGCTTTTCAATTCATTCTATGTACCCATGGTGGTCCACATTTTGTTTCATGTATTTTTATTCTCGTTTTCATTTACTTTCCGTACCCCCTTTTGACGTGCTTCAGTCATTTATTTAAGTCGTTTCTCGCCTAATCTAAAAATAAAATAAATTCCCACCGATCATTTGAATTGTATCATCCGTTAATTTCTGTTAAAATGAATTCCGACCGTTCGGTTGTGCCATAACCACGTTGAAAATAAAAAAAGAGGTGAAATAATAATATAATAATCAAAAAATACCTTTTTAATAAAATAAAGCGAAAAATCAATCGGACGTTTTCTCTTTGGGATTTCTCATTCTTAATTGAATTGACTAATAACTAAAGTGAAACTAAGGCTAAAATCAACTCGCCTAGTCAAGCTCGTCCACAAAAAATAGGGTTTTGAAAGTTTATCATTTCAGTTTCTTACCAAGTAAAATGGATCATTTTTAAGGTCCAACGCCTTAAAATGATCACCTTTCAACTAAAAAGAATCACTTGATTCACGCTTAAGAAAGAACTACGTAGGTCTGATTTCCTCTTTGATGGAGGGTACGTAGGAGCAAAAGCCCCGCTTTTGTCGACCTCAAAAAATAAAAAGAAATAAAAGTTAAGGTAACATAATTTCCACAATTCTAAAAAATAGGTTGTTGTCCTTTGAGACAAACGTGAGAGGTGCTAATACCTTCCTCAAACGTAAATATAACTCCCGAACTTAGAATTTTTATTTTGACCGGTTTCCTTCGATTTTTCTGACGTTTTCCACAAATAAACGTTGGTGGCGATTCCGCGCATCTTTCTTCCTTTGGAAAGCGCACCTGTGAGCCTTGCCTCGCTCGCCCGCAAAAGGGCATGTTGCGACAGTATGCATTGAAAGTTTCTAGAATTGAAATTCATATATGATGTCTTGATTTGTTTCTATTAAACCAATATTATGAACTAAAAATAGTAGCCCATGCATTCAAAAATATATTGAGTGGTAAAAGTCCTAGAGGAATAAATTGTTTATGATTTTTCTCCAAATGTATTTGTTAGGGTGGAATGTTAGCTATAAACTTTAACATATGAATATCAGAAGTTCACTATTTTAGCTTATCTGGTATTGAGCTTCTTCAAAGAAACAAATAAGTGGGAAGTTGAACAAAGTAAGAAGGAATTTCAAGATTAATTGATGGAACCCTTGAGGATTATTGACATTTTAAGTGCATTGCTGCTTAACACTAATTCATCTATAATTTAGAGTCTATTTAGCAAAATTTTCTAGAAGCACTTGAAGGAGGAGAAAATATGGGGAATGTGAATCTCAGACATGAATTTATATGTATATATATATATGGAATGTGATTACTTGTGATGTTGGTGATATTGAGATGAGGTGATTGATGATGTTGAGGATGGTATTGAAATGGGATGATTATTGGTGTTGATGATGATTTTGAGATGAGATGGTTGATGATGTCATTGAGATGAGATGACGTTGAAGTTGATGGTGCCATCATGATGGATGTATGCCGTGTATGTACATGGGGGGTGTAGTGTTGGATATCCCTAGAGAGGGAAGGGATTGGTTTAAAAATTCCAAGTGTTCCTGGAGAGGGAAGGGGATTGCTTAGAATTTTTAACTACCCACGGTAGTGCATTGATGGTGCCCGTGTTTCATACTTCATAATTGCATGGAAATAGTATAAACTTTGTCAGTAAGTACCTGTGGCTTTTCACGAGGAAAAATGCGGGTACTTAGGGGCATGCCACTTAATTTGGAACTCCCTTGAGGCTCATGCTAATCACCTTGGGGGGTGGGGGGGGGGGGGGGATGGCCTATGCACGACAGGGTGACCTCGACACTTGCTGTCTAGTTTTCCTATGTGAGAGTGTCATGTGAACACGCTTAGGCTATTTCCTGACGAATAGTACCACATTGCATTTGAGAGTTGATTCAAGTACATGCATCATTCTGAGCATAATTGATTTGAATTATGGAAAATGTTGATGACTAGTTTGTTAAATATATGTTGAACTGATGGATTATTGAGAATGATTGTGGTTACTGTTATTGTTTTCTTGCTAATCATTATCATCTGGTGTTTGTTGATCTTTAATAATAAACTCACCCTTGCAATTTTTTACCATGTGATTGGTACCTTTGATGATCGTGAACCTTCATTCATGGGAGTATATGAGCAGCAGTAGGTGATGTTGGAGGGAGATTCTTTTGTTGGAGTTGTTAAGCAACATGATAACGTTGGAATTTATTTTGGGAGAGAATTATGTTTTATTATCAACTCTTCCGCAGTTGGTTCCTTGATTCTTTTTTATTGGGCATTAAATCTGAGGTTTAAATACATGTAAAAATTAAATTATGTTCTCACATGTAAATGATGTATAGTAGTTTAATATATATATATATATATATATATATATATATATATATATATATTTGCGTGTGTGTGTGTGTGCGTGTGTGTGTGTATTTATTCATGTATTTGTGCATTGTTTGGTGAATGTATATCGTGAAAAATTTACCCTCATTTTCATAATCATCTTTGAAGATCTAGACACTTCAATCCTGAAAAAGGTAATATCAAAACCATTATCTTATTAAAATTTCTCTTAAAGTTGAAATTTTTATTCAAGCAATTTGATTATGATGACTAACAATTCTTTATTTGTTTGTCTTTTGATTGTTTGAAATCGTGAATATATTTGCTTGATTGATTTCATCCTATTTGCATGAAATATTCATTCATATATTTAAATAAAATCAATATTCTTCATACTTGTGTTTTGATTGTTTTTGATAAAATTGATTATCTTCATGTTTTAAATATTTTTGGATGACATGATATGTAAATTACATGATTGAAAATTATTCATAAAGTATTTTCAAATATAGTTTTCATAAAAAATACTTTGATAGTAACTCAAAACTTCTTCTCTCCTAGAAAGCTTTTTGTTTTTGTTTTCTGGCTAAAATAACCACTGATAATCGATTACCATAATAGTGTAATCGATTACAAGCAGTTATTTCTGGCAAAGTTTCTCTCTAGTATTCGATTACCATATTTGTGTAATCGATTACAACGCGTCCCTGCACCTATATATTCAAATTTCAAATTCTGAAACCTGCAACCTCTCTCTCTCTCAAAAACCCTCGCCCCCAATTTTTCTTCCAGCCATATCTCACTCAATTCTTGTCCAAATCACTTCCCACAATGCCCAAACTTCATATTTTTTCAATCTCTTTCATTGAACCGATTGAAATCCCGAAAAAACTCCTCAAATGGCGGAACCATCGAAAAAGCAGAAAGGAACTTTGAGTCAGAGTCAGCAGCATTCCGGGTCACAGGAAGCCCCAATTCCTCCTTCCATTCCCTCTGGATCATTATTCTTATCAGAGGAACAACGTATACGGTACACAAACCTCTTTTCATCTCGTTCCATTGTAGACCCAAAATTCATAGATATGGAGTTCTTTTCAAATGAGAATTTTGAATTCTTCCAAGCATTTGAAACTCCAATCTTATTCCATTCATGTCTCTGAAATTACCTGTCTATTCTGAATTAGTCAAAGCTTTCTATTCTAATTTAGAAATCCATGAAGGTACCCTAATGTTTGAAGTTTATGGGATTAAGATGGTCATTGACCAATCCCTATTTTATGATTTAACAAAATTGCCTAGTGAAGGTGTACCTTTTGAGGGTGCACTAATTGATGAATGAAAATTTGATTTCTCTGTGCATGATGCTCGCCGGTTAGTTCGCACCAACCAAGCGGATATGACCGGAAGACTTCTTGCTGGTTCATTGGCTTTTGAGAGCCGCATCCTCCATTACCTTATTGTTCGCATCTTACTCCCTAGATCTTCAAACCTTGCTCTGGTTTCTGAAGAAGATCTCATTGTCATGTGGGCCTTTCATAAAGGTTTACAAATTGATTGGGCACACCTTGTTAGATATCGCATGCATAAGGCATTGCGATTGAATGCCCCATTGCCTTATCCTCATCTTGTTACCCTTTTCCTTCAAGACTTCAACATCCCTCTTGATTCTGAACCTTATGTTCCAATCAAGAGATCATTCCTTATAGGCGCTTCATTCATAGCATCCTTTGGTTATAAAAAGGAGCATGATGGCTCTTGGGTGAAGAAGGGTGCTAGAAATGTTGGTGAAGAAGGACATGAAGGAGAAGATTCATCTCTTCTTTCGAAGATTATGGAAAGGTTTGATGGTCTTCAAACCTTTGTTGGTGAGAGGTTTAATACCTTGGAATTGCAAGTGGATATGCACTTCAATGAAATGGTGTCAAGAATGACTAAGGTTGAAGAAGATGCATCTTACATTCGGTCAAGCTTTGATATTCCACCACCGCCGCCACCATCATCTTAGACTTATATTTTAATATTATTAGTACTTTGATTTTCAGCCTTGTATTTTGGCTATATTATTATGGTATTTGAACAATTTACTATTTCCTTATTTGCATGGTATGGTTGAACAAGTATGTTATTTGACTATGTGGATTTCATAGTTAGTCTATTTATGATTGTTGCTTCATGGTTCTTACTTCATGATTTGATTGATGGTTTTTCATGAATGCAGTATGAATGTTTAGTTATATTTGCATACTCAAATTTACTATGCACTTTGGCTTTTTGTTGATGCCAAAGGGGGAGAGAAATGAGATTAAAATCAAGAACTTACATGAGTAATCAATTTAATTTTAAGATATGCACAAATTCAAAAACAAAGGGGGAGAACTTATGTGAGTGATTGACTAGGAAAAAGTGTGTGTGTTTCTCGATTTCAGAAGTTGTCATCATCAAAAAGGGGGAGATTGTAGAAGCAAAGCTTCATGGTGAATCAAAGGTGATTCAAAGGTGTTTTGATGATAACAATGATGATAACAAAAGATGATGACAAAGGTGATGACAAAAAGCTCAAAGAACAATCAAAGAACAACTCAAGTAAATCAAAGATCAATCAAGAACAATTCAAGAGTTCAAGATATGAATCAAGAAGAATTCAAGACTCAAGAAGAAAGTCTAGAGACAAGAATCAAGATTCAAGGTTCAAGATCTCAAGAATCAAGATCAAGATTCAAGACTCAAGAGAAGACTCAATCAAGATAAGTATTAAATTTTTTTTCAAAACTTTGAATAGCACATGAGTTTTTGACAAAACCTTTTACCGAAGAGTTTTTACTCTCTGGTAATCGATTACCAGATTGTTGTAATCGATTACCAGTAGCAAAATTGTTTTGAAAAAGTTTTCAAATTGAATTTACAACGTTCCAATTATTTTCAAAAAGCTGTAATCGATTACAATGTTTTGGTAATCGATTACCAGTACCTTTGAACGTTGAAATTCAAATTCAAATGTGAAGAGTCACATCTTTTCACATAAAAACTTTGTGTAATCGATTACACTAATTTGGTAATCTATTACCAGTGACTGTTTCTGAATAAATCAGAAGATGTAACTCTTCCAAAAGGTTTTAAGTTTTTCTAAAAGTTATAACTCTTCTAAATGGTCTTCTTGACCAGACATGATGAGTCTATAAAAGCAAGGCTTTGATTTGCTTTTCAAAACAATTATTCATTCAGTCTTTCTTTCCAATTCATTCTTTAAACAACAAACTTTTGCCAATTGATTTCTGAGTCTCTTTGAACTTCTTCTTCTTCCTTTTGCCAAAAGCTTTCCAAAGTTTTCTGGTTTTCCAAACCATGAAAACTTGTGCTATTCATCTTTTCATTTTCTTCTGCCTTTGCCAAAAAGAATTCGCCAAGGACTAACCGCCTGAATTCTTTTTGCGTCTCTCTTCTCCCTTTTCCAAAAGAACAAAGGACTAACCGCCTGAATTCTTTTGTGTCTCCCTTCTCCCTTGTCAAAGAATTCAAAACGACACAGTCTGAGAATTCTTTTGATTCTTCCCATTCCCTAATACAAAAGTGTTCAAAGGACTAACCGCCTGAGAATTCTTTTGTATCCCCATTCACAAAGTATCAAAGGTTTAACAGCCTGAGATCTTTGTCTCAACACATTGGAGGGTACATCCTTTGTGGTACAAGTAGAGGGTACATCTACTTGGGTTTGATTGAGAACAAGAGAGGGTACATCTCTTGTGGATCAGTTCTAGAGGAGGGTACATCCACTAGGTTCAAAGAGAACAAGGGAGGGTACATCCCTTGAGGATCTTTGCTTGTAAAAGGATTTTTACAAGGTTGAAAGAAATCTCAAGGACCGCAGGTCGCTTGCGGACTGGATGTAGGCACGGGTTGTTGCCGAACCAGTATAAAAACTCTTGTGTGTCTGTTTTCTTCTTCCCTACTCTTTTACTTTCCGCTGTGCATTTAATTTCCGCTTTTACTTTCTGTTAAGTTTCTCTTCTACTCCTCATTCTCTTAACAATTTAGTAAAAGCCTTAAAAGAGTAATTTTTTAATTAGTAAAGGTTTAGGAATAATTAATTCAACCCCCCCTTCTTAATTATTTTGAGGCCACTCGATCCAAGACCTATAATAATGGTTGGACATGTGTAAAGATTATCATTCATTTAGAATTCAAAATAAAATAGGTGTGTGCATGTAAAAACATGTATAAATGAAGGATAATGTGCAAGCATGATAGGTAAACATGTAGAAAGCAAAGAGTAGGCCTAGAATCATTTTGAACGACCACAGATTGAGCATTCGATCAACTCATTCATACACAAAACTATCTTGAAATTCATTGAAAAGAAAAGAACAAAAAATAAACAACACAAGGGAAATGCCAAAAAAAAAAAAAGAGATAGAAATGTGATACTTACTGGAATGAGATAGAGTGGTGTGTTCAAAATGATGAATTTAATGAAAGGAAGTTAGGTGGCTTGGGTGAGTTTTGGGAGAGAGAGGGCAAGAGTTTCATGTATTTTAAGAGAAGAAGAAGTTTGAAATGAAGTGGGGGAAAATCTGATTCCACCCCTCTTTTTATTTTGAAAACTGACATTCACTCGCCCAGGCGAGTTTAAAGTAGCCTTTTTTTTTAGTAGAAAACTTGATTATATGTTTAGATTAGATATAGTTCAAACATAAATTAAGATAAAATTTAGACAACACAAACATATAATCAAGAAATATAAGACATAAAGTTTAGATCACACAAATTAAAGCAAAGTTCAAAAATACTAGGTTGCCTCCCAGAAGCACTTGTTTAACGTCTTTTAAGCTGGAAGTCCTTGTTGTGGTTAGGTTTCTTGAAATTGGACAATAGTGGTGAGCCTATCAATATCACCACCTAAGTAGTGTTTGATTCTGGTGCCATTTGCAGTCCATGTTCTTTTGGTGGTTGGGTCCTCCAATATCACTTCTCCATGTGGCATAACTGTTAGAGATAAGGGGATCAATATGAAGACTAAAGCTTGAAGCTTGGAGAAAAGCTTGAAGATGTTTTGTCTTTTACATGCCTAACTCCTTTGAGTGGTGGCATTTGCATTGGTTGTTATATTAAATGTTGCATCTTAGTCCATATCATATCTTTTATGCATCATGCATCATCATGAGTAAGTGAGAAGAAAGTTTCTAAAGTTAGAAAATTTCTACAGAAGGCATAAATCTCTATTTTAATCGATTACAACCTTATCCTAATAGATTACATAAGTTTTCTTAAGCTTGCAGAATTATATCTCGTATCGGTTTAATCGATTGCAGTCTTATCGTAATTGATTACACAGTTGTTTTGGAGACAATGACTGATTTATTCAGGAGTCTCAGCTTTAATCGATTACCATGTGATATAATTGATTACTTATCTTTCTTTAAGTGTTTCAAAAGTGAACAAGAATACTTTAATCGATTAATTTGAGTATCTAATCGATTACACTATTCTTGAGTTGTTTCCAGGTTTTGGGAAGAACACTTTAATCAATTAAAAAGATAATCTAATCGATTACTTCATTGAATTAATCGATTACCTTGCAGATTTAATTGACTACAGGCGATTATAATTGTTTTCTCTATAAACCAGTTTGTGTTCTCTTCAAAAAACAATGAAATAAGCTTCTGATTGAGCCAAGATCACGTGCTGTTATTAGTTAAAGAAAGATGAGAAGAAAAGTGCGTATAAACAATAACTCACAACTTCTAATCTCTTGATTGTGAAGATCTTTTGTGATAAGTGAGTTGTGTTACTTTCATGAGTACAAGAAGCCACCTTATCAGTCAAGAAAGGTTTTGCAGAAAGGATTGATCAAGTTGTGTCTATCTTTAATCTTGGTTTTTATGTATGGTTATATACATCCTTTTGTTTTTGCATGAATCTCTGAAGGCATGCTAGAATAGGTGTTTCTAGTTTGGGCTAAGGGTAGGTTTCTCTTAGGTTCTTATTCATAGAGGACTCTAGTGTTGGGTGCCTAAGTCTTTTTTTCTAGGGGGGAACTATAGATTGCTTGTGATTGCTTGTAAGAATTCTATATGCATAGTGAAAATCTAATTCGGATTTTGGATTAGAAAACTAGATTGGCTTCTCTAGTGATAGAGAGTGAACCAACATAAAAAGGTTGTTTACTTCTTCTCTTGATATAATATTTCTTTCTCATTTTAGTCTTGGTCAATTTAATAAAGGTTCAAGAAAATATCTTTTTGAAAGAAAGAACTTTAACAAGGATCTTGTGTAAAGGGTGAATTGATCAGTATTGATAGAGTTTGGTTTATTAAGTTTTGTGATACGATTCATACAAAAGAAGTTTTTACAACTCTGATTTTAAAAGTTTGTTTTGTTTTGAAAACCAATTCACCCTGCTCTTGGTTTGTGAGTACCATCATCTTTTTCAATAACTTCATTGATGACGAATGGTCCAGACCATTTTTCAGCTTACTTGGAAACAATCTTAATCTAGAATTAAATAACAAAACCTGTTAACCAGGTTGAAAATTCCTTTTTGAAAGCTTTTTATCATGATAATTTTTAACTCTGCTTATAAAGCTTGGAATTCTCATAAGCTTGAAACCTTAGTTCCTCCAATTCATGAAGTTGGAGCTTCCTATGTGCACCAGCTGCATTTGGGTCAAAATTCAGAAACTTCAATGCCCAATAAGCTTTGTGCTCCAACTCAATTGGTAGGTGACAAGAGTTTCCATAGAACAATTGGAAGGGAGTGAGTCCTGTAAGAGCTTTGTATGCTGTTCTTTATGCCCACAAAGCTTCATCTAGTTTTCGGGACCAATCCTTCCTTAACTAAGCAATTGTTTTCTCTAGGATCTTCTTGACTTCTCTGATAAAAACTTCAGCTTGCCCATTGGTCTGGGGATGGTAAGGTGAAGCTACCTTGTGTCTGACACTATAGTGCTGGAGGACTTTCTTGAGTTGGATGTTACAGAAATGAGATCCTCCATCACTTATCAGTACCCTTGGTGTGCCAAACCTTGAGAAGATGTTTTTCTTGAGGAAGCGAATAATAGTCTTTGCATTTGCATGTTTCACAACTATTTCTTCCACCCATTTTGTTACATAGTCCACAACCAATATAATGTATTCATTTGAGTAAAATGATTGCAATGGACCAATGAAATCCATCCCCCAACAGTCAAAAGCTTCAACCTCCAGAATGTTCTATAGTGGCATTTCATTCCTTCTGGAGAGTCCACTTGCTCTTTGATAGTTGTCACACCTCTGAACATATTCATAAGCATCCTTGTGCAAGGTAGGCCAATAAAAACTAGATTGAAGGACCTTGGCAGTAGTCCTCTCTCCATCGTAATTGCCTTCACAATGTGAACTATGGCAATGCCACAATATGCTTCTTGCCTCCCCCTAAGTTACACATCTTCTCAAGAGATTATCTGCTCCAATTTTAAAAAGATTGGGATCCCCCCACACAAAATATTTAGTGTCCTTGACAAACTTCTTTTTTTGGTACCAAGTGAGATCATCAGGAAATGCACCAATTGCTTTGAAACTAGTCATCTCAGCAAACCATGGCCTTTCTACAATGTTGAATAGCTTTTCATCAAGAAACTCTTCTTGAATTTTAGGACCTTCTGTGGTCACCTCATCATTAGTCTTCCTAGAAAGATGATCAGACACATGATTTTCACTCCCCTACAAAAGTAAAACCCAACGGATAAGTTCTAGGTTTTGAATCAGCTTTAACCAATAGATATTTTGTTGCAGAATGATTAGTAAAAACCACAACCTTAGATCTTATCAAATAAGATCTAAATTTTTCCAAAGCATACACTACTACAAGCAATTCTTTCTCAATTGTTGCATAATTAATTTGAGCTTCATTTAAATCCTTGTTTGCATAGTGCATGACAAGGAAAACTTTATTTTTCCTTTGATCCAGAAATGCTCCTACAACATAAGCACTAGCATCACACATTATTTAAAAATCAAGTGTCCAATTTGGAGCAGTGATTATGGGTGCAAAAATCATTTTATGTTTCAAAGTATCAAAAGCTTCTACACACAATTCATCAAAATGAAATGAAACTTCTTTGTTCAAGAGATTTCTCAAAGGCTTGGCAATCTTCGAAAAATCCTTGATGAAACGCCTATAGAACCCAACATGTCCTAGAAAACTTCTGATGCCTTTAGCATTTGCTGGTGGAGGCACTTTTTCAATGAATTCCACTTTGGCTTTGTCAACCTCAATGCTATGCACATATATTTTGTGGCCCAACTCAATGCCTTCAGTTACCATGAAGTGGAATTTCTCCCAATTGAGCACAAGATTTGTTTCAACATACCACTTGAGTACAGTGTCAAGATTAGACAGACATAAAACAAAAGAAGAGCCAAAAATAGAGAAGTCATCCATGAATACTTCAGTACTTTTCTCCATAAGATCAAAGAAAATAGCAAGCATACAACGCTAAAATGTAGCAGGAGCATTACAGAGACCGAAAGGCATCTTCCTATAAGCAAAAACACAGAAGGGACAGGTAAAATTTGTCTTCTCTTGATCTTCAGGATAAATAGTGATTTGATTATATCCTGAGTAACCATCAAGAAAAAAATAAAATTGTTGGCCTACTAGTCTCTCCAATATTTGGTCCATGAATAGCAATGGAAAATGATCCTTTCTGGTGGCTTTATTGAGCTTCCTATAATCAACACACATTCTTCAACCCATAACAGTACGAATTGGAATTAGCTCATTTTTTTCATTTTTTATAATAGTTATACCACTTTTCTTTGGAACTACTTGTACTGGACTTACCCACTGTATTGGATTTCATCGTTCATACCCTCAGTATCCTAATTAGATTAACATATATAAATCATTTTCTAACATTATTGATGCACACATTAAATTACCTCGAATCTATCCCTCGCACTTGAGAATCCTAAGAATATTTAATGAATATCAACCCCTCGTATATTAAATGAATATCCTAGCATTACAATCATAATCTCGTGCTATTTGCAATCAAAATATTATGCTTTATTCCTAGCAACGTAACGTAAAGAGTAAATTCATTTAGTTCAAATTCTAAGACTACTTTCCAGGCAAACTTAAAATCCAATTTCATGAAACTAGTAATCAAATAGAATCAAATATTACGAACAAAATGAAATCACCAGTAATGAGAAGAAAAGATTCATACATATATAAAATATTAAAAGAGATACATAAGGGTATGAAGATTACATCCAATCCTTTGGAGAAACTATTCGATCATTGTGTAGAGCACAAGATCAACATGAGAAATGACAAAGGATGCAATCCACGGTCACAACTCCACAACCTTGTTACTGAAAGGAGGAATAAGTATGCTCTTGTAATGCTTTGGTCCTTGTTGATAAGCATAGTCACCAAGAGTCCTCCTTGGTGGTCTATTTCCTACCCCTCCTTTTCCTGCCATACTATCAATTGTGAGTGGCTGTTTTGGTGAAGGAGAATCAATAGAAGAAGATTCACCTTGTGGCTTAGTGGTTGCTTGATTCTTTTTCTCTTTGTTCTTCTTTTCAGTCTTGGTAATTTTTGGATCAAATAGCAATTTATTTGTAGAAACTTACCTAGCATAAAGGAAAAAGAACACACTACAATAGACCGTAAGCACCAAGGTTAGCAGAAATAAAATATAACAAGAAAGAATTTATACAAAATCAAAATAAAAGAAATAAATATGATAGTAAGGAAAATAGCCTATCTAACTAAAAATTTAAATCCAAAAGAACTGAGTGGGCAACTCAAGTCCTCGACAATGGCCCCATAAACTTGTTAGACTATTGGCAAGTATACCAATGTTGTCACAAGTTACATATTATATAAAATAGATAATCTCTAGAGGGACTTGAGTTACTCAATTCCTTCGGATAAAAGTAAACAGTTTAATAGTTATGTATAACAAATTTAATCAAAATTTCATGGGTTTATCGAAATAAGGAAAGTAGCAGAAATAACGGAAATAATGGAATTAGTGCGCCAGAAATACGTAAAATTAGGAAAACAAGTACAATAAATTTAATTAATTCAAGAGAAATGTAGGATTGGATTTCATCGTCGTTACCCTTAGTTTCCAAATAATATTAATCCATATGAATCATTTTCTAACATCACTAATGCACACATTAAATCACCTCGAATCGATCCCTCACATTCGAGAATCCTAAAAATATTTACTGAATATTGATTCCTCACATATTAAATAAATATCCCAACATTACAATCATAATCTTGTGCTATTTGCAATCTTAATGTTATGCTTTGTTCATAGCAACATAACATAAAGGGTAAATTCATTCAGTTCAAATTCTATAAGTACTTTCCAGTCAAACTTAAAATCCAATTTCATGAAACTAGTGATAAAATAAAATCAACCATTACAAATAGAATGAAATCACCAATAATGAGTAGAAATATTCATACATATATAAAATACTAAAAGAGATACATAAGGGTATGAAGATTACATCCAATCCTTTGGAGAAACTAGTTGGTCATTGTGTAGAGCACAAGATCAGTAGAAGAAACAATGATGGATGCTATCCATGATCACTTCTCTATAGCTCCTACTCCACTTTTCTCTCTTCTCTCTCTTAGCTTTGTGTTATTCTTCTCTGGTCTGCACTCCATCCTTGCTTCCTTGCTATGCATGGCTTTTTATACAAAATGAGCCAAGAGGTGCCAAACCAACTCACCCAGGCAAGCTGTACTTGCCCAAGCGAGTTGGTTGCTTAAGGCTGAAGACATTCCACTTGCCCAGGTGAGTTGTTTGCTTAAGGTTGAAGAAACTCCACTAGCCCAAGCGAGTTCATTGCTAGTCTGGGTGAGTGGTACACTGAAATATTGCAAAAATAACCCTTTTCCCCTTCATCTTTGGCTTGGTTTTTGGATCTAACAAACAACCATCAAAACATAAGGAATGCATGGATGAATCTTCCATTTAAAAAAAAACATTAATAAATTTACAATATATAAAACAACTAGAATTAAATGAAGTTTATACGAAAACTATTACAATAGAAAGATTAGTGCTGACATTTTAATCTCCCAAATAACAAAAAAAAGCACTTATCGCCAGGCCACATCTCTTCAAATTGTAAGGACAAGACATGACCTATTCCAACTGCAGACAAAAAGGTCATATTCAAAAAGGCTGCCCACATCCCAAGAAGAAGCAAAATGGTGGGAGTATGAATGACCAAACTGGATGCCCAAAGGACACCAGAGGAGTCTTTACTCTTCATGGAGTTGAAGCTTTGAAGGTAAATGTTTCATAAGTGGGATTCCTTTACTTGTGTTATTCAATTCTGGTGCAATCCATTCATTTATGTCTTACTCATGTGTAGAGAAACTTAAGCTTTTTGTGTCTTCTTTGAATAATGATCTTGTGGAAGAGACCCCGACTAGTGGTTCCGTTTTAACTTCTGTTGTGTCTTTGAATTGTCTTGTAGAGATTTTTGATAGAAAATTCTTGATTAACTTGATTTTTTTTATCTTTAAGCCAAATTGATGCTATTCTGGGTATGGACTGGTTATCTTCCAACCATGCCTTGTTAAACTATTTGGATAAAATTGTGGTGTTTGGTGATTCTAAAGTGAGTAGGGATAGGATGTTTATCTCCACCAACCAAGTTATGAAATCTTTGAAAGAAGATGCTCAAATAGAAACCATGGTTTCTATGGGTGACCTTCCCATTGTCAGAGTTTCGTGAAGTGTTTCTTAAGGATATATCCAATTTACCACCTGAGAGAAAGATAAAGTTTTATGTAGATATGGTACCTGGTGCTTGCCCTATATCCATAGCCCCTTATAGTATATCTCCTATAGAGTTAGCCGTGTTGGATCAAGTGTCCTCGGAGTAATTAAGAAGGGGGGTTGAATTAATTATTAATGTGTCTTGACTAATTAAAAAATTTATCCTTCTTAATGTTACTAGATTCAACTAGGCTTTTACTACTAAGTTAAGAAAGTAAAGAACAGAAACAAAAACTTAACCAAAAGTAAAAGCGGCAATTAAAAGTACACAGCGGAAATTAAAGAGTGTAGGGAAGAAGAAGACAAACACAAGATTTATACTGGTTCGGCAACAACCCGTGCCTACATCCAGTCCCCAAGCAACCAACAGTTCTTGAGATTTCTTTAAACCTTGTAAAATCCTTTACAAGCCAAAGATCCACAAGGGATGTACTGATGTGTCATTATTTTCTCCTATTTCTTACCCCTTTTTGTCACCATTTTAATTACTGATTAGCCATAATTGTCAAATTAATTATGCAGTTTTATCATTTGGGCCTACTTGACTAATTCTGTGTTTTAATTTAATTTCAGGAGAATTATAAGCAATTGGGCTTGGATCCAGAATTGGGCTGAACCGGCTTGGACTTGAAGAGAGCAGACAATTTTATTTGTCGTCCAGTTTTATTTCATTTTGTTTTTGGGCTATATTTTTGTAATAGGGCCACCATACCTTATTTTAGTGAGCCCAACTGCTAGGGGTTTTAAGGGTTTTCGTGTTACTGTTCATGAGGAGAGAGAATTGTAGGGTTTCATTTTTTAGCTTCTTTTCGTGTTACTGTTCACACACACTATTCATGTAGCAATTTCCAGTTCATTTTCTGCTTCAATTTCCATTTCATTTCCTGCTTCAAATTCCATTTTGTTTTTGCTGTTAATGGAAGGCTGAAACTCAAGTGTTGTTTTCTCTTGAGGATTAAGCATAGCTCTCTTTGAGGTTTTGTTCTTAATATTAAATTCTGATCAGTTTTTCCCCTTCACCAGTTATTCTGTTTTGTTGCTGATATTAATCCGTGCATGCTTAATGCTTGATTAATTGTCTCTGTGCTTAATTAACGTTCATGCTTAATGGACATGTGAGAGGGATTAATTGGTGTATGTGTTGCTTAATCACATAATGACAACCTTGTGTTAATTTTCGCTTAGTAAATTAATTTCGGGTTGGATTAAGTGGTTGAACTAATTAGGGATAAATTCTCGTAACCTAGGATAAGAGACTTGCTTTTGAATCAAGGGGAAACAACATGTTTTAGTTCTGTTATCTTTTGAATTCAAGTTTGCTTGCTGTTTAAATTACAAAAACAAACATAACCCCCCGCATTTTGTTACTGTTTTGTTAATATATGTTATAAACGTTTGGTTGATCATTGCTCACTGGGAGACGACCTAGGATCACTTCCTAGATACTGCATTTTAATGTTTATTTGATTCGGATACGGCTTCGATCATGTGCCCTCCCTTGTTCTCTTTGAACAACCAAGTGGATGTACCCTCTACTTGAACTGATTCATAAGAGATGTACCCTCTCTTGTTCTCAGTATAACAACCCAAGTAGATGTAACCTCTACTTGTGCCACAAAGGATGTACCCTCTAATGTGTTAAGACAAAGAATTCTTAGGCGGTTAGTCCCTTTAATTCTCTGTGAGGGGGATACAAAAGATATCACAGGCGGTTAGTCCTTTGAAATCTTTTGAATAAAGGGAAAGGGAAAAAGATATCTCAGGCAGTTAGTCCTTTGAAATCTTTTGTAAGAAACAGAAGATATCTCAGGCGGTTAGTCCTTTGAAATCTTTTGTCAAGAGGAACAAGGGAAGAAACAAAAGAATTCTCAGGCGGTTAGTCCTTTGAATCTTTTGACAAGAGAAAGAAGTGAATAAAGAAAAAGAATAGCACAAGTTTTTGGTCAATGAACTTTTCTTGAAAGAGAAAGTATTGAACAAAAACTTTTAGAAAGATGAAAAGAAATGAATGAAAGAAATCAATCTTTTTGAATGAAAGAAATCAGTCTTAGTTAGTATATGAAATTCGTGCCATGGTCACATATTTATAATCATTTGATGTCTCAAGTTAAAGTTTGTGACTCTTGGCAATTTCTTTAAAACTAGTCACTTTAAGAGTTGTGACTTTTGTGAAAACTAGTCACTTAAAAAGTTGTGACTTTTGAAAAAATCTTCAGAAACAAGTCACTTTAAGAATTGTGACTTTTGGAAATTTTTTTTTCGAAATCAGTCACTGGTAATCGATTACCATTATAGTGTAATCGATTACAAATCAAAAGATGTGACTCTTCATGTTTAAATTTGAAAATCAAAATGTTTAGAAACACTGGTAATCGATTACATGTAGTCCTGATTCTTTGGAACTTGCTTAACTCTTGATTCTTTGGCATCATCAAAATAATCTTGGAAGTCATTGCTTCCACAAGCCGAGCTTAAGAAGTAGTTAGAAGAGTTTTTGGATAAGCAGTTTGTGAGGCCTAGCGTGTCTCCATGGGGAGGACCAATGTTTTTTATGAAGAAGAAAGATGGAACCATGAGGTTGTGTATAGACTATCGCCAGTTGAATAAGGTGACGATCAAGAATAAGTACCCTTTGCCTAGAATAGATGTCCTTATGGACTAGCTGGTAGGAGCTTGTGTGTTTAGTAAAATAGACCTTAGTTCAGGTTACCATTAGATCCGAGTGAAGTCTGAGGACATTCTGAAGACTTTCTTTATGTTTGACCAAAAAGCTTACCTTGAATGATGGAGACTTGCTTGTGGGGCTTCCATGACTTAACAAACTTTTACAAAAGGTTTGTCCCATATTTTTCTATACTTGTAGCACCACTCATTGAGTTGGTGAGAAACCATGTTCCTTCATGAGAAGATGCCCAGGAAATGGGTTTTCAGACCTTACCTTACTTCAACATACCAAACACCACTAATACATATGTTTTTGTTCTTTTTACAGGTGTTGAGGGAAGGAGCCCAGAGTATGAACAACCTCAGGATTTGAGGTCAAATCCTTTCCAAGGTGGAGAGAATGATGCAATCCTACCCCGCAAGGGCATTGGATAGAAGACTCTAAGTAGATTGGGCCAGAGATCCAAGGGAAGGTACTAGGGTTCTCATAAGCCTTAAGGTAGATTTTGAGCCCATGGGCTAAGTATGAGCCCGCTTATCTTTGTAAATATTAGAATAGGTTTTTTCCTTTGTTTAGGCCTTGTATTTTGGCCATTCTAGTAGTATAGGGTTTTAGCCTTGTATTTCGAGGAATTTTGAGTAGTCTTTGTAGTAGGGACTTTTTTTGTATTTTGTCATGGGGTGAGCTTAGCTATTATAAGGGGTGTGTAGCTAAGTTCTAGCTTCTCATCTCAAGGAGGTGAGCTTAGCTATTAGAGAGGTGTGTGTAGCTAAGCTTTAGCTTCTTTAAGAATCTTTTCAAGGAGGTGAGCTTAGTTATTAGAGGGGTGTGTGTAGCTAAGCTCTAGCTTCTCAAGGAAGTTTTCTCAAAGAAGCTTCTCAAGGAAGTTTTCTCAAGAAAGCTTCTCAAGGAAGCTATCAAGTCTATAAATAGAAACATGTGTAACACTTGTTGTAACTTTGATGAATGAAAGTTTTATGAGACACACTTCAAAGTTCCATTTCTCTCCCTCTTTTATTCCTTCAATTTCGTGCTCCCCCCTTCTCTCTTTCTTTTCCTCCATTAAAGCATCCTCTTCAAGCTTCTTATCCAAGGCAATTCTTGGTGGTGAAACTCCTTCTTCCTTGGCTTATTCCCTAGTGTATGGTGCCTCCCTTCTCCTCTTCTCCTTTGCCTTCCGCTGCATCTCCATGGTGTAAAATCACCATTGAAGGACCTCATTGAAGCTCAAAGATCCAGCCTCCATAGAAGCTCCACAAGCAAGCTTCCATCAACAACCATAACAAGAAATAAATATCCATCGCCCCCCCCCCCCTCAAAACATCACACAATATCACCAAAAGGTTTTATACAACAAAATATTACGTCACAGAGTATAGAAATCTTCCCACCCCAAATATACATCAAAAAGGGAAAACTATCCTACACTCAGAGCAGTCAGTACCCAAGGCCCACAACTACCTCCTGAGGAATCGTGTTACTCGTCGGTTGAAAGCATCTCTCCCTCAAGTATCTCTTCACCAATAACATCCATGTAGTAGGCAATCTCAGACGGTGTGAGATTGTCATCATCACTGAAATCTCCAACATCCTCGTAAACTTTAATGGTCCTGTCCTGGCAAAAGGTAGATCTAGTAGGTTTCTCGTTGACACCGTGTCTGAAGAACTGCTGCACAAATCATAATAGGTTGTGTGGTTGTGCAAGTCCAAAGTAAGCATAGTAGATAATGATATGGGTAATATCACGCTAAGAGGTACACTTAAACAGGTAGTGATACGAAGCATTAGCCTCTATGGTGATCAATGGAACATGGGGCTCATCTAACAACAAAACATTGCACTGGATGTATCCAAAATGTGTGAGGCGTGCCTTTTCCTTCATCGTGTAGTTGTAGCGATAGCGACTGATCCATCTAAGCATCCACCACTAATGCTCCATGATCTTCCCCTAAAATTGGTGGTTGCAAGGGTGAGTCCTCTGCTCCTAGAGCGCCATAAACAACAAGCAATAGTAAAACAAAATTAAAACATACAATGAACGTAATTGTTGCGTGTGGTTATCTAAACAAACGACACTCTCGCATCTGTTAGACTATTGGCATGCGTACCAATGTCGTCGCAGGTTACGAATTCACTAAAAGAGATCGTCTCCACATGGACATGAGTTACTTAATTCCTTCGAATAAAAGTAAATAGTTCAATAGCTACGTACAAGTTTAATCAAAATATCCTAGGTTTGTCTATCTAACGAAAGATAACTAAAGTAACAGAATTTAGTGCATCGGAAATACATAAAATTATAGAAACAATATAATGAATTTAATTAATTCAAGAAAAACGTAGGATTGGATTTTATCGTTCGTAGCCTCAGTATCCTAATAAGATTAATATATATGGATCATTTTCTAAGATTACTAATGCACACATTAAATTACCCTGAATCGATCCCTCATACTCGAGAATCCTAAGAATATTTACTGAATATCAATCCCTCGAATATGAAGTAAATACCCTAGCATTACAATCATAATCTCGTCCTAATTGCAATCAAAATGTTATGCTCTATTCCTAGCAACGTAACATAAAGAGTAAATTCATTCAGTTCAAATTCTAAGAGTATTTTCTAGTCAAACTTAAAATCCAATTTCATTAAACTAGTGATCAAATAGAATCAAGCATTACAAACAGAATGAGATCGCCAATAATGAGTAGAAAAGATTCATACATATAAAATATCAAAAGAGATACATGGTCACAACTCCGTAGCGCCGAAAATCCACTTTGGAGAAACTAACCGATCATTGCTTAGAGCACAACTCTGCACTTACTCGCTCAGGTGAGTTGATTATTAATGCCTAAAGAAACTTGATTAGCCCAAGCGAGCTGGTTGCTAGCCTGGGCGAATGGATGTCTAAAATCTTGGAAAAATAACCATTTTGCCCTTCCTTTTAACTTGGTTTCTGGATCCAACAAACAACCATCAAAACCTACATAATCATGGATGAATCTTACATATTTAAACAAAAACATTAGTAAATGTACAATATACATAAAACAACTAGATTTAAAGGAAGTTTATAAGAAAACTATTACAATTGAAAGATAAGTGCTAATATTTTAATCCAAAAGTAACTGAAATATGACCAATGGTTCCTTAATCTCTATCCAATCCTCTTCACTATTGTCTGTCACAACCTACCCTTCGGTAGGAGAGCGACGTGGGGCTCACGGGTGCATCTTCCAAGGGAGGAAGGCGCGCAGAGTCGCCACCAACGTTTATTTGAGGAAAACGTCGGAAAAACCAGAACGTGTGATGTAGTAAGCAAATGCTCACCTCCCCCTCTAAAATTTAATTGGATTGGGCTTCTACCAATTCAATTAAATTTTATTTCCCAACACACACATCAAATATTCACTTACTTCATGTGAAATTACAAAACTACCCATAATACAAAAACTAGTCTAGGTGCCCTAAAATACAAGGGCTGAAAAATCCTATATTTCTAGGGTACCCTACCTACATTATGGAGCCCTAAATACAAGGATCAAATATAATGACATCCTAGTCTAATATGTACAAAGATAATTAGACCCAACCTTGGCCCATGGGCTCATAAATCTACCCTGAGGTTCATGAGAACCCTATGGCCTTCTTCAGTAGCTCTAGCCCAATCCTCTTGGAGCCTCTTGCTCATGGCTCTAGTGACTGGTCCCTTCCTAGGGAGGATTGCATCATCCCCTTCCCCTTGAAGAGGATTTGACCTCAAATCTATTAGTTCCTCCTCCTCAATATCAGCTCCACCTGCAAAAGGAATTAAATCAGAAATTTTAAAAGTGGTGCTGACTCCATACTCTTCTGGGAGGTCCAACCTATAGGCATTGTTATTGATCCTCTCCAAAACCTGAAAAGGTCCATCCCCTCTAGGGCTAAGCTTGGATTTCCTTTTAGTAGGGAATCTATCCTTCCTAAGATGGAGCCAAACCCAGTCATCATCATTAAGAACTAGCTTTTTTCTTCCTCTATTGCCTTTAGTTGAATACACCTTTGTTTGGTTCTCTATTTGGTTCTTAACCCTCTCATGCAACTTCTTTACAAACTCTGACCTAGATTCCCCTTCTTTATGTATAAAAGAAGTGTTCAGTGAGAGGGGAATGAGGTCTAATGGTGTTAGGGGATTGAACCCATAGACAACCTCAAAAGGGGATTGCCTGGTGGTTCTATGAACCTCCCTGTTTTAGGCAAATTCTACATGAGGAAGATACTCATCCCAAGACTTATGGTTGCCTTTCAGAAGAGCCTTTAAAAGGGTGGATAAAGACCTATTCACTACCTCTGTTTGCCCATCAGTTTGTGGATGACAAGTGGTAGAGAAAAGAAGTTTAGTTCCTAGCTTAGCCCATAAGGTTTTCCAAAAGTGGCTAAGGAACTTAACATCTCTATCTGACACAATGGTCCTAGGCAAACCATGGAGTCTCACAACTTCCCTGAAAAGAGTTTTGAGATGTGGGAAGCATCATCCACCTTGTGGCATGGTATAAAGTGTGCCATCTTGCTAAACCTATCCACCACCACAAAGATAGAGTCTACACCTATTTGGGTTCTAGGAAGCCCAAGGACAAAGTCCATACTAATGTCTACCCAAGGTGCAGATGGGATGTGTAAGGGTGTGTATAGCCCATGAGGCATCACCCTAGACTTGGCTTGTAAACAAGCCACACACCTAGTGCAATGCTTATGGACATCTTTCTTCATATGGGGCCAATAAAACTTTTCTTTGAGTAAGACAAGGGTCTTGTCTATCCCAAAGTGGCCCATGAGCCCACCCTCATGGCTCTCTTTCACAAGTAATTTCCTAATGGATCCAAGGGGTATGCAAAGCTTTCCCTCTTTGAACAAATACCCCTCAGCCAAATAGAATCCATCTTGGGCCTTTTTCCCACAACTCTCGTACATGGGAGAGAAATGTTCATCTAAAGCATACAAGTCCCTAATATTATCATATCCTAAAATTTGAGCTCCTAGGGAGCAAAACAATGTGTGTCTCCTAGAGAGGGCATCAACTACCACATTTGTTTTTCCCTTTTTGTATTTGATAACGTATGGAAATTGCTCTAGGTACTCTACCCATTTTGCATGCCTCTTGTTTAACTTGCTTCACCCTCTAATGTACTTAAGTGATTGATGATCACTATGAATGACAAATTCCTTGGAAACAAAGTAATGTTCCCAAGTTTGGAGGGCTCTTATTAAGGCATAAAGCTCTTTATCATAGGTGGGGTAGTTGAGGGTGGCACTATGAAGTTTTTCACTAAAATAAGCAATAGGGTGCCCACCTTGTAACAATACAACTCCAACTCCCACTCCAGAGGCATCACATTCTAGCTCAAAAGTTTTAGAAAAGTCAGAAAGAGCTAGAACAGGTGCCTTAGTAAGCTTTTCTTTGAGCAAAACAAAGGCTTGCTCTTGTTTTTCACCCCAGGTAAATGCCACATTCTTCTTCCCCAGCTCATTGAGAGGTGATGCAATTGTATAGAAATTAGGAACGAACATTCTATTGAAGCTTGCTAACCCATGAAAGCTCCTAATATCTCCCACACTTTTTGGGATGGGCCATTCTTAGATGGCCTTGATTTTCTCAGGGTCCACTTGGACCCCATTTCTACCAACTACAAAACCTAAGAAAACTATATTATCTACACAAAAGGTACACTTCTCTATATTTGCATAGAGGGTGTTTTTCGTAAGGACTGAAAGAACTTGTTTGAGATGTCCTAAGTGATCATCTAGGCTCCTACTATACACTAAAATATCATCAAAATAAACAACTACAAATCTACCAATGAAATCCCTTAAGACATGATGCATAAGCCTCATAAAGGTGCTTGGTTCATTAGTGAGCCCAAAAGGCATCACTAGCCATTCATACAAACCAAACTTGGTCTTGAAAGCAGTTTTCCACTCATCACTCTTTTTCATCATGATTTGGTGATAACCACTTTTAAGATCAATTTTTGAAAAGATATTGGCACCATGCAACTCATCAAGCAAATCATCAAGTCTAGGAATGGGGTGCCTATACTTTACAGTGATGTTGTTGATGGCCCTGCAATCTGTACACATTCTTTATGTACCATCCTTTTTGGACACCAACAACACTGGCACACACATGGGCTTAGGCTCTCTTGGACCAAACCCTTCTCCAACAATTCTTTAACCTGAGACTCTATCTCCTTAGTCTCCTGAGGGTTAGTCCTATAGGCTGGCCTATTACGAAGGCTTGCTCCTAGGACTAAATTTATTTGGTGTTCTATTCCCCTTAAAGGAGGTAAGGTCTCAAATGTAAGAATTGTGGCAGTGCTAAGATAGGAGAAGGTAGAAAGATTGTTTAAGAAGGAGTGCTCTTTTAATATCACCTTTTGTTGCAAAATGATTTTCCTTCTTAACAATCTTCTTGGAGGAATCCTTTTCCTCTTTTTCCTTCCCCTTGGCCTTTGAAGACAAGGCCTTACTATCCTTCTTTTTCTTTTGTTTTTCTAGTTTTTCTTCCTTATCCCTCTTATCTTTCATAGTTAGTTGATCTTTGGCCACCTATGAAGGTGTTTGAGGATGCAACACAAATTTAGTGCCAAGATGGGTGAGGGTAATCTCATTAGTTAGGCCATTGTAAATGATATTCCTATCAAATTGACACGACCTTCCTAAAAGAATATGTCCTGCCTCCATGGGACCTATATCACAATTAACTTCATCCTTATATGTCCCAATGGAGAAAGGTGCCTTCACTTGTTGGTTAACTATCATTTCCCCTTGCTCATTGAGCCATTGAAGTTTATAAGGTTTTGGGTGGGGAATGATAGTGAGGTTCAACTTAGAAACTAATCTTGTGCTACAACAATTGCAACAAGATCCACTATCCACAATGAGAGAACAAGTTTTATCTAAAATTTTGCATCTTGTATGAAAGATGTTCTCTCTTTGGGATTGAGATAGATCACAAGATTGACCTCCAAGGAGCCTTCTAACCATTAAGAGGTCACCTTCTTCATGGGGGTAGACTTCCTCACTAGACTCTTTACCTCTTACTTCATCTTTACTTCCACTAGAGGAAGGGCAAGAAGTAGTCTCCTCTTGACTACTATAAATGTCTTGACCCCTCATGATCATGGTTTTCTTTGTGGGGCATTGAGAGGCAATATGACCTCTCCCAAGACATTTGAAGCATTTAATGTTGCTAGTCCTTTCTTGGGAACTAGTCTTAGGGGTGTATTTCTCTATGGTCTTACCCTTATCTTCCTTGGGTTTTGAAGGCACAGCCCCTAAAATTCCATGGGCTTGGTCCTTCCTTGGATAAGAGTGAGAGCCATAAGATTTTGAAGAAGGCTTTATTTTTAAGTTGTTGCTCCACTCTTATACAAAGTTGGACTAGCTCATCTAGGTCCCTATATGGAAGGAGTTCAACCTTGTCCCTCACTTCCATATTAAGCCCACTAAGGAACCTAGCTATGCTTGTTCTTTCCTCCTCCCTAAGTCCAGCTCTTAAAAGGAGTAGTTCCATTTGTTGTCTATATTCTTCAACACTTGTACTCCCTTGTCTAAGCCTTTGGAGCTTGTTCATAAGCTCCCTTTCATAGTAGAAGGGAATGTGCCTCTTCCTAAGGGCACTCTTAAGATCATTCCAATACTCTACTGGAGGATCCCCATGAATCCTTTGTTCCCTAACAAGGGAAGTCCACCAATAGAGGGCATACCCTTGAAAGCTAAGGGTAGCCAATTGAACTTTTCTCTCTTCGCTAATATGATGGCAAGCAAAGAGTTGTTCAACCTTCATTTCCCAATCTAAGTAGGCCTCAACATTATCTTTTCCATGGAAATATGGGAGGCTAATGTTAACCTCTTGAGGCCTTTTATCCTTTTCTCTTCTTTGGGAGTGATGTTTAGTATGTGAACTATGGCGCCCTCTATAATAGTCGCTAAGTTCTTCACTTAAACTTTTGCAAGAGTCATGACTACTATAGGAGGCATGTTTTTATCTTTTCATTTCTTTCATTATTTTTCTTCTTTCTTCCTCTCTTATTTTCTCTCTTTCATCTTGACTTATTTCTTCCACTCTTTTTTTACCTTTTTCTTTTCTCTCTTGTTTTTCTTTTGACAACTTAAGGGATCTCAACTCATCTAATATCTTATTCAAGGGTCCTTAGGAGTAGAACCCTCACCATTAACACTAGATGAAGAATGAAGACTCATGTTTGTTCCTAAGTTATGGTTCTTTCTTGTTAGGGGTTTGAAAACAAAAGGTAAAAGAAATTATGGTTGAAACTAGCCAAAATAAACACTAAAAGAGGTGTGAAAGACAAGGTAAAAACTAATTGGTAAAAGGCAAGCTACCTAGGCAGTTTGACAATAGAGAGTAAAGGGAATAAGCTATGAAAGTAAGTAAGAAATTAAAGTGCAAGAAATGAAAACTAGGCGGATCCTAAGAGTGTTTGGATGACCTCATTTAAGGTTCCCAACAAAACACTCACTATCCTAAGGGAAAATTGCTTAAAATTATTACACACAAATGGATGTAGGGTGACCTATTGGAGGCTCCCAACTTACTTCCAATGAAAGACCTTTTTGTTACAAAATTTGAAAGCAAAGCAAATTGCCAATTACAAAATTACAAAAAAAAGTCCTTAATTGTGGTGGCTATTCACTCTTTGGTGTTTCACTCAATTTGGAGTACTTCTTAGTCCAATAGATCTTAATGTGGTTGGCCCCTTGCTTCTTGCTCAATTTCTTCAAGGTATGACACCAATCCTCCTTTCCAATTCCCTATATGGCAACTCACAAGCAAGGAAACATATTGCGGCAGTAGGGACTACCAGCAACAATATGTTATCAAAGAGAAAAACTCTAGATGAGGGTTCACTGTTATCAAGCAAGTCGGAGACCCAGCATGACCACGAATTCACCTCCACTCCTTATGTTCCCATGGACCCGGGTATAGGGCCTTTTTTTCAACTCACGTGTGCACAAATAGTGTTGGTGTTTGTGTGCATCAAATGAATAAATATCTATCTCATGCATACATTTCAAAAACACACTAAAAGCATCAAAGAGTTATATATAAGAATGTAAGAGAAATAAAAGGAAACCGACAAAAGAGGAAGTCATGATATTGCACGAGATTAGAAGGCCTAACTCTCTAAAAACAGTCCCCAGTGGAGTAGCCAAGTGTCACAACCTACCCTTCGGCGAGAGGGCGACGAGGGGCTCACGGGTGCGTCTTCCATGGGAGGAAAATGCGCAGAGTCGCCACCAACGTTTTTTTGAGGAAAACGTCGAAAAAACCGGAAAAGGTGTGGTCTACGAACTTTAAGTGTGAAAGGTTCGGGAGTTGTATTTACGCACGGGGAAGGTATTAGCACCCCACGCGTCCATCACAAGGGACGGTAGCCTTTAATCAAGTGTCCAAATATGACTTCAATATGTTTTATTTTCCCTTTTTACATCTTTTTGTGGTCGATGAGGGTGTTTCCCTCGCTCCTACGTATCCTCAATTTGTGATGAGGAAATCAGACCTACATAGTTCTTTGAGAACTAAACGTTGGTTAAGTTGTTTTTATCTTTTTTAGCAAGATATATTTTAACCAAACAAAAGGTCATTTAAGGCGTTGGACCATTAAACGATCTTTTGATTTTTGAAAGGAGAAAGATGTTAAGGCGTTGAACCATCAACGATCTCTTTGGTTTTTGACATAAAACGGCAAACTTACATATTAATTTTATGATTTTGAATGGTCCATGTTTAACCAATAAAAGCAAAGGGGACCGTTTTAAGGCGTTGGACCTTTAATGGTTTTTAGTGATTTTTGTGGATAAAGCTTAATTTGTGAGTTGATTTTAGCTTTAGTTTCACTTTGTTTATTAGTCAATTCATTCAAGGAAACTTTCAAAGAAAAATGCCCGATTGATTTTTTTGATTTATTTTATTCAAAGATATTTTGATTATTTTATTATTGTTTTGCCCTTTTTTGGTTTAAAACGTGGTTACGGCGTGAATGATCGGTTGAATTTTATTTTAACAGAGATCAAACGATATTACAACTCAAATGATCGGTGGAAACTCATTTCATTATTTATTAGGTGAGAAAACAACTTAAATAAATGGTTAAAGCACGTCAAAAAGGGGATACGGAAAATAAATGAAATAAAAATAAAAGCACGTGGAATAAGTGGGGACCACTAAGGGTGCATAGAATGAATTGAAAGATTTTATTTCGAGAACTTACTGGTTGAAGACCGAAGAACGATGAAGAACGAACGAAGAACAATGAAGAACAGTGAAGAATCTTCATGAAATCGCTCATGGAAACGTCTTGGAAGCGCCTCGGCTTGGATTTTTTTCATGGAAACAATTTTCCTCACTAATTTCGAGAGAATGCTAAATACCAGAAGGGCTGAACATTTTTACTCTACCCTCTTTCCCTTATTTATAGGTGAAAAGAGGGAGGTGGTTGTCGCCCAGCTCGCCCAGGCGAGCTGGGTTGCTTCCACCAGAAGGCACCGCCTTCTGCTGGAACCCCCTGGAAGGCACCGCCTTCTGTTGGAACCCCCTGGAAGGCCCAAGTGGGCCTGGATGCTATTTGCACACCCCTTTTTACTAAATACACCCCATTTTGCCTTTTTTGCTGATTCCTTTTCCGAAACGTTACAGAACTTTATGGATTATGTAACGACACCTATTTTCTTTCCGAAATGTCGCGAAACTTTACGGATTATGCAACAATGCCCTTTTTCACTTCTGGAATGTTGTGGAACTTTACGGATTGCACAACAATGCTTCCTTTTGACTTCCGACATGTTGCAGAACTTCACGGATTGCCTAACGATGGGTGTTAAGTACCTCAGGGCGGTCAAGCGAAGGTTGCATGCCACCAAACAATGGTCCCCGGACGAAATTAGGGTATCACAGTTGGTTAAGCTGTTTTTATCTTTTTTCGCAAGGTATATTTTAACCGAACAAAAGTCGTTTAAGGCATTGGACCTTTAAACGATCTTTTGATTTTTGAAATGGAGAGAAACGTTAAGGCATTAGACCATTAACGATTTCTTGGTTTTGAAAGGAGAGAAATGTTAAGGCATTGGACCATTAACGATCTCTTGGGGGTGGTCGACAAAAGCGGGGCTTTTGCTCTACGTATCCTCAATTGCGATGAGGAACTCAGACCTACGTAGTTCTTGCAAAAGAAATAAAGTTATGTGTTGATTTTATGCTTTGAATGGTCCATTTTAACCAATAAAAGCAAAGAGGACCATTTTAAGGTGTTGGACTTTAAAACGGTTTTTGAGTGACTTTTGCAGACAAAGCTTGGTTTGTGAGTTGATTTTAGCCTTAGTTTCACTTTGATTATTAGTCAATTCATTCAAGGAAACTTTCAAAGAAAAACGTCCGATTGATTTTTTTGATTATTTTATTATTTTTTTTTTGAAGATTATTTTGATTATTTTATTATTATTTTGCTTTTTTTATTCAACCGAAGTTACAACGTGAACGATTGGTTGGATTTTATTTAAATAGTGATTAAACGAGATTACAACACAAATGATCGGTTGAAATTCATTTTATCAATTATTAAGCAAGATAACGGCTTAAATAAACGGTAAAAAGCTCGTTAAAAGCGGGACAAAAGAAAATCGAAAGTGAACGAGATGAAGATGAAAGCAAACAAAACAAGAAATGAATTGAAAGTCTCGGATTCGAACACTTACCGGTTGAAGACCGAAGAACAAGCAAAGAACAATTGAAGAACGGTGAAGAATGACAGAAAATCTTCACGAATTTGCTCACAGAAACGTCTTGAAAGCGTTACGGAAGCACCTCGGCTTGGATTTTCTTCACGGAAATGTTTGGCTTCTGGCAAGTGCAGCATATCGCACAAGTAGTATAAAACGGTAAGAACTGAGTATCGAACACTAGGGGAACTTGTGTTATTCAGTAAGCTATTTCAGCAAATAAGCGTCTATTGTGTAAAAGTAAGTGTGAGTATGAACAAGTGTATAAACTATCTATGCAAAAAGAAAGAAATTCATGTGAGAGAAATGATGTGTAAAAACAAGTAGAGAACACGTTGGTCTTCCTAATAGGTTCCTGATGCTAAAAAGATATTCTCTATCTAACAATGCTCATGTGCTCTTATGGTGTCTCCTGAAATACTAAACCCCGATTCCTCATGATAGTTTAGCCTAATCCTGATCAAGCATCGTCTGCAAATTCCTCTTGTAAGACTAAACTCAACCAGGACCGCATTAAGACACACATAATCAACTGACTTATCACACCCCAATTTTGAGTGAAAGCACGACAACTCAACCCTACACTATCAAGGACTTTAGAGTCAGACCAGTTTCCACTGTTCAATGACCCTAACAAAGCATGCATCTATGTGATCAAGGTAAAGACATACTGGAATGAAAAGCAAATAGCATAGAGAACACACAAAACATCATTAAATAGATAGAAATATATTTACATCAGGTACCTACAGGGAAGATCCTACAGGGGATTTAGCTTTCCATACTAGGAAGCCTTCTTAACAACAAAGAGAAGAACAAGATGAAAGATTGCAAAAATACAAGTGGTGAGGATGTCTCCTTCACCTCTATGATCTCAAAATCACTCACAAACTCATCTCCAACTCTCAAACCGGCTCCTGCTTTAAGCTCTGGTCTCTGCAGATCTTCACACAGCAGATTCTCTCAAAACTCTCTGCAACTTGGACCTTTCACTCTCTAGAAACCCTAGACATGCAAAGCTCTGAATCCCAGTCCAAACTCTCTTCACAAAATCTGATTTCATGCTTAAATAGGTGGCCTTGTTCATTTCCCAACGAGCAGTGACAAGCCAAATGTTCATAATATACTTGCAGTAACAGTAACGATTGGGGGGGGGGGGGGGTTTGTTTGTTTTGTGATTAAAGAGAAGAACAAGAAAACTGAAATACGAAACTACTAATATTAAAAACGGGTTGTTTCCTCTGATTCAGAAGCCATTCTCTTATCCTGGGTTGGAGAATTCGTCCCTAACAGTCAACCACTTAATCCAACCCTAATTCAATTTACTAAGCGAAAATCAACTTAGGGTTTTCAATACGTGATTAGGCACCACATGCACCAGTTAGCCCTTCGTCCATTAAGCATGAACGCAAGTTAGGCTCAGAGGCAATTAATCGAACACGAAGCGTGCACTGATTAATATTCACGAATTTGGGATACTGGTGAAGGGAGAACTGCCAGGAAACCACATTACAAGCGAAACCTCAAAGAGAGTTGGGCTTCGTCCTCAAAAGGAAACAACACCAGAAAATCTAGCCTTCCATGGATTCAAACAGAAAACGCAATTGAAACATGAAGCAGAAACGTAAATGAACGGAAACGTAAATGAACAGAAACGTAAACGAACAGAAATGTAAAATGGAACAGAAACGTAAATGAGAGTAGAAGAAGAAGCAAGAACGAAATTGTAATTAGAAGCAGAAAACGTAAAATTGCATTACGAACTCAGAAACGTCAAAACAGAAAAACGAAAACCCTAAAACAAAGCTCTGAATAATGAATAGCATAACAGAATAGAATGCCCTGCACGAATCCCAAGGCAGCTATTTAAAAAGAGTCACTAAAAGTCACTGGGCCCTATTACAATACTCTGGCCCAAAACGAAATAAACACTGAACAACATAAAATAAAATTGCGAAATTTCCTAATTAGAAATTAACTAAGGTAAGCGCTGCTTTATTTGCCCTCTTCAAGTCCACAACCAAAATCCGGATTAAGCCCAATGTTTCATTAATTCCTGAAATTAGATCAAAAACATCAAATTAGCTAAATGAGCCCAAATAATAAAACTGCCTAATTATTTGACAATTCAGACCAATCAATAATTAAAATGGTGCAAAAAGGGTTTTGAAAATAGAAGAAAATGATGGCACATCAAAACCCCCCATACTTAGCCTTTTGCACTCCTGGGCAAAATGAAACAAAGAACAAAGTCCAAGGATATGAAAGGGAGACAAACAAAAACATTCACATATTTCTCAATGAACATCAAGGAATGAAAGGAATGGGTAACATCTAACATAAGGAGATCCAGAAAAAATCAAGACATTCATGAAAATCATCCAAGCAACCCAATCATGGCAAAATAGTTAATCAGCTTAAGAATGAAAAGTGATAAAGCCTCACAAGATATACACTCTATCTCTCAAGTGTTTAGGCTACTATTTACCCTCAAAGCACCCATGAAAGCAAACACCACATAAACTTGGCAAGATTCTAAAATTGACAATCAACCCATAAACACAAGCACATGAGGATCAAAAGGTCTTTTAAGGTTGTAATGGGGCCAAGGACAAGGTATGGAGAAATATGGAATAAGTGGCTAAATCCCAAAGGAATAGAGGAGCAAAGGGGAATAAGTGCATATTAAGAAAAAAATAAAAAGAAGTAAAGATAAAAATTAAACATGAAGAGTAGAACCAAGAGTTTCATCATTCTTGTGCCATTTAATATCTTATTCACTCAACTTTATTGCTTTCTTTTTTTTTTTTCGAATTTTTTTTTTTTTTTAGCCTTTGAGAAACAACATTTCATTCAGCATGTCCAACATTTAACCAATATACAATGTACATCAAGTATGGCCCAAAATACATCATGAAGCATAGCCAACAAAACAAGTTGTCCAATGAAACAAAAACCCCCCACACTTATTCCCAAAACAATTCCAAAGCTCCAAAATTCCTTAAGGATATGGTAATATCATGGTTTTTCACTTAAGGCTTGTAGTGAGCTTCAAAACAAGGAAAGGGAAACAAGGCTCAAAAGGGCTATCAAAGGAATTAATTCAAGGTAAGTCCATTTGGCTAGAAGCTTATAAGAACAAAATTGCCTTAATCATTTCCAAATATGCATGTGAATTAGGACGCATCAACAAGAATCAAGCCAAGGCTATTGTGCAAGCAATCAATGGGGCAAAACACACCAAATGATTATAATGATGGATGGCTCAAATTCTCACAAAGGTAAAATCATCACTTTCAAATTGAGCTTTCAAAACTATCATGACATGTAGAGAAGAATCAAGGATTTCAAGTCACAAAATGTCAAGAACTTTTATTTTCAAAACAATTACCCATTTCTTGAACATATCCTATAATTCAAAGAAAAACATGCAAAGTCGTACGTGCACACGAAATTGACCCAAAATATTAAACTGAAAATCCGACGAAACTAACAACATTAACAAATTAACACAACTAACAAATTAACAAAACCAACAAAACTAGCAAAACCAACAAAACTAGCAAAACCAAATAACACTCCCCCCCCCATACTTAAACAACACATTGTCCTCAATGTAGCACAATTAAAAGATTAAAAACAATTAAATCATCAAAGAGAATCGGACAAGTGTAATAAAAGCAAAGAAGGAGATAGGAAAAGAAAAACTCCCTAAGTCATGGTGGAGGAAGAGTAGGGTGGAGTAAGGAAGTCTCTTCCACCACTACGTCCACTAAAGAAGGGTTCGTGAGGAATGGCTTAAGTCGATGTCCGTTGACCTTGAAGCTCTTGTTTGTGGAGTCGCTTTTGATCTCAACTGTACCATAAGGAAAAACATTAGTAACAACAAAAGGACCAATCCACATAGACCTCAACTTACCACTCATGAGTCCAAGCCTAGAATTATACAATAACACTTTTTGCCCAACCACAAAGTCTTTTTTAACTATCATGCTATCATGGAACTTCTTGGTCTTTTCTTTGTAGAACTTGGCATTCTTGTAGGCGTCTAGGCGGATTTCATCTAACTCACTCAGTTGCAACTTCCTTTCCTCGCCAGCTTGATCCATAGAGAAGTTGCAAGTCTTCACTGCCCAGTATGCTTTGTGCTCAATTTCCACTGGAAGATGACATGCCTTTCCAAAGACAACCCGATAAGGAGACATTCCTATGGGTGCTTTGTAGGCAGTCCGATGTGCCCAGAGAGCATCATCAAGCCTGGTACTCCAATCTTTCCTGCTTGGCTGCACAATCTTCTCTAGAATTCTCTTGATTTCCCTGTTAGAAATTTCTGCCTGTCCATTAGTCTGGGGGTGGTATGGTGTGGATACCCTGTGTACCACCCCGTACTTTTTAAGCAGGGCATGCATTGTCCTGTTGCAAAAATGGGTTCCTTGATCACTAACAATTGCTTTAGGTACTCCAAACCTGCAAAACAGATTAGACCTGACAAAGTCTGCGACAACTTTAGCATCATTAGTTCTAGTGGGCTTGGCTTCCACCCATTTTGAAACATAATCAACTGCAAGGAGAATATAAACATAACCAAAAGAGACAGGAAAAGGACCCATGAAATCTATACCCCAGACATCAAACACCTCACAAAATAGCATAGGTTGCTGAGGCATTTGTTGTCGCCATGTAAGTGTATTTCCTGCTCTCTGACACTGCTCACAAGTGCTGCAGATCTTCCACGCATCTTTAAAGATGATGGGCCAATAAAAACCACAATCAAGCACTTTGCGAGCTGTCCTTTGAACACCCAGATGACCTCCCGGTGCGGAAGAATGACAGAACTGCAGGACTGAGTCAGTCTCATGATCTGGAATGCACCGTCTAATGACCTGATCACTGCACAATTTCCACAAGTAGGGGTCATCCCAAATAAAATGCTTAGCATCACTTTTAATCTTATCTTTTTGGGCCTTAGATGCTAAGGGAGGAAAAACAGAGGCAACTAAATAATTGACAATGTTAGCAAACCAGGGAGTAGAAAGAGAGTCAGAAATACTATACAATATATACAAATGATCATCCGGGAAATCATCCCGAATAGGTGAATCTGCATCAGAGACACGTTCGATCCGACTCAAATGATCAGCAACTAGATTTTGTGCTCCGCTCCTATCACGGATCTCCAAGTCAAACTCTTGGAGCCAGAGCATCCATCGGATCAACCTAGGCTTAGAATCAGCCTTCTTCAACAAGTACTTTAGAGCTGCATGGTCAGTATAAACAATAATGCGAGTACCAAGCAAATAAGATCAAAATTTTTCAAGAGCAAAAACTATAGCTAGAAGCTCTTTCTCAGTAGTAGTTTAATTTGCTTGGGCAGCATCTAAAGTCCTAGAAGCATAATATATCACCCTGGGCAATTTATCAATTTTCTGAGCAAGGACAGCCCCCAATGCATAATTTGATGCATCACACATAAGCTCAAAAGGGGCTGTCCAATCGGGTGCCTGGATGATGGGGGTGGTAGTCAACGCTCTTTTGAGGCAATCAAAAGCCTCTTTGCATCTGTCATTAAAGTCAAACTCCACCTCCTTTTGCAGCAAGTTGGACAGTGGAAGGGCTACTTTGCTAAAATCCCTTATAAAGCGCCTGTAGAATCCTGCATGACCATGAAAAGATCGCACCTTTCGCACACAAGAGGGGTAAGGCAATTGTGAAATAACAGAAATTTTTGCAGGATCTACTTCAATACCCTTATTGGAAATAATGTGGCCTAAAACTATACCTTGCTCAACCATAAAATGACATTTTTCAAAATTTAGAACAAGGTTAGTTTCAATGCATCTATTCAAAACTTTTTCCAAACTATTCAAACAACCATCAAAAAAGGATCCATATACAGTGAAATCATCCATAAACACCTCTATGCAATTTTCTAAAAAATCACTGAAAATACTAATCATGCACCGCTGGAAGGTACCAGGGGCATTGCACAGGCCGAAAGGCATCCTCCTATAAGCAAAAGTGCCGAAGGGGCAGGTGAATGTGGTCTTTTCCTGATCCTCAGGAGCAATAGTAATTTGCATATAACCAGAAAAACCATCAAGGAAACAGTAGTGGGATTTACCTGCCAGGCGTTCAAGCATCTGGTCAATGAATGGCAGGGGAAAATGGTCCTTTTTGGTAACCTGGTTCAGCCTCCTATAGTCAATGCAGACTCTCCAACTGTTCTGCACCCGAGTAGGAATCAGCTCCTCCTTCTCATTTCTGATCACTGTGAGGCCAGTCTTTTTCGGGACTACCTAGACGGGACTCACCCATTGGCTGTCGGAGATAGGATAAATGATTCCAGCTTGCAAAAGCTTGGTTATCTCCTTCTTCACTACATCAAGAATCATCGGGTTGAGTCTTCTCTGTGGCTGTCTTACTGGTTTAGTTCCATCTTCTAAATTTATTCGATGCATACATGTGGATGGGCTAATACCAGGAATGTCTGCCAGGGTCCAGCCTATAGCCTTCTTATGCTTCTTGAGAACTGACAACAACTTCTCCTCTTGCTCATCAGCAAGGGAGGCAGATATAATCACTGGAAAACTCTTGCTATCATCCAAGTAAGCGTATTTTAAATTTGATGGCAGAGGCTTCAATTCTGGTGTGGTCGGCTGGACAGTGGTAGAAGGAGATGGTTTCTCAGCCTTTACCTCATAAAGAAAGTCAGAGGTATGTGTACTTCCTGAAACATGGTTAGTCCTATCTGACTCTATAAAATCAATCTCAAGAGGTAAAACACCACCACCAGGCATGCAATCAATATCACTCTCAGATTCACTCTCAGCATCAAATTCACATATGATCAAGTACAATTTCAGACTCAATGCATGAAGAGTGAGAGGCATGCAGATTAGAATAAAGATCAGTCATGTATTCATCAACAACATGGTCAATTATTTCAGCACGAAATACAGAAAGATCTTCAGATGGGTATTTCATAGCATCCAGAATATTAAAATGAACAGTTATATCACCAAACTCCATGGACAGTGTGCCTGCATAAACATCTATCTTAGTTCTAGCAGTTTTCATAAAGGGTCTGCCTAGAATGATGGGAACTGATCCTTGAGAAAATCCATCTTCCATATTCAAGATATAAAAATCAACAGGGAAAATCAGTTCACCAACTCTAACTAAGACATCTTCTATGAAACCAACAGGATAGGCAACACTTCTGTTAGCTAAATGAATTACCACATCAGTTGACTGCAAGGGACCTAGAGATAGAGAATTAAAAATAGACAGAGGCCTAACACTAACAGAAGCTCCTAAATCTAGCATGGCATTGTCAAACTTACTATTCCCTATGATACAAGGTATGCTGAATGTACCTGGATCTTTGCATTTTTCAGGAATTTGAGGAACAGATTTACCAATCAATGCGGAGACATTTCTGCCCATGCTAATCCGTTCACTTCCTTTAAGCTTCCGCTTATTAGTGCACAGCTCCTTCAAGAATTTGGCATATCTTGGAATTTGCGTTATCGCATCCAACAGAGGTATGTTTACCTCTACCTTTCTAAATTTTTCCAAGATCTCTTTCTCTGCCTCTTCCATTTTTTTGTTGGAAACTGCTCTTGGAGGGAATGGAAGAAGGGGAATGTGCTGCTTCTGCAAATCAGAATTACCTGTGGAAGAAGATTCACCTGCACAGAAATTGTTAGGTAAATTTTTGTCATCACCTTTTTCTGGAATAGAGTGAAGTTTGGCAGGTTCATTTGCAGATGAGGAAGGTGCTACGGGTTGAGGTCCTTGACATTGCTTTCCCGACCTCAATGAAATGGCACTGACATTTTTGGGATTTTGGACAGCTTGAGAAGGCAGCTTGTCAGAATTCTGGGACTGTTGTTGATTCAATTGGGTAGCCAATTGTCCCATCTGATTGGTTAAGCTTTGAATGGAGGCTCTGGTCTCTTGCTGAAATTGCATGTTCTGCATAGTCATTTGCCTCACAAGTTCTTCGAGGGAAGGTTGTGGAGGGGCCTCAACTGTTGGCTGTTTCTGGGGTTGTTGCTGTTGTTGGATTGGTGGAGGAATGTATGGTCTGCTTGGGCCAGCAGCATTTTGGAAGGAAGGAGCAGGCTACTGTTGTTGTTGCTGAGGGCTGGACCATCTGAGGTTAGGGTGATTCCTCCATCCTGGGTTGTATTTGTTGCTGGAAAGGTCATAATTGTTCTGCTGTGGTTGATTTTGCTACTGAGGTTGAGGAGGTCTATTGTAAATATTTGCAGCATAAGCTTCAGGCTGCTCAATTGCTCCAGGTTGCTGCATGGAAGGGCAAAGGTCTGTATGGTGGTCAGCAGAGGAGCACAAACCACAAACCTTTGCGACAGGTACAAATTTCTGATTCAAGGCCAGCTGGGTTACCAAGTTAACCAATGCATCCAGTTTGCCTTCAAGCTTCTTAGTTTCAGATGATGCAGATGGGTTTGTAGCTACCTCATGCACTCCTCTAATGACTATGGCATCATTTCTGGTGCTAAACTGCTGGGAGTTGGAGGCCATCTTCTCAATTAAATTTCTGGCTTCAGCAGGAGTCATGTCTCCAAGGGCTCCACCACTGGCAGCATCTATCATACTTCTCTCCATATTACTGAGTCCTTCATAAAAATATTGGAGAAGAAGCTGTTCTGAAATCTGATGGTGGAGGCAACTGGCACATAGTTTCTTAAATCTCTCCCAGTACTCATACAGGCTCTCTCCACTGAGTTGTCTAATACCTGAGATATCCTTCCTGATGGCTGTGGTCCTGGAAGCAGGGAAAAATTTTTCTAAGAATACTTTCTTAAGGTCATCCCAGCTCGTGATGGACCTTGGAGCAAGGTAATACAGCCAGTCCTTTGCCACTCCCTCTAATGAATGAGGAAAAGCCTTCAGAAATATGTGATCCTCTTGGACATCTGGGGGTTTCATGGTGGAGCAGACAATGTGAAATTCTTTCAAATGTTTGTGCGGGTCTTCACCTGCAAGGCCATGAAACTTTGGAAGCAAATGAATCAGTCCAGTCTTAAGAACATATGGGACATCCTCATCAGGGTATTGGATGCACAAGCTTTCATATGTGAAATCAGGTGCAGCCATTTCCCTTAGAGTCCTCTCACGAGGTGGAGGTTGTGCCATGTTCTCAGAATGTGCAAAATCAGAATGCTCAGAATCAGAATGCTCAAAATTATAATGCTCAAGATCAGGATGTTCAAAATCACCAATAACAGAATGCACAGATTCACCAGTTATGGAATGCTCAGAATGATCAAAAGGTATAAAATGATGCCTAACTAATCTATGAAATGTCCTATCTATCTCAGGATCAAAGGGTTGTAAGTCAGATGGATTGCCTCTAGTCATACACTACATTCAGCATGCACACAACTAGTTGCCTTGTCATGTAAATAAAGGTGTAGGTTTGAACTACAGCTACCCTCAAATGATATCAAAATGACTTAAAATTTTGTGAGCAACCCTATAAAATGATGAGAAGATAGCACAAAAAATTTCAGACAAAAATTCAAAGTCTAACTATGAAAGCTAAAAATGGTAGGTTAAGAAAAATAAGTGAATAAAACTTGAAAAATAAAAAGTCTAGCTATTTTTCCCACACAATATGGATTAAAAGAAGTTACCACAAAAAAATTCAGCCAAAAATAACAACCCTAGCTACTAAAAAAAAAATCTCAAATAATTCAGCATGGGTGGTCGCTAAAATCCGTCTCTAATTGATTTCTACTACTACTCTGTTTTTCCGCAAGCTGATTTCTACTACTACTCTGTTTTCAAGCACAATCTTCACAGCAAAACACCCAAGATTGAAACAGGGGAGACGCTTAATGGAAAAACTGAAACAGAACACATATTAAACAAAATACCAGGACACTAAACAACACTAACACACATACTAACACAATACTAACAATTAAACATAAAACACGAAAGGATTAAACACACAACACTAGCTAGCTATGATGAACCTTTGGACACTGCTCCCCGGCAACGGCGCCAAATTTGATTGAGGCCGTACCCGAATCAAATAAACATGAAAATGCAGTAACTAGGAAGTGATCCTAGGTCGTTTCCCAACGAGCAGTGACAAGCCAAATGTTCATAATATACTTGCAGTAACAGTAACGATTGGGGGGGGGGGGGTTTGTTTGTTTTGTGATTAAAGAGCAGAACAAGTAAACTGAAATACGAAACTACTAATATTAAAAACGGGTTGTTTCCTCTGATTCAGAAGCCATTCTCTTATCCTGGGTTGGAGAATTCGTCCCTAACAGTCAACCACTTAATCCAACCCTAATTCAATTTACTAAGCGAAAATCAACTTAGGGTTTTCAATACGTGATTAGGCACCACATACACCAGTTAGCCCTTCGTCCATTAAGCATGAACGCAAGTTAGGCTCAGAGGCAATTAATCGAACACGAAGCGTGCACTGATTAATATTCACGAATTTGGGATACTGGTGAAGGGAGAACTGCCAGGAAACCACATTACAAGCGAAACCTCAAAGAGAGTTGGGCTTCGTCCTCAAAAGGAAACAACACCAGAAAATCTAGCCTTCCATGGATTCAAACAGAAAACGCAATTGAAACATGAAGCAGAAACGTAAATGAACGGAAACGTAAACGAACAGAAATGTAAAATGGAACAGAAACGTAAATGAGAGTAGAAGAAGAAGCAAGAATGAAATTGTAATTAGAAGCAGAAAACGTAAAATTGCATTACGAACTCAGAAACGTCAAAACAGAAAAATGAAAACCCTAAAACAAAGCTCTGAATAATGAATAGCATAACAGAATAGAATGCCCTGTATGAATCCCAAGGCAGCTATTTAAAAAGAGTCACTCAAAGTCACTGGGCCCTATTACAATACTCTGGCCCAAAACGAAATAAACACTGAACAACATAAAATAAAATTGCGAAATTTCCTAATTAGAAATGAACTAAGGTAAGCGCTGCTTTATTTGCCCTCTTCAAGTCCACAACCAAAATCCGGATTAAGCCCAATGTTTCATTAATTCCTGAAATTAGATTAAAAACATCAAATTAGCTAAATGAGCCCAAATAATAAAACTGCCAAATTATTTGACAATTCAGACCAATCAATAATTAAAATGGTGCAAAAAGGGTTTTGAAAATAGAAGAAAATGATGGCACATCACTCCTTCACCTCTATGATCTCAAAATCACTCACAAACTCATCTCCAACTCTCAAACCGGCTCCTGCTTCAAGCTCTGGTCTCTGCAGATCTTCACACAGCAGATTCTCTCAAAACTCTCTGCAACTTGGACCTTTCACTCTCTAGAAACCCTAGACATGCAAAGCTCTGAATCCCAGTCCAAACTCTCTTCACAAAATCTGATTTCATGCTTAAATAGGTGGCCTTGTTCGTGCTCATGCGCTTAGCGCACGTATGGACCGCTTAGCGCACGTTAGTGATTTTTGGCTTAGCGTGCCTTTCTCACTTAGCGAATGAACTGAAGCAGTGTGCTTAGAGAGATGAAGCGGTGCGCTTAGCGAACCTGTACAGCTCATCTTCTTCTAGATTCTCCCTCGTGCTTAGCCCAAGATGTTGGATCGAGTGGCCTCAGAATAATTAAGAAGGGGGGGTTGAATTAATTATTCCTAAAACTTTACCAATTAAAAATTACTCTTTTAAGGCTTTTACTTATGTTGTTAAGAGAATATGGAGTAGAAGAGAAACTTAACAAAAAGTAAAAGCAGAAATTAAATGCGCAGCGGAAAGTAAAAGAGTAGGGAAGAAGGAAACAAACACACAAGAGTTTTTACACTGGTTCGGCAACAACCCGTGCCTACCTCCAGTCCCCAAGTGACCTGCGGTCCTTGGGATTTCTTTCAACCTTGTAAAAAACCTTTTACAAGCAAAGATCCACAAGGGATGTACCCTCCCTTGTTCTCTTTGAACCTAGTGGATGTACCCTCCACTAGAACTGATCCACAAGAGATGTACCCTCTCTTGTTCTCAGTTAAACCCAAGTAGATGTACCCTCTACTTGTGCCACAAAGGATGTACCCTCCAATGTGTTAAGACAAAGATCTCTGGCTGTTACACCTTTGATACTTTATGAATGGGGATACAAAAGAATTCTCAGGCGGTTAAACCTTTGAACGCTTTTGTATTAGGGAATGGGAAGAATCAAAAGAATTCTCAGACTGTGTCATTTTGAATTCTTTGAAAAGGGAGAAGGGAGACACAAAAGAATTCAGGCGGCTAGTCCTTCCTTCTTTTGGAAAAGAGAGAAGAGAGACACAAAAAGAATTCAGGCGGTTAGTCCTTGGCGAATTCTTTTTGGCAAAGGGAGAAGAGAATGAAAAGGATGAATAGCACAAGTTTTCAAGGTTTAGAAAACCAAAAAACTTCAGAAAGCTTTTGGTACAAAGAAGAAGAAGAAGTTCAAAGAGATTCAAAGAGATTCAAGGCTTGTAAAGGATTGTAAGAGATTCTTGATAGAAAGATTGATTAGAAAGACTTGATTAAAATGTAAAACAAAGCCTTGCTTTTATAGACTCTTCATGTCTGGTCAAGAAGACCATTTAGAAGAGTTATAACTTTTTAGAAAAACTTAAAACCCATTTTGAAAAAGTCAAAACCTTTTTGAAGAGTTACATCTTTAGATTTTTCTGAAATAAACCCTGGTAATCGATTACGAAATAAGTGTAATCGATTACACAAAGCTTTTGAGTGAAACAATGTGACTCTTCACATTTAAATTTGGAACGTTGTAAATTCAGTTTGAAAACTTTTTCAAACTCATTTTTCTACTGGTAATCGATTACAACAATATGGTAATCGATTACCAGAGAGTTAAAACTCTTTGGTAAAGGTTTTGTCAAAAACTCATGTGCTATTCAAAGTTTTAAAAAAACTTTTTAATACTTATCTTGATTAAGTCTTTTCTTCATTCTTGAATCTTGAGTCTTGAATCTTGGTCTTGATTCTTGAGATCTTGAGTCTTGATTCTTGATTCTAGGCTTTCTTCTTGAGTCTTGAATTCTCCTTGATTCTTGAACTCTTGACTTGTTCTTGATTCACTTGAGATGTTCTTTGATTCACTTGAGTTGTTCTTTGGTCTTTTGAGCTTTTTGTTCATCACCTTTGTCATCATCTTTTGTTGTCATCATTGTTATCATCAAAACACCATTAAATCATTGTTGATTCATCATGAAGCCTTGCTTCTACACAAGAGTGTTGTGCTTAGCGGACGCTCGCTAAGCCAGCAGATTGGCTTAGCGAGAAGTTGAAAATAGCCTTTTCCAAAGCTTGCCTAATTAACCTGAAATTGAATGAAAATGATTATTAAACACACAAAATGAAAATACTAAGTATTTATTACCTATACTTAACAAAAAATACTTATAACATTACAAAATAACCATAAATTGGGAGAGTTTGATACAATTTATACAAGTTTTATACACAAAAGTTAGTCGTTTTCACCGACTAACAACTCCCCCAAATTTATAGTTTTGCTTGTCCTCAAGCTAAAGAGAACAACTCACTTGTCCTCAAGTGAAAATGACATACAGTGACTATGTACAAAGGTGTATGCTACAAAGTGACTGATTGCATGATAAGAGAATGGAGTAAAATGCCCTCATTACTTGTCTTTCACAAGATATGCAGTTATCCAAAGAGAAGAATAAAATGTAACCTGAAAAGATAGATGAAGTTAGGCATAAGATAGATATCAAGGAAAGTACCTTAAACCACAGTCTCACGGTTACTATTTCACTCAAGCACAAGTGTTTAAGCTATTCATTGATAACAACTAGCAAGAGGTCCAATCTTTGAATTTCATCTCATGCCATAAAGTCAGAAATGTATAAATAGAATCAGAAGGATTCAAAGGCTTGGCTACAAAAATTCATTGGTTTTTCTAGGATTCAAAGGCTTAGATTCTAAGAGAGTGCAAATCCTTGACTTATCCCAATGGTCTTGTATTATACAAGTAGCTTTCTCAATATCTTTTCTTCTTAAGTTGCTTTTGACATTATTGTAACAACACAATTTATTCTTTTTTTTTAACATACAACTTATTTGTTGTGTGTGCTGATGCTTAACCTTTTTCTTTTCATTCTAATTGACTTTCCTCCCCCAAATTTAGAGTAAATTTTCCTTGAACCATATGCTCTCCTAAAATCTAAACAAGGTATCAGGAGATAATATTTAAGTTCAGGGTTCAAATTTTTGACAATATCATTCAGCTCAAAAAGGGAGCAAAGGATGCAATTATCATTCAAGGTAAGCTATTTGGTCAAAAGAGCTTGTGTATGTACAATCATTGCCTTCATTATGTCCTCATTTATACATTTCATTCTAAAATTCAGAGATTCATGTAAAGATTATTACTCACAGCTAGTCGTTCACTCATAGTTTAAGGTCACACTCTTACCGATTTTGGTTCAAGCTTTTCTTTCACAATCGATCTGTCTACTAACTAACAATTCTAATTGCAAGTTCACATTCTTGTTCTTTCTTTGTCTAACATACACACTTACTCAAACTCATGATAAGAAACACAAACTCCATCAAAATTATGCACTCAATTTAAAATAAAAACATACATCCATTTCCCACAAAAAGATAAAAGTGTTGCACTGCCATGTCATTAAAAACCAAGTTAAACTGTTCAAAATGCTTCAGAGTAAGCATACTAATTATTCATAAATAAAACTAACAAAAAGGAATTACTATAATAAGACTATAATTAAAATAATAATAAACTAAATGGCACAAAAATATCATCAGGAATTTAAAAATCCTGTGATCTGTCCTGAGTATCCTGTGTCTGAACATCCTCCTCATCTGTTAAGTGAAGCACAGGGGTAGCTAAAGGAGAGGTGTTCGGAGACAGGACTGGTGTAGTCTGATCCTCGGGAGTGGAGGGGTCTACTGCCTGTTGAATTGAAGTTGTATCTAGCATTGGTTCTAAAGGCTCAGAAGTGGTCTCAAGAGATTTCTTAGAAGTGGTTGTAGCTTCTTGTGTTTCAACTACCCTCTTCCTTCTAATTAGGGGCTTTAGAGTAGAAGTCTCGGATGACTCATCCTCCCTCGGCTGTGGTACCTAAGCGGTGAGACCTTCGTCCTCCCTATGAAAGGGAGGCTGAGTCCCGGGCCAAGCTACCCATTCATTAAACTGTTCAATAGAAGGGATAGAGTCTGGAGGTGCTACCAGCTGTAAACTTTGTAATAAAACAATATGCCCCTGATGTATGCTTCGAAGCATGGCTTCAAGATGTTGAGAGTCTGTAGAAGATGGGGTAGAAGGAGCTGCTAAGGTACGTGCTGGAGGAGGAGTTGCAGATGTGGAAGGAGCCTCAGCTAGCCTTGCCCTCGCTCTCCTAGCCCCTTTAATAGTAACTGTCAGATCATCAGGGTTCCAGCAGTTCTTCCTGATATAGGCCAAGTTAATGACCGGGCTCAAGCGTTCAAAGACTAGGCTGTCAGAAGCAACCCCTCTAGACCTACATAGAGTTGTGATAAGAGTAGGGAACCTAAGTCTAGAGGAGTTAGACTGGGCCATAGATGTGATCTGGCCAGAGATGAGAGCTCCTACATTCATGTCCAGCTGAGAGACTAGGCCAAAAATTAACCTAGCTCTATCTAAAGTCAAATCCTAGGTGTGGGAAGTTGGAGCCAGGTTGGAGTATGAGAGAACACTCCAAACTTGAGCAAGAGTTGTCAGATCTTTCTTGAGGATCTTCCCAGGATGGCCTTCAGCATTTAAAACAAACCCTCAGCCGGGTATACACAAAGCAACCTCAATCTCTCTGATATCAGTGGGCATCCTGCAGTATCTGGAGTAAGCGGGTAAGGATTCTCCCACAGCCAGTACCACATGTGTCTCCAGGAAGGTGTTAAGGCTGTCTGCATCAATTTTAACAAGTGGCCTCAGATTCTGACTTGTTTTGGGGAAGGCCCCTCGGGACTGTAGAGGTTGGCATAGAACTCCTTCACCAAGGCTAGGTCGATACTGCTGTCAGCTAAATTGGTGAGGCGCTTATGGAAGTTACACCTCTCCAATTCAGCCTTGAACTCATCCAACTCCGTATGATATATTTCTACCTTCCTCTCAACTAGTATATGTCTTCCTAGCACATTGTCTGTGTATCTGGTCCATGCCTCGAAGGAGTGGAATCTTCTTGTGTCATATTGAGCTGTGGGCCTTGCACCAATGCTCTTTCTTTTTCAAGAAGCCATCTGTGGATAGAGGAACCAAACAATTGATCAGGACATAGTTATTCAAAATTTTAAAAACTGACAAATAAAACTGAAAAAAATACTGGTCGCTTAGCGAGACATGGTCCGCTTAGCTGGCCTTTGTAAAAAAAAACACTACCGCTTAGCGACATGTGGAGCCGCTTAGCGGAAGTTGCAGAAATTTTAGATTCAGCAGAATTGGCTTAGTGGGAAAGCGACCGCTAAGTTGAACATGTGCCGCAAGGATTTGTGCTAAGCTCCTTAAAGGCTGCGCTTAGCGGCACCAACTCTTAAAAAATTTCACTAGGTGTTGTGAGCTTAGCAAGCGAAGCTCGCTTAGCTCAGCGGATGCCGCAACTAATTGCGCTTGGCTCAGGAAAGCTCGGCTTAGCGCGTGGCTATCAACAAAAAAATTGATTAAGTTACCTAGGCTTAGCGATTCAGTCTCGCTTAGCCACAGGTAGTTCAGCAAGAGGATGAGTGTTCATCCTCAAAAGATGAACTCGCTTAGTGAGGTAAGCGCGCTTAGCTAGTTCTTCAGAGAAATGCTTACATACAATGAGTATTGATGAACTCGCTTAGCGTAGCATGCTCGCTTAGCGAGTTCATCGCATTTTCCAGAAAACGTAGTTCGTTTTCTTGCACTTTTCAAGCCTCTAAAAGGCATATCAGACATGCAACATGCTAATTCTAACAAAACATAAAAACCCTAAAAATATAAAGCTATAGTTGAAGTCTTCTACCCTAAAGTTAAAACAAGAAAAAGAGAAAAAGAATCATGGAACTTACTTGGATTGTGTATGGTTGATGCTTCAAAGTCGAAAATGCAAAAAGAAAGCACAAATGCAAAATGTGTAAATTTTTTAAGAGAGAGAATGCAGAGACGAAGTTTCTGGAATTTGGCTAATGTGAGTGTAACTACTGTTACACTCACTTAAGCAGTTTTTCGATACTTTCACTTAGCGGACCGCTGCGCTAAGCGAGCAAGAGAGACGTTTGGTTTCCCAACAAGGCTCGCTTAGCGGACCCGTGCGCTTAGCCGACGTTTCAAATTCAAAATCGGTTTTTTTTAATAGATACTTGGCTTAGCACAAGGGTGAGTCCGCGTAGCAAGGTCTGCAGATTAGAAAAGCTGCAACTCTCGCTAAGCTTGGCTCTGGCCAACTTAGCTAAAAGGATGCATCTTAAGTACAAAGGAGCATGCGCTTAGCTGAGAGGGACTCACTTAGCGCTCATATTGCCGCAATGAATCTCGCTTAGCTGCCATGACTGGCGCTTAGCATCATGGACCTCAATTATGGCTATAAGGAATTGCGCTTGGCGACAATAGGTCACACCTAGCCACGGATAAGTTGTCGCTTAGCGATCAGGCTGAAGCTTAACTGAATTCAGATCGAATTTAAGTTAGCTTAGCTCAACCTTGGCCAGCTTAGCGGACCAAATCAGCCTCATATGCAAGGGTTGGGCGCTAAGCGCTTAAGACTCGCAGCTTAGCGCATGAACAGAGATGCACTTAGCATGAGGCTTGCGCTTACCGAAAGGACTGTTTTTCAGAAAATCTTTTTCTAAGTTATTTTTCAGTCCTTTTTCCTTGAAATTGAAACCCTTATGTTAATCATTCAAAGATTGGCTAATATACTCCTATGTACAGACTATATAGCAAGTTCCAAATGATTTAATTGCATAAAAAGCAAAGATAACATAAATTAAAACTGGGTTGCCTCCCAGGAAGCGCTTCTTTAGCATCATTAGCTTGACGCTTTTACCTCATTGGGTGATCTTATGTTTTGGTTCCTACTTTCAGAACTTGTTGACCTCCTTCCATTACCTATAACCAAACATTGTGTCCTGGAGCAGGCTTGTCTTCAACAAACAAATCAAAATCAATTTTCTGATCTTCAAAACCTAGCTCCAGCTTCCTCTTCCCCATATCAACTATGCAGCTTGTGGTCAACATGAATGGTCTTCCCAATATTACAGGGATGTCAGTATCTTCAGAGATATCCATTACCACAAAGTCTGCCAGGAAGATAAAATGTTTTACTCTGACCAAAACATCTTCAATTACTCCATATGGCTTGGTAATGGAGCGGTCAACTAATTGTAAAGTCATTCGAGTGGGCATTAGTTCCAACTCTCCCAATCTTCTGCACATGGAGAGTGACATCAAATTGATACTGGCTCCCAGGTCAATAAGAGCTTTTCCCACATTGACTTCCCCAATTGAACAAGGAATAGTTACACTCCTAGGATCTTTATGCTTGGGTGGAAGGATCTTTTGGATCACAACACTGCAATTTCCTTCCACTATGATGTTTTCCTGATGAATATATTTATGCTTCCTTGTTAACATATCTTTCAAAAATTTAGAGTAGAGTGGCATCTGCTGCAAAGCTTCTCCGAAGGGCATGGTTATTTCCAGTTTCCTGAAAATATCTAAAAATCTCGCCAGATGACAATATTTTTCTTTCTTGGAAGGTACCACAGGGTAAGGTACTTCCACACCATCATCCACAGCTTTTTCCATCCTACTCTTCTTTGCATTCTTATTATTTTTTTTCTTCTTTTTCATTTTTTTAATTTTCTATTTCTTTTTCTTTTTATTGGTCCTTCAATTCTTTATTCTTGACCATTATTTGTTCCTTTTTTTCTTGATTACTTTCACCTCTCACCTCATTTTTCTTGCCATCAGTACTTTTCTTGTCAGTAGTTTTCTTCTCATGCACAACACTATCCTCATCCTCAACCTCTACTAACCTTTTACTCCTTGTCATCACAGTTTTGCATTCCTCCTTGGGATTCTGTTCTGTATTTGCCACAAAATTGTTGGATGACTTGTCAGCTATCTGCTTAGCCAGTTGTCCCACCTGGACCTCAAGGTTCTTCAGTGTTGACTCAGTGCTTTTATGATTTGACATTGTTACCTGCATAAGTTGAGTCAAGGTCTCCTCCAGCTTAGTAGTTCTCTGGAATATGTTAGGTCCTCGTTGGATTGGCCTATTTGAAGGCCCACTTTAGTCTTTGTTGAACTAATTGCCAGGGTGTGTCCTCCACTATCCTTGTTGATTATATGGACCCTGCTATAAGCCTGAAAATCTTCCTTAAGTATACCCTTGTCACTGTTGATTTCCCATATAATGAATTTCTTGAGTGTTTTCTTTAGTGGGAGTACATTGGTCTGTTTCATGAGCCTCACCACAAATGGTACAACCTGTAACTTGCAAAATAGAAGAGTGTGTAGGTTGACCCATAGACAACTTAGTTGGTAGCTTACCAAGTGTTTCTGTTAAAATTTCCAGTTGCTTAGAAAGCAACTTGTTCTGTGCCAATAACGCGTCATGTGATCATAGCTCTATCAAGCTATTCTTCGTGGGTTGGTGGGTTCTATCTCGTAGAATGGCATGATCACTGGCTCACATGTTCTCAATTAGCTCTGTTGCTTCTTCTAGGGTCTTCAGTTTTATCTTTCCCCCTGTAGTAGCATCTAACAGTTGCTTGGTTTGTGGTCTCAGCCCATCTACAAACATATTCAATTGGATTGGCTGGAAAAACCATGAGTGGGAGTTTTTCTTAACAAGCCTCTGAATCTCTCCAATGCTTCACTTTGAGATTCATCAAGAAACTGACGAAATAAAGAGATTGCAACTTTCCCTTCTGCAGTCTTGGACTCTAGGAAGTATTTCTTTAGGAATTTTTTAACAACTTCTTCCCAGGTTTTCAGACTGTTGCCCTTAAATGAGTGGAGCCACCTCTTGGCTTCTCCTGACAATGAGAATGAGAAAAGGCTGAGCCTAATAGCTTTGTCTGGTACACCGGAAATCTTAACAGTGTTACATATTTCAATGAATGTTGCCAAGTGTGCATAGGGGTCTTCATTAGGTAATCCTTGAAATAAGTTCCCCTGTATTAAATGAATTAAGGAATGTGGATAGTTGATGTTGTTAGCTTGTACTTCAGGACATGCAATGCTGGTAAAAAATTGTGGTACTGAACTACTTGAATAATCCTCAAGGGTAATCCTCTGGTCATTCTCTTCTGCCATGGTAATGGCTTCAGGTAATTGAGTGGTAGATTCCCTTGATGATGGTGAACCAGGTGATAATAAGTGGGAGAAATGAGTCTCCTCCTCAAGAATGGATGCAATTGTTATGTCTTGCAGAAGTTTCCTTCTTCTCTCAACCCTGTTCCTTCACAACGTAGCTTCAATTTCTAAGTCCAGAGGAACCAAATTGCTTGTGGGAGATCTATGCATATACAATACTAACAGAACAATGGTTATCCAGTTAAACAAGAATTGACAAATAGAAATTATGAACGAATATTCACAAAAACAATCAAAGAATAACAAATAAAGAATAGACACCTAAAAACAAGCTAACTTTCCAAATAAAAAGAAGTTCCCCGGCAACGGCGCCAAGAACTTGTTCGGCTTCCAGCAAGTGCATCAGATCGCACAAGTAGTATAAAACGGTAAGAATCGAGTATCGAACACTCGTGGAACTTGTGTTATTTGGTAATCTATTTCAGCAAATAGGCATCTATTGTGTAAAAGTAAGTGTGAATATGAACAAGTGTATAAACTATCTGTGCAAAAAGAAAGAAAATCACGTGAGAGAAATGATGTGTAAACACACGTAGACAACATGTTGGTCTTCCTAATAGGTGTCTGATCCTAAAAAGATATTCTCTATCTAACAATGCTCATATGTTTTTATGGTGTCTCCTGAAATACTAAACCCCGATTCCTCATGATAATTTAGCCTAATCCTGATCAAGCATCGTCCGCAAATTCCTCTTGTAAGACTAAACTCAACCAAGACCGCATCAAGACACATATACTCAACTAACTTATCGCACCCCGATTCCTTGTGAAGCACGACAACTCAGCCCTGCACTATCAAGGACTTTAGAGTCAGACCAGTTTCCACTGTTCAGTGACCCTAACAAAGCATGCATCTATGTGATCAAGGTAAAGACATGCTGGAATGAAAAGCAGATAGCACAGAGAACACACAAAACATCATTAAATAGATAGAAATATATTTACATCAGGTACCTACAGGGAAGATCCAATAAAGGATTTAGCTTTCCATACCAGGAAGCCTTCTTAACAACAAAGAGAAGAACAAGATGAAAGATTGCAAAAAGACAAGTGGTGAGGATGTCTCCTTCACCTCTATGATCTCTAATCACTCACGAACTCATCTCCAGCTCTCAAACCGGCTCCTACTTCAAGCTCTGGTCTCTACAGATCTTCACACAACACATTCTCTCAAAACTCTCTACAACTTGGACCTTTCACTCTCTAGAAACCCTAGACATGCAAAGCTCTGAATCCCAGTCCAAACTGTCTTCACAAAATCTGATTTCAGGCTTAAATAGGTGGCCTTGTTCGTGCTTGTGCGCTTAGTGCACGTATGGACCGCTTAGCGCACGTTAGTGATTTTTTGCTTAGCGCACCTTTCTCGCTTAGTGGATGAACTGAAGCGGTGTGCTTAGAGAGATGAAGCGGTGTGCTTAGTGAACCTGTACAACTCATCTTCTTCTGGATTCTTCCTCGTGCTTAGCCCAGGAGTGTTGCGCTTAGCGGACGCTCGCTAAGCCAGGAGATTGGCTTAGCGAGAAGGTGAAAACAACCTTTTCCAAAGCTTGCCTAATTAACCTGAAATTGAGAGAAAATGATTATTAAACACACAAAATGAAAATACTAAGTATTTATTACCTATACTTAACAGAAAATACTTATAACATTACAAAATAACCATAAATTAGGAGAGTTTGATACAATTTATACAAGTTTTATACACAAAAGTTAGTCGCTCTCACCGACTAACAGGAAACACATTTTTTTCCACCCAAAACAGCTGAAATGCATTGCATAGGGGTCAGGGCTCAATTTACACAGCCCCCTTCCCCTATTTATAGCCAAAATGAGGAGGTGCTTGTGGCCCAGTGGCTTCTTGAGGAAGATTTCTGAGCGCACCTCAATTACTAAGTTCACCCCCCTTTTCGTACTTTATGGAAAAGTTACGGAAGTATTTCAGACTTGATTTTCCTCTTTTTTCTCTTCCCTTTCATGAATATTAAGTGAAATATGCTAACCCAAGGTTTTCGAAAATTTTATGGAAGCATTACAGAAGCCCCGGATGCCCCGGATGCCATTTTTGAACAAAATGGAGGTGGTTGCCGCCCAGAGGCTTCTTGAGGAAGATTCCTGAGCGCACGCCATGATTGATAAGTGCACCCCCTTCTAGTATGCTCTGGATGAAGTTTCTTAAGCGCACCCCCGTGTTTGATAAGTTCACCCCCCCGCTTTTGTGTTTTTTGCTATTTTCTTTCCGAAATGTCTCGAAACTTTACTGATTCCACGACAATGGGTATTAAACATTTTGAAGTGGTCAAGCAAAGGTCGCATGCCGACAAACAATGGTGCCTGGATGAAATTAGGGTATGACATTGTCGTTGCATCGCGCGTGTAGCCCTCGTGCCAAGTGCATCAACGAATGAGTACAAACAAAACAAGAAAGAGAGACGAGGCTCGGGCCAACATATTACTCTCAGGGAACTAGTCGTGGCCCCTTAAGCGGTAAAACGACTTGTAACGATCCACCTCATCGCTATGATATCACTAACTCTAAAACATGACATTTCAGTTTTTAAGTGAAAAGTCCATTAATTTGATTATAAAAATGAGATAATTTTATTTTCGCGATATACATTCACCAAACAACACATAAATACTTAAATAAGTACACACACACACACATAGGTATCTTAAACCATTATACATCATTAACTTGACAGAAAGTAATTTAGTTTATACATGTATCTAAACTTGGGATTTGCATGCCCAAAATCAAAAGAATCAAGGAACAAGCTACAGGAGAGTTGATAACAAAACACAACTTTCTCCCAAAATAATCACAACTTTATCATGTCGGCTTGGCAGCTCCAACAAAAGAATCTCCCTCCACATCATCTACTGTTGTTCATTTGAGTTGATAACAAATGAAGGTTTGCATCATCACAGGTACCAACCACACAGTACAAAATTGCAAGGGTGAGTTCATTGCATAAAAAAAATCAACAAACACTTGATGACAATGGTTAGCAAGAAAACAATAACATCATCTACTGGTGTTCATTTGAGTTGATAACAAATGAAGGTTCGCATCATCACCGGTACCAACCACATGGTACAAAATTGCAAGGGTGAGTTCATTGCATAAAAAAATCAACAAACACTTGATGAAAATGGTTGGCAAGAAAACAATAACAATAAACACAATCATTCTCAATAACCCATCAATTCAACATACACTTAACAAGCTAGTCATCAACTTTTCCACAAATCAATCAATTATGCTCAAAATAATGTATGCACTTGACTCAACTCGCAAATGCAATGTGGTATCATTCATCAGGAAATAGCATAAGCGTGTCCATGCAACACTCTCACTTAGGAAAAATAGGCAACAAGTGTTGAGGTCACCCTATCATGCATAGGAAACTTCCCCCCATGGTGATTAGCCTGAGTCTCAAGGAAGTTCCAAACTAAGTGACATGCCCCAAGTACAAGTATTTTTCCTCATGAAAAACTACAATTACTTATTGACAAAGTTTATATTATTTCCATGCAAGTATGAAGTATGAAACATGGGCACCAACATCATCTCATCTCAATATTAACACCAACATCAACATCATCTCATCTCAATATTATCATCAACATCAACATCATCGCATATCCTTATTATCATAAATATCAACATCATCTCATCTCAATATCATCATCAACATCATCTTATATCAATATTATCATAAACATCAACATCATCTCATCTCAATTTCATCCACATCATTAGTAATCGCATTCCACATATATACATATAATTTCATGCCTGGGATTCACATTCCCTAGGTCTTCAGACAACACAACTCTCATACAACAACAATATCATTCACAATTTCATTCATCAATAACAAATATATCACATCCCATTAGTTGAAAACATAGTTTTTCTTGAAAACCAGAATGCATAGGGACAAACATACATTCCCATAATTGGGTTCCCTGACCCCAATTATGGTATCAAAAGTGGTAAACAAACAATAAACTCCCCTCACCTATCGATATCTCTCTGTTAGCTCCTCTTTGTGTCACTCGAAGGTTTCTCACGTTCATGTCCGTTGGTCCAAACGTAGAGCTCTATATACCTAATCGAAGATAATTCAACATAGATTTCAAGGACAAGGTTAATGTCAGCATTCAAGCTCAAATACCCAATCAAATTAAAAAGGGGATAAAGGGGTGTTTTGGGGTCTACATCAAAGAGACGTCATTTTGAAATTCCGATCACGCCAAGGTGACCGGGGTTTAGCAAAGATCACGAAAACAACATCAATTTTATAAAAGGGTAACTTCTACAACGTCTCATTTTCAAAGGTTTTTTAAAGGAAGTGTAAAAACATCCTATTACAGTGCCCAAATTACAAGAGATACTTAGAAAGGCTCAAACTTGCTAAGAGAAGGCATAGAAATCAAGGTTACCTCGAAGAAACTACGAAAGAAGGGTGGAGAGCTTTGTTCTCTACCTAATCCTTGAGGTGGATTTTGAAGATTCTGCTCCGGTTAAAGTGTTCCTCTCTATGCGGTGGTCCAGCGGCAAGCAACGGTGGCTCATGGCGGCCACTAATGGTCGAGGGTGGTGGAGGAGAAGGTGTTAGGTTTTTTTTTTGGGCGAGATTTTTAGAGAGAGAGACATGAAAACACGTATTTTTACTCTGTTGGATGTCTTTATAATCTGTAGATCTCGTTTAGTGAGCTTGTCTTGCTAAGCGAAACTCCATTTTTGGCGTTGAGCAAAACATTTCACGCTAAGTGAATTACCTCATCGGGTTGGAATTGCACTTAGCGCACTTGTCTTGCTAAGCAAATTTCCCTTTTGGGTTGGAATTGCGCTTAGCACGCTTGTCTCGCTAAGTGAATTTCCCTCTCGGGTTGGAATTGCACTTAGTGTCTTTGTCTCACTAAGCGAGCTATCCAAAGAAATTATTTGGAAAGTCCCAACGGTCAAAAAGTGCAAATGTGAGTCACAAACCTACAGTTTAAGTTTGAAGGAGATCCAACGTTTAATGAGTCTGGGATCATGGTTTTACCAAAATAGGTTTTTGGATTGAACTTGAAATCTCACATTTCCAACACAGGTCAATCAACCTCTACATAACCTAACATCCACACCTAGCAATCACACATAGATAGTTCACACACCACCTCAACTCATCCAAATTAATCAAACAATGCAAGAATTACATCAAACATCTATTTTCAGTTATCGAAATTTCAGGGCATTACACTTGTTACACAAAATAATTGGAAAGCATAATGGATGTAATTATGACTATCTAACCAGAGATAACAAACAATTTGTTGAGGGTCGAACACTCCTGGACCCAAACCACAACGCGTACATACAAAAATAACATGTAGACAATACATGTATTATCAATTAAATTTGCATGCCACATATATAATTGTCGGAGTTCACACTCTATTGATCTTATCATTCGATAATCATAATTGAATACAGGCACGCATTTTAGTTATTTTATAAGCAGAGAAATACCCCCCTATAAAAACATACATCAATCATCAGATCTCACATTTATCTTAGCAACATAGAGTAAATAAATTAGTAGTTCCAAGAAATAAATAATTCTAACATAATTTATACAAAGACACAAATTTCAAAATTAAGTCATCTATTGTCTAAAATCTCTCTATCACTCGGTTTTTCATAGTTTCGCTCCTAACTTATTTTTAGCGCTTTCAATGCTCTGAGAGTTGGAATTTAGCTAATCTTATATGCTACCCTACATTTTCAAACCTAACAAACTCATTTTTGAGTTCAATACTTTAATAAAAGCATTCCATACTGCTGTAACTCTTAGTCCAAATTCGTGGCAGATTTTTCATTTTACTTAAGGTCCTTAAACTTGTTTTATTTGTAACTTTTGCTAGGAAACTCAGATTTAAGTGAAATTTATGGCTAAATATCTGGTTTAACATGCGAAGAACTCAATTTTGGAATAAAAAACTCAAAGAAAATAGCTCAGCACACAGATTCAGGACATGAAAGCAAGCTCAAAAATTTTAAAGCAACATGATGTTCACGGAAGTTCAACAACAAGCACATGGTTCAAGAGTTGGAGAGACCCCCTTACCTCTTGAAGAACTCATGAAATCTTGAAGGAGAATGAAGAATATTTAGGTTTTTCAAAGTTTCCCTTCATGAGTAAAACAAATGACAATTCCAAGTTATTAGAGAAACTAGAACAAGAGAATGAAGTGGAATCAAGTCTAGGATGAAGAATGAAGCTCATTTACCTAAACTTGGTGACTCAAGGGCTCAAGAACACAAAGAACTTGCTGGGAAGAAGAAGAAGAACAACAAATGAACTCCCATCCCTCAAGCTTTAATTTCGTGCAAAAAGAAATGAAGGGATAAGACTTCAAAAGATTTTCTTCACAAAGGCCAATAAGCTATGGTGTAAGCTCTCATTGACAAGGCTTTGTGACACTTGAATGACCCCCTTGGCAGCCAATTTTAACCTACCAAGCCATACCACAGATGGGTAGTTTTTCTTTTTGCAAAACTACCGAAAATTGAAAGGGTAGATTTTGCCAAAAATGAGTATTTTTGCTTCTTATCAAAACTAGTAAATCTTTTCTTAACCGCCTAAGTTATTATGCTAATATCCCAAGGAATACATGTACCCAAAGTGATCCTCACACAAAGAACACTCTCACACAAAGTTAAATTACACTATTGCTTAGTGCACGATGCAATTTTGCTACTGATGGAATTTTTTCACTGAGGCAATTTTTTTTGAATTTCTGCCAACTAACTAAATAAATTATTTCCACTAAATAAAAATAACTATAAACTTATACAATTAATATCATACAAATCATAAATTAAATCACACAGTCATATAATTAAATTATACATTGCAAAATTTCCATTGTCTAGTTTTTAACAGTGAATTTTTTTACATGTGTAGAAAATAAATGTAGAAGGAAATTTCAGGGTGTTACATATTGCATGTTATCCAAGTGGCCTCAATGAACTCAAGAGAGAGGGTGAACTAAGTTTATAAAATTTTTCTTTGTTAATACACTCTAATTCCTTTTTATATGATAAATATGATAATGTATTAAAACCTTGATTCAAAAGAGAAAAGGCAAGTAATTAAGATTTCTACCAATATAAATGAATACAGTAAATTTACAATAAAATTAAAGAGATAAGGGAAAAGAAAATTTCAAACTTGGTTTATACTGGTTCGATCACTTCTTGTGCCTATGTTCAGTCCCCAAGCAACCTGCTTGAGAGTTTCACTATCTTTCAAATCCTTTGCAACAACAGAGCACTCTTACACCTTGGGATCCCTCACCCTTTGTGTTTGAGTCTCTTAAGAATCAATAGATACCACACTCTTGTTCTTACAAGGGATGTCTCACCCTTTTCAAAAGTTTAGAGAAAATATAAGAATTCACTATTTGGGTGAGATTGTTTGATGTGTATTTTCTACTAAAAAGTCTCATGAAATCCATTAAAATTCATCCTAAAAAAAGAATCCATCAAAATTTGTATACGTAGTTTTGAATACTAGAAGACTTTTTTTAAGTTATAAAAAATTTTAATTGAATACCAACAGATTTTATTGAATTCCTTAAAAAATCCTAATAGTATTGATTGAATATTACAAGACTTATTTCTATTATTTAAAAATCTTTATTGAATACCTCAAGACATTTTTACAAAAAAGAAAAAGTCTTTTAAAATCCTTTGGAATCCTAATTGAATACATCCCCCTAAGTTTTAAATGTTTCATTATGATCTTTTATGTTTTCAAAATGCATCATTTTGGCCCTTTTTAAAAATTTAAAAGTTAATATAACACTAACGTTTCTAACGAAAAATTAAAAAAATGACCAAAAGAATTCATTTCGAAAACATAAACCACCAGAATAAAACTTTTAAAACTTAATATACAAAAGTGAAACAACTGCAAAACATAATGAACTAAAAGTGACATTAACTCTTCCTTATTTCAACAACAAGTTTCTTCTGCAATTTATTTATCTTCCTTTGAGCCTCCATTAACTATTGTTCCGATTGTTGGTTTGTCCTAGAATAGTGCCTTGGCTTGCATGCAGAAGTAGCTTGCCTTCCATAAGGGTGTTGCTAGGTGCACCCAACAGTATTGCTGGTGCACCCAACAATTATATGAATTGGCCATATTGCCCTTAAAGTAAAATATATTAAAAAATATTTTTTGGATGTTTGATATTCTTCCGCCTTCATTTCTTTTCTTCTTCTCTTTCGAGTTCACGTTTCTTCTCCTGCGCACCCAACATCTTCTTCCTTCCGCCATTGTCGCTCGTTGGTGAAGCTTTTTGGTGCATTTGTTGCGTCTGCTCGAGGTTAGTGCTTTGTATCTCCCCTCACCTTTTATCTGCTAGTATAATGTAGTTTAGGGTGGTTTTAGGGTAGAAGACATATGGGTTTTTGGTCTGAGAAAGCGTGGGAGAGAGAGAGGTAGGAGACGAAGAGATTATTCGCATACGAAAGAAGGTTCTTCCGTATGAAGCAATCCTTCAAATGAAAGATCATACTTCCTTATGTTCATACGTAAGAAGGTTGTTCCGTAAGAACATACGGAAATGTTCTTCCATATGAAGGATTTTTATGTGACGAAAGAACCTTCTTCTGTGAGTTCATACGGAACAACTTTATTCCGTATGTTCATACGGAAGAAGGTTGTTCCGTATGGACGTACGGAAGAACTTTGTTCCGTAACATAAAAATCCTTCATACGGAAGAACATTTTCGTATGTTCTTACGGAATAACCTTCTTCCGTATGAACATACGAAAATGTTCATACGGAAATGTTCTTCCGTATGAAGGGTTTTTATGTTACGGAAAAACCTTCTTCCGAATGTGATTCAAAATCTGAATTTTTAATTTTTTGTTGTTTGGAATTTGATTTTTGAATTGCTATGGTTATGCATGTCTTGTATGAAATACATTTTTCACATGCTATGTTTGAATATATAAAATACATTGTCACTTCTTAAGTGCAAACCTTGCCTTGTATATAATCATTATAGACCAAAAATACCAAAAATTTGTATATAACCCTTGCCTTCTATATCCTTGAAAATAACAATGTCATATTTGGTGTGTGTGCTCAACCTTAGGATGGTGACTGCAGGAACTGAGTTACATGACATCATGGAAGATTGTCTGTGGCTCGCTAAGGGAGAGGCCTATGCTGGAAGTCTTAGGGCGTGACGTAGACTGCGCATAGATTAGCTTTTGATATGATGTGTATTATTTTTGTATATCATAACATTATTGTTATTTCTACACTATTTTGGTAATACATATTTTGTTAATTATTTGTTTCATTATTTAATTTTCCGTGTAGTGTTTATGACTTACATAATCAATTGGTGAAAATAAAATCTAATTATGCCTAGAACTAAAAAGCACAAAATAAAAAAAAAGGATTTGGACCGTAAAAAATATGGCTAAGTACCCCTGTTTGGCGTATTTTTAAAATTATGTGCGAGTTGCACAAGACATTCAAAGGACCCTATTGCTCATGTTTGCACGTCAAGGAACGCAAAAAAAATAATATCGTGAACCGGTTCCATCGAATAGGACGTAAAAAACAAGCACCAAAATAAAAAAAAAAGTAGGATCCGGACCCTTAAAATTATGACAAAGTACCCCTATTCGACATTTTTCTAAAATTATGTGTGAGTCGTCCAAGACATGTGAGGGACCCTATTTCTCATGTTTGGACGTCAAGGAACGCAAAAAAAAACTAATATCGTGAACCAGTTCCATCGAATAGGATCTGAAAAACAAGCACAAAAATAAAAATAAAAAGTAGGATCTGGACCCTTGAAAGTATGCCCAAGTACCCATGTTCGGCGTTATTTTAAAATAATGTGCGAGTCGCGCAAGGCATTTGAGGGACCCTATTTCTTATGTTTGCACGTCAAGGAATGAAAAAAATAATATCGTGAACCGGTTCCATCAAATAGGTCCTGAAAAACAAGCACCAAAATAAATTAAAAAATAGGATTCGGACCTTTCAAATTATGACCGCCTAAGACATTCGAGGGTCCGGATCCTTTTTTTTATTTTGGTGATTTTTTTCAGGTCTGATTTGATGGAACCAGTTCACAATATATTTTTTTGAGTTCCTTGACGTGGAAACATGAGAAATAGGGCCCCTCGAATGTGTTAAGTGACTCACATAATTTTAAAAAACGTCGAACAGGGGTACTAGGTCATAATTTTAAGGGTCCGGATCCTATTTTTTTTATGTTGGTGCTTTTTAGTTCTAGGCATAATTACATTTTATTTTCAGCAATTGATAATAAAACAAATAATTAACAAAATTGTGGTGTCCAAAATAATGTAATAATAACAACAATGGTGGTTCAACCAGCAATTTAGTGTTGCTAGGTGCACCCAGCAACACTGCTGGTGCACCCAACAATTTTTAAATATCCCCATTTTGCCCCTGTGGTTATTTTCTTTAAAAGGAAAGTTGTGGTCCCTCCTCCCTTACATTTTCAGCTTTGTTTTTTCGCGTATTTTTCTTGTGTCCCAACTAGCTTATTGTTTAAGAGTCATTTTTCCGGTGTGGTCCCGTTGCTGTGTTAAAGTGTGGTTTTTTGAAACTGTTAAAGGGTTAGTGTTGTTCTGTACTTGGAAGGTGTTGCACTGGTTTCGACTCGAACGAGGTATGGGGTCTTTTGTATATTTTTCTTTTGTCGCGGATGAAGTTTCTTCGTTAAGGCTATTACGGAAGAAGCTTTTCCTTAGAAATTTGAAAATATGGAAGAAATTCTTCCGTAGGATACATATGGAAGAACTTCATCCATAATGCCAAAATCATACATACAGAAGCACTTCTTCCGTACATACAATGTTTCCATTACGGAGGAAGCTCTACCGTATTCCATGTAGTTCGTACAGAAGAACTACTTCCGTAGTTGTTTATCTTTTACTACGAAAGACGTTATTCCGTAAGGGTTTCACGGAAGAACATATTCCGTAGTAGTTTATCTACAAATATGAAAGAAGTTCTTCTGTACTTCTTCCGTGCGGAACATACGGAAGAACTTCTTCCATAGTGAAAGACAAACAACTACGGAAGTAGTTCTTCCGTGTGGTCTACACGGAAGAATTTCTTCCTTAAGAGGTTTTTTTTTGTTTTTTTAAGATTAAATGTTAATATTTTAAATTTGGTAACATTTTTTAATTATTTATGCAATATTTTCAACAATTTGTGGATAGTTGGTGAATTAGGATAGATTTATAAAGTATGTAGAATATATATCAAATTACTTGGTAGGTTTTGTATGATGTATATATTTGACAATTTATTTAGGTAGTTATGATGTTCAAATTAGGTAGTTAAATGTTGAATTAGTCGATAAAATTAGGTACTAAAATGAATTTAGTTGATATATATATATAGAAGACTTTTTTGTTAGTTTATTTGTGTAGTAATAATTATGAAAATAGGCAACAAAATGTTTAATTAGTTGTTATTTTTTTGTATCATGTATATATTTGTCAATTTATTTAGGTAGGTACTTACGATGTTAAAATTTGGTAGTTAAATGTTTAATTAGTGGATTGTTAAAATGTTGAATGAGTTGAATGAAGTTGTGGATGATGCACATATTTTTTTTTTACTTTTTGTTAAGATGGACGAAGATGAATAGACGTATCATAGTTCGATGTATGGAGAATTCGATATGGATTTTGATGATGAACAACAATGTGGCGTGAATGAAGGCCATGTTGATTGTTCAGACGCTTTTAATACTTCTCAGGTAATGATGCTCATTAGTTTTAGTCGTTTGGTGAATTTGTGTTTTGTATAAAAATCAATATGTGAGGGTTGTGGTGTAGGTCTTCGGAACTTGAGATGATGTTTTGGTGTGGGCTAGATCGGTTTCCCATGAAAAGGGGTTTGTTGCAATTATTATTAGGTCTAACACAGATACTTGTCATAGAGGAAGAAGTTTGTTTGTGTTAATTGACTGTGAAAGGAGTGGTCAGTACAAGTGTAGGAATAAAGAATTTGTTAGAAGAGACACTGGGACTAGGAAATGTGGTTGTCCCTTCAGGCTGCGTGGGAAACCAGTGTGTGAAGGTGAAGGTTGGATGGTGAAGCTAATTTGTGGGATGCACAACCATGAATTGGCCAAGACCTTAGTTGGACATCCATACACCGGACAGTTGCACCACGATCAAGCAAATTTACAATGCAAGAAGTGCATATCGTTCTTCAATAAGAGGAGCTGATACCGAAATGCAACATCTGATGAAGCTTCTCGAACGTGATCAATATATCCATTGGCACAGATTGAATGATGAAGTTGTGGTGCGGAATCTGTTTTGGTGTCACCCAGATGCAGTGAAATTATGCAATGGATGTCATCTGGTGTTTTTGATAGACAATACCTATAAAACAAATAGGTACAGACTCCCACTGCTTGACATTGTTGGGGTGACACCAACGGGGATGACCTTCTCTGCTACTTTTGCATATATGGAGGGCGAGCGTGTGAATAATATTGTATGGGCTTTGGAACGGTTCCGAGGTCTATTTTTACGAAAAGATTGTCTCCTTGGAGTTATTGTCACTGATAGAGACCTAGCACTGATGAAAGTAGTGAATATTGTTTTTCCCGAGTGCACCAACTTGTTGTGCAAGTTTTACATCGACAAGAATGTAAAGACCAAGTGCAAATCTTTAATAGGGCAAAAAAATACCTGGAATTATGTGATGGACAGTTGGGGTACTCTAGCAGATTGTCCTTCGGAACAATAGTTCCCTGAGTGCCTTCAGAAGTTTCAAATGGCTTGTTCACCATGGCCGATGTTCGTCGACTATGTCTGTGAAATGTGGATTACCCCACACAAGGAAAAATTTGTTACAACATGGACGAACAAGGTGATGCCTAGGCAACATAACAACAAACAAGTATTAAAATGTTCATTGGTTGTAGTATGGGTTAGTAGTAAATGCATGTAATTTTTTTAACTGTTTGTTGTGCGTTTCCAATGTAGGGTTGAATTTGCGCATTGGTCTCTAAAACGAATATTACAGAGTAGCCTTGGAGACCTGTGTAGTGTTTGGGATTCCATGAACAACATGATGACGTTGCAGCATACTCAAATTAAAGCATCCTTCGAAACAAGCACACATTTTGTTGGACATGTATATAAAAAAACCTTATTCAAGAGGCTTCTTGGAATGGTTTCAAGGTGCGCTTTAAATGAGATTGCTGCTGAGTTGGACCGCATACAATATTGTGGCAATGATCCCTCTTCTTGTGGTTGTTCTATCAGATCGACGCACGGTCTTCCCTGTGCATGTGAGTTGTCTAGCTATGCTGTTTCCAGCATCCCTCTGGAATCGGTCCATATGTTTTGGAGGAGACTTCATTTTTCCCAAGTATGTTGTGTATGCTAATTTTTTTTAAGGAAAACAAAGTTTTAAATTACTTACATGTGTATGTTTATTTGTTTCAGGTTGGCGTGGACAAGTGGATGGATATAACAGACATGAGATATGTCATTGCATCTAGGTATAACGTAATTGTTGTATCGTTATCCCGCCAACAAAGCATGACATTTTTTCCTCTCAGAAGTCAACCACCACCAAATTCTTCTGTGCACCGCATGATATGTATCAGCCACGTCTTTGGAAATCATTTTGTTCAGGTACATTAAAGATAATTATTGTACTTTTTATAATTATGCAATGGCTTGGGTCGTTCGTTTGAGTTGATAATGTCTGTTCACAGACAAAATAGGTTTATCTGAAAGAGCATTGTCCTTTACCACTTGTAGCATTGTTGTGGTCAAGCAATTATCTTCCTCAAGTAAAGCAGTGGCCAACTGCATATATTGGTAGGATACGGAAATACATGAGCCTAATGACAATTAGAAGAGAATATGTGGACCTAAAAGAAGACTGAACATTCAGTATTATGGCTGCTTCATTGTCAAATGTAATTTGTTGCATAATAATGAATCGTTAAACATTAATTAATTGTTGCGATATGGACTAAACTTGTTTGTGCATCTAAAATGATCTACGCATGTATGATACGTCATTATCATAATTGACAACACATAACTGAAAGTCTTACCGTGACACGACAAATGACTTGACAAGACATTGTGATGCACGATAAAGCTTGCAGACACATTGGTTTACTTGGGAAGATAAACACGAAACATGTTCATGTGTGTGTAAGTTTTTTTTAAACAAAGTGAAACAATCTGTTGGTGGAAATCATCTATATATACGAGACACGGCAACTTGCTAACAAAATCACACATCTACCTGCTTTCACATTTTCTCCCTATTGTTACAACAAAGTAAGGTATTTTTAGGAGAAACAAGCAGTCAGACGATTGTAAACTCAAGGTTGGGTTTCATTTTTTCAAATGGATCAATTATTTACAACGATAGTGGGGTTTACTTCCAAAGTTCCACTCCGGTGCCCATTCGAGTACCCAAGAGTTGTGATCTTGCAATGCTGAAAAGCAGAATACACATCCCCCTTAATCTAACCCACAAACAATTTTTGAATGAAATTCACTACCGGCAGCCAGTCACAGAGACAGGTAACTATTTTCGATGTCAATGTATGCAATTGAAAAATGATGATGATGTCAACACCATGTTAATGTGTAACGATCAATTTTCGTATGTTGGTCTGATTGAGTTGTTATGCACTATTGGTAGAACAACAGATGGAATATTAAACTTACTTCAACGTACTATGACCCCTACTCATGACGCACTCTTGTATTACAACGGGAGGTGGAACATGCCACCGCAGAACAAATTTGTAGGTTACGTGTTCACAGGTAAAAATCCGAAGAAATTTGAAATTCCTTCAGGTTGTACCATCGATGAACTGAAGGATTTGATAAAGCAAGTTACACCTAAATGGATTCCCCCTCATGGAATTCACGAATCACAAACCGTAAGACGATTGTTTTTTCGGCAACCAGGTCGTTTCGAGTATTCAGATAAAGTTATAAAATATGAAATTAATGAGCTAAAAACCAACGATGAAGTGTTGAAGGTGTTAGTATAGTCCAACTACTGGAAAAAATACGGGCCAATAGAAATTTTAGTTGTTTTTACTAAACATGTTATGGAAATGGAAGACGACGTGGCTGCCACGTTGCTAAACGACTGAATGCAAGGTTTTTTTTCTTGTTTTCCATGTAAGTTGTATCTATTTACAACGTGTTTGAATTCCATAATAAAATTGAATGTATTGTTTCAATGCTCCAAATCTAATTTATTTTAATTTTTTGACGTTCAGACTTTAAGCATACTTTGAATGATCCAAATCCAATTTTTTTGGATTTTGTGCTTTTTTTGGAGGGCCTATTCGATGGAACCGGCTCACGTCTTTATTGGAGGGCGCCTTTCTCAGACAGTGGCCTGTGAAAAGCGTACCTTGTTGTGTAAGATCATGGTAAATGAAGGCTACAATATCTTGGCCTGACTTGGATGCTACCAAAGTTGCTGCTGATGCACATTCTAGTCGGTCCCTTAATTTCTTTGAAGACCCAATAGTCCCAATAGTCCACAGCCACCTTTCATCGTTGTGCCCCCAGTTCAACAAGGTGGCATAGATCTGCTGCAACAACAGCCCCAACAAGCTATGCAAGTTGATGGACCCTTTTTCAAGGGTTCAGATTGCACATATTTCTAAACTTATTGAAAGCATGTTGTGGACTTGTGCTGAAAAGTGTACCTTTCTGAGACAGCAAGTTGAGACAAGGCTTGCAGCAACCGCCATCGTGTGACCTCCCTCTCCCCCTTCCTGCCACTCCCCTTCCCCCTTCTTCCTCCCTCCCCTTTCCCCTTCCTCTCACATGGAGCAAAAGTTGTCTCAAATGATTTTGGACAACAAGTTCGCTGCAATCGCCCCCCTTGTTCCTCCCTCCCCCTCCCCCTTCTACTCCCTTAACAGCGAGTTCAGGCAAGGCTTGCAGCACTTTTGATGGAAAGTAAGGGGGTCATGTGGAGCAGAAGTTGTCTCAGATGATTTTGAACAACAAGTTTACTGCAACTGCCCCCCCTTGTTCCTCCCTCCCCCTCCCCCTTCTACTCCCTTGACAGTGAGTTCGGGCAAGGCTTGCAGCACTTTTGATGGAAAGTAAGAGGGTCACGTGGAGCGGAAGTTGTCTCAGATGATTTTGGACAACAAGTTTGCTGGAACCGCGACCGCCACCACGACCTCCCCCTCCCTCTCCCCCTTCTTCCTCCCTACCTGCCACTCCCAACATCCACTCAATGTATGTTTTTTATTTTTCTCGTTCTTCCTCTTTTGTTCTTGCAAATAGATTACCCCATATATGTTTTAGATTGCCCCATATATTTTTAAAAATATTATTGATGGGTCATTATTTTTTTATTATTACAAAATTTAAAATATATTAAATAATTATTTTATTATTTTTTCAAAAAATATACCGATTAAATAATTTATTAGATTTATATAAAAATTAATTGTCAGAAAATGTATTATTTAAATTTACATGTGCATTAAATATGCATTAGAAATTTTAGTGTTATGTATATCAATATTATTTATTTTATAACGTAATTAACTCATTAGCTCGGTTGATTAGAGCGTTGTGCTAATAATCTTAAAGTCTCAGGTTCGCTTTTACATAATAAGTTCTTCCGTAAGAGGTTACGGAAAAAGATCTTCCGTAAAAGTTGTTTATTTGTACGGAATAACTTCTTCCATAAAGTTTGTACGGATGAACATCTTCCATAAAAATGTAAAAAAAATCTTACGGAAGAACTTCTTCCGTTAAAGGTTACGGAAGAAGTTCTTCCATCAAATTTTACGGGAGGGCAATATTGGAATAATGGGAAGTTGTTGGGTGCATCAGCAATACTGCTGGGTGCACCTAACAACACCCCTTCCATAAACATCCTCTTGACTTCTATGGTCCACATTGATGGCACCATCAGTCCACTAAAAAAATTACACATGTTTGGAGCCTACAACCACCAACAAATCAGGAACATAGAAAACAAAAAATAGGAGCATGAAGAACAATAAAATACAACAACCAAAACACTTACCACACAAAATTCTGACATCTCCATAAACATCTTCCTAGGTGTTCAGAGCTTCTTGAAGTCAACAACAACATGGGTTCTCTACACAAACACTTTCTACCGTTCACAACAAATGAAGACGCCAACAATGTTGGAGCACCCAATCTCTTACGTGTTCTAGAATATCCAGATTTGTCCATATGCGTGAAGGTCGAAGCCAAACGGACATGGAGTAAAGCAAAAATTAATGACAACGAAGGTCAAAGGAACAAAATGATCCTTTAGGGTTCAATAAAAATAATAATAATAAATAATGTGTAAAAACAATTGGACACGTGTTGAACATTGATGAAGATCAGTCATGACACACGTAGGCTTAGAAAATCAAAACCTATGTCTGAGCCAAAAAAAATCGCACATTTAAATTTTGTGAGGGCAAAAAAAAATTAAAATTTTACAAAACCAAATTTCAAACTTTTAATATTTATAAGGATGAAAAATATATTTTAGCCATCAAAATTATGGAATACTAAAATTTACACAAGTGATAATGTTTAGTATAAAAATTACAAAATGAAGGGAGATCAATACATAGTGGACCCACAATCCTAATAAAAATGTATTAAAATGTGTTACTAATATTTTTTTTCAATATTTTCTTTTTAGCCAACCAAAAATTCGGAGAGGTAAGAACGGTAACATCCAATTTTTGTGTGGATAAATTTATTAATATTTACTTTAAAGATCAAAAGACAAAAAATTGATTAGCTTTTGGCATGCATGCATAAGCATATAAATTATAAAGTCAGTGATTTGTACAAATATTATTACTCTCCTCAACGGAAGCTTCTCTCTAGAGCTACTCCCATGTATACAAATGGCAAACAAACATGGTGTGAAAATGTTTAGGACAATAAATAGCTTTTGTCATACATGCGTATAAATTATAAAGTCAATAATTTGTGCAAATATTATTACTCTCAACGAAGGCTTCTCTCTCTCTAGAGCTACTCCCATGCATACAAATGGCAAACAAACATGGTGTGAAAAGGATTAGGACAATTTCAAATGGCATTCTATTTCAGGTTATGTGCTCTGGCCTTTGCTGTTCTGTGGTTAGTGGCATCTCCACTGTACCATGTGCAAGGCAATGGTTGTGACTTTTCTCTGGGAAACTGGGTTGTTGATGACTCCTACTACCCTCTCTATGATGCCTCAAGAGATTGCCCCTTCATAGGGCAGGGATTCAATTGCCTTAGAAATGGTAGAACAGATCAGGAATACCTCAAGTATAGATGGAAACCCTCTGGTTGTGATCTTCCAAGGTAATGTTTTCACTTTTTCTAAGGTTTAGATTTCATTTTGTATATCTTTCATCACTTATAAGCATTTTCTTAAAAAAATGTTTCTTCACAAGGGGTAAATAACATGTTTGAAACATTGGTCTTTAACTGAATCGAATGACGTTGTGTGATCTATAATCGACCTGGTATAATAAGGCATTTTGGTATTGTTCCTTCTCAAGAGATGTTGTTGGTTAACAGGTTTGACGGGGTGAATTTCTTGGAGAGATACAGAGGGAAAAAGATAATGTTTGTAGGGGACTCCATAAGCAACAACATGTGGCAATCACTTACTTGTTTGCTTCACATTGCTGTCCCAGAATCAAGTTATGCCTTATCAACTCCCACAAAGTATCTCTATGTGTTCTCATTCCCGGTAGTTTTCTGCATTTCAATTTTAATAAAAAGGAAATTTTGACCCTTGCTAATTGCTTGATTAGCCAGAATATTAATAACTTGTACCAATTATTTTGGGTCATAGGAATATGATGCTTCAATAATGTGGTTGAAAAATGGGTTCCTAGTGGATGTGGTTCATGACAAAGAAAACGGAAGGATTGTGAAACTGGACTCCATTAGATCTGGGCGCATGTGGAATGGAGTTGATGTATTGATTTTCAATACCTACCATTGGTGGACCCACTCAGGAGAGTCTAAAACGTAATGATTTTTTTAACTATATAAATATACATTGACTAAAATATATTTGAATTTTTTATTTTGTCCTTAATAAAAAAATCCCTTTTGATCCTTGATAAAAATAACAATTTTTTATTCTTAAAACCTTTTTTTAATTCCTATTAATTAGAAAAAAATTTATTTACTCTGATAAAAAATTCATTTGTTATTAGTTCCTTTGCAAAAAAATTAATAATAAATGTAAAAAATATCAAGAAATAAACCCAAAATTCACTACTGATTTATAAGAATTACAAATAAAATTATATTTTATGAGGAATTTAAAGAAAAAAATTATCAAAAAACAAACATAAAATATATTCATGAGGACAAATATATTTTGTCCCATATCTAATGTAGGATGTTAAAGATATGCAGGATGTTATTAACTAGAAATGTTAAGCGAGGGGCTAATAATGAATTCATGTTACGTTTAAACAGATTTGTTCAATTTCAAGTAGGCAATGAAATAATAAAAGACATGAATCCCATGGAAGCTTACAAGATTGGGTTAACAACTTGGTCTCAATGGATTGATGCCAACATTGATCCCTCAAATACTACAGTTTTGTTCCAAGGAATTGCTGCATCCCATTCTGGGTAAGTTTAATTGCTCATTCCACTCAAACTAAAACTCACATAAAATTTCAGTAGGTAAATTGATTTTCTTATCAACAACTAAGATTAATCACTTTATTTTCTAAAGTAATTAAATTGCTGACTTTAGAGGGAATCAGATAAAACATAAATCACAATGCCTATAATCACAAAAAAATTATTATTATGCACATGATCCGTAAACTTTATGGTTAACAATGTTGATTAGAAAATTGGTTGTATTATTCAGAGACTCATCTCTTATCCTTAATTCTGAAGGGGTAAAGGGTGTCTCAAACAACCACAACCAGGGCAAGGACCGCAGCCACCTTATCCTGGTGTAGAAATTGTGAAGGGCATTTTGAGTAGTATGTCATGTCCTGTATATTTGCTTGACATTACTTTGATGACACAACTGAGAATAGATGGACACCCTTCTATATACACAGGCAAAGGCACCTCTTATGTGGACTGCAGCCACTGGTGTCTAGCTGGTGCTCCTGATACTTGGAATGAAATGTTGTATGCTGCTTTGCTTGGACTTTAACATTTTCATCATTTTTTATTTATTTTCTAGTTTATGTTTTCTTAGATAGTAGAATTTTTTTTTATAAATATATATTTGTTTGTTTGGAAGTAACTTTTCGTTCTTATTTATCAATTGTTTTAATAGTTTAAAATAGCTAGCATTCATTGTTATTTTGTAGATGTATCTGATCTTTATTTTTTTTTTAATTTTGTATACATTTTTCAAGAAAGGGAGACAGTAAACATTTTATAGGGAATATTAGAGTAATGCATAACAAATATAAAATGTATATTTAGAAATTATATATAGTTTTGAAATAAACAAAAATATTATTTAGAAAAAAAATAAAAAGTTATAAATTTGATATGATTAAAAAAATTTCAACCTTAATAAACGGTGTAAGGATGACAATTGAGGAGTTGACTATTGTGTGTCTTATGTGTATAAGAAAATAAAATTATATATGCTGATTTTTTCAAACAATAAAAAAGAAGATAATAAGGTTGAAAATTAAATAAAATAAAACAAAATCAAATATAATTGAGAACAAAAAAAATTAATAATTTTAAGTTAGTTTATTTTACATAAGCTACTTATCTTGATAAAAATACTTCAAATAGCTTATAAAAATAAATTATTAAAATAAATTTGTATATCAAACAAACTTAATTTTAGTAAAAATAACTTCTAAATTAGTGAATTTTTTTTTTTAACTTACACAAATCCTCTTTAACCAAATACGTGAAGGTAATACATGATTTTATTTGTAGTAGAGTGGGGGACTCGTGTCAGGTACATATTATATATGAATTTTTTTATAAAATATTTTTTAAATTCATATTATCAGCTATTCACAATTAAAATATAATTTTTATTTATTAATTATTGTTGTACAGTATAAATATATGGTTAATTATAGACTATGATTCTTAAAATACAATAAATGGAAGAAATGAAATAGTTATATATTAGATAGGTTCCTAGTTACAATAAAAAAATGAAAAAAATCTTTTTTTATGCAATGACATTTTTAATTATGCATTTTTAATTTAAACTTAAATTCAAGAAACAGATACCATACCTGACATATATGCTGGATGACAATCGGTAGGATACTATAGTACACATTTTTATACCCACACTTTTAAAAACTCACCATACTCATATACCCGCTTTCCGTTGGTACTTATATTTTCATACCCGAACATGTTACATGCACTTTAACTCACATGAAAAATTGATAAATAAATAGAATGGATATAAAAATAATATAATCTTTCGTATATTATTATTATTAATGCTTATAATTGGTTATCTAACTTTGAAAAAAAATTCTTTCATATAGATTATAAATAAGCATCGCTTTCTAGAAATAGGCATGGTAATAATATTCAAACCCATGGGTATTCGTCTGACTCTGCCCTGGTTATAACAGTTAAAACCTGCGCTGATCAAGGTTGGGTCGAGATGCAACTCCCCGCCTTGACCTCGTCTCGCTATACCCATAAATATGTTTATCCCCGTTAAAATTTAAGAAAATGTAATAAATTCAGACAAAACATAAAACCTAATAAAATTTAAATATTATTATTATCTTAAAATGAGTGGTATAAAATATTGAAAGACTAAAGCATACCTAGGTAGTGTTTTCTCATCCTGTATTAGGTATTAACTAAACCTTATGATGTTTGTACATAATGAGTACTTTGAATTGTATATATTAAATTTAGAGAAAGATTTTAGATTTATTCTTTTGTGCTACCTAATTTAATTTGATTATAATGAATGGTGTTGATTTTTCCTTTAATATATATTGAATGTGGAAAAAACCAGTTTTTATTTCTAACGGAGAAAGAAAGAAAGCGTCCCCGGCCATAAATGTTTAGTTTCAATTCCAATTCATGGAAGGAAAATAGAAAAGCTGCCGCTGGCCATTAATGTGTAGTTCCAATTCTAATGGAGAAAGATAGAAAAGGATTATTTTGGAAATAGCTATTTGCAACTCCTTTTTCCTATTTTCAATCCCACTTGCTTATTTTTTTTTCCAAAAATGATTATTAAACGTGATTAAAGGATTGAAAGTTTATGTTCTGTAATTAAATTAACGTGAATGTTTTGCAATTATTGGTAGCAATAAATATGTATATGTTGCATATTTTCATGAACGTGTTTGAATGCAAAACACAAATGAATGTGAATATTATTTTATGGTCTGAAATGAAATTAATAGAATGACCATGAATTGTTAATAGCAATAAGTATGTGCAGACCATTTATATTTGGTTGGAATTAAATGTATGTTGAATTTGTTAGTCACCAAAGTGGCCAAATTTGTAAGGTTATTTAATTCCAAGTTAATGATTATTTCAATTACTCATAGAATAATGGATGCTAAATTATATGATTATTGGTTTATAGGTAATTGAAATTCATTGTTATAAGACATTTATGGATCGCCCAAAGGTTGATTAGTTGTTCTTATAATTAATGAATATAATTGTAGGCGATTTGTGTGTATCATTAGTTTTATTTATATACCCAAAGGAAATAGATACTTCTAATTGATGCATATTTAATTGCCAAATAATGTTAAGAATTTTTATTAGCATCATCATGTTTGTATGTTGTGTGTTGGTGTATCACCCAAAGGAGAACATCAATATACATTGACCGTTATCTGAATGAATCATATGCATGACATGTATTTTATGTCTCAAAACACTTATGTGAATTTTATTATGTAATACATGTTCTCAATTCATTAAATTCTTATGTATCATCTGTGTCAACTTTAATGGGCTTAACTTCTCTGACTGAAATGAGCAAGTCCAATTTTACCTCAATGTTTTGGATCATGATCTTGCTATGTTGGAAGAGAAGTTTGTTACTATTATTGATGCTAGTAGCAATGAAGAGAAAACCCATTATAAAGCTTGGGAAAGATCTAACAGATTTAGTCCAATGTTCATAAGAATGACTGTTGCAGACAGTATTAAGACAGGTCTTCCTAAAACCAATAATGCTAAAGAATTTATGGGGTTAGTGGGAGAACGCTCTCAAACAGCTAATAAGTCTCTTGCTGGGACATTAATGAGTACACTGACCACCATGATGTTTGATGGTTCGTGTACTATGCATGAACATGTCATCGAGATGACAAACATTGAAGAAAGACTCAAGACCTTGGGAATGGTTGTGAATGAGAACTTTCTTATTCAGTTTATTCTAAACTCATTACCATCTGAGTATGGCCCATTCCAAATGAGCTATAATACCATGAAAGATAAATGAAATGTGCATGAATTGCATAGTATGTTAGTTCAGGAAGAAATGAGGCTTAAGAATTAAGGAAGCCACTTAGTGCATTATGTAAGCCACCGAGGGAATCAAGGAGCTAGAAAGAAATTTATGAAGAAGCATGATAAAGGCAAAGGGTCATTAAAGATCAATGACGACTCTTTGCAAATCCAGAATAAGGTATCAAAGGGCAATAATTGTCAATTTTGTAGGAAATCAGGACATTTCCAGAAGGATTGCCTAAAATGTAAGTCTTGGTTCGAAAAGAAAGGTGAGCTTAATGCTCATGTATGTTTTGAATCAAACTTAACTGAAGTTCCCCATAATACATGATGGATTAATTCTGGATGTACGACTCATGTTTCTAACATTATGTAGAGATTCTTTACAATCCAAACCATAAGCCCAAATGAGAAGTTCATTTTCATGGGGAATAGAGTGAAAGCTCTAGTCGAAGCAGTTGAGACTTATTGTTTAAAACTTGACACTGGACATCGTTTAGATTTACTGGAAACTCTTTATGTACCTAGTTTATCTATGAATTTAGTTTCATTATCTAAACTTGATGTTACTGAACACTCTTTTAATTTTGGTAATGGATGTTTCAATTTTTTTAAGCATAATCATCTCATTGGTATTGGTATTCTTTGTGATGGTTTATATAAATTGAAATTAGACAATTTGTATGCTGAAACTGTTTTAACTTTGCATCATAATGTTGGCACTAAACGTAGTTTAGTGAATGAACAATCTGCTTTCTTGTGGCATAAACGTTTAGGTCACATTTCTAGAGAAAGGATGGAAAGATTAATAAAGAATGAAATTCTTACTTATCTAGATTTTATGAATCTAAATATTTGTGTGGGTTGTATTAATGGAAAACAAGCAAAACATACAAAGAAAGGAGCTACAGGAAGCACTCAGCTTCTTGAAATTGTGCATACTGATATTTGTGAACCTTTTGATGTTAGTTCTTTCGGAAAGGAATGATACTTTATCACCATTATTAATGATTATTCACATTATGGTTATGTCTACTTACTGCTTGAAATTTTTCAGGCAATGGATGCCTTAGAAATTTACTAGAATGAAGTAAAAAGGCAATTAGACAGAAATGTGAAAATTATTAGATATGATAGAGGTGGTGAGTATTACAGAAGATATGATGAAACTGGGCAACACCCAGGTCCATTTGCTAAGCTTCTTCAGAAACGTGGCATTTGTGCGCAATACACAATGTCCTGTACACCACAACAAAATGGTGTATTAGAAAGGCGTAATAGAACTTTAATGGATATGGTTAGGAGTATGTTAATCAATTCAACTTTACCCATATCTTTGTGGATGTATGCTTTGAAAACTGCCATGTATTTGTTGAATAGGGTTCCTAGTAAGGCAGTTCCAAAGACACCTTTTGAACTGTGGACAAATAGGACACCTAGTATAAGGCACCTGCATGTTTGGGGTTGCCAGACAGAAATAAGGATTTATAATCCACATGAAAGAAAATTGGATGCAAGAACAATCAGTGGATATTTCATTGGTTATCCAGAAAAGTCAAAGGGGTATATGTTTTATTGTCCTAATCATAGTATGAGAATTGTCGAAACTAGAAATGCAAGGTTCATTGAAAATGGTGAAATCAGTGGGAGTACACTTCCATGAGAAGTGGAAATTAAAGAAGTTAGAGTGCAAATTCCTTTAGCTTGTGCCTCTAGCAGTAAGGTGATTTCTCCACCAGTTATTGTTACAAACAATAATGAAAAAGCACAACACAATAATGAGCCCATGATACATAATGAACCCATTATGGAAGAACCACAAGAAGTAGCATTAAGGAGGTATCAAAAAGAAAGGAAACCATCTATTTCAAATGATTATGTGGTATACCTACATGAAATAGAAACAAACTTAAGCATTAATGATAATGATCTAATTTTGTTTTCACAAGTTGTAAGTTGTGAAAATTCTGAGAAGTGGTTAAATGCCATGAAAGAAGAGATAAATTCCATGGAACATAATGGTGTTTGGGACCTTGTAGAATTACCATAGGGTTATAAGAGAGTTGGTTGTAAGTGGGTCTTCAAGACTAAATGTAACTCTCATGGCAACCTTGAATGTTACAAGGCTAGACTTGTTGCTAAGGGATTTATTCAGAAAGATGACATTGATTATAAAGAGAAATTTTCATTGGTCTCACGAAAGGATTCTTTCAGGATTATCATGGCATTAGTGGCCCATTATGACTTAAGGCTACATTAGATGGATGTGAAAACTGCCTTTCTTAATAGAGATGTAGAAGAGAATGATTATATGGACCAATCAATGGGGTTCTCAGTTGAGGGAAAGGAATACGTGTGCAAACTAAAGAAATCAATATACATTCTTAAAGCAAGCTTCCCGCCAATGGTATTTGAGGTTTAATGATACTATTGTTTCCTTTGGATTTAAGGAAAATACTGTTGATCAATGTATATATCTGAAGGTCAATGGGAGTAAGATTATTTTTCCAATTATGTGTATTGATGATATCTTGCTTGCAACTAACGATCTTGGTCTTCTTCATGAGACTAAGAAATTTCTCTCTAGAAACTTTGAAGTGAAAGATATGGGTGAGGTAAGCTATGTGATAGGGATAGAAATATTCTGTAATAGATCACAAGGATTGTTAGGCTTACCTCAGAAAGCATATATCAATAAAATACTAGTGAAATTCAAGATGGAAAGGTGTTTAACATCACCTGTTCTAATTTAGAAGGGAGACAAATTTAGTCTCACACAATGTCATAGAAATGATATGGAACGAAAACAAATGGAAGCTATTTTGTATGCATCAGTTGTTGTTGCATCTGAAAGCTGAATTTGTAGCATGTTTTGAGGCTACAATTCAGGCTAATTGGCTACGGAACTTTATTTCAGAGCTTAGAATTGTCGTCAGTATTGCTAGGCCGCTGAAAATGTATTGTGATAACTCTATAACAATATTTTTGTAAGAACATCAAATACTTTAAGGGTGCTAAGCATGTGGAATTGAAGTACTTTGTCATGAAGGAAGAAGTTCAGAAACAAAGAGTGTCAATAGAACATATTAGCATAAACCTTATGATAGTTGGCCCTTTGAATAAGGGATTACCGTCCAAGACATTATAGAACATGTTGAAAGTATGAGCATTATTGTTATTGATGATCATTAAGTGTAATTTATCTTATGCATTTTAGTGACACTCTGAGCTTAATTATGATATGTTTCTGATTACCTGTCCTCTATGTTTGCATGTATGTTTGTGTTAGAGTAATGTTAACAAGTTTTGTCATGAATGAAGACATTATGTTGGACCAATTATGTACTCCTAACTAATGGTCATATTAAGGAGGAGACTAATTTGTAGTACATGGAAGGGACTATGTCGATTAAATGATGTACAACCACCATGACTCGAATTGGTTCCTATTCTTAATCATGAAATTATGATGTACCCAATGTATAGAACAATTTAGTCATTTTAATGCGCATTGTGTTAGTTAATCTATTTATTTATTTAGTCCATAATGTTCAGTAATGTCACATGAGCCAAGTGGAAGAATGTTAGAATTAATGCCTTATGTGAGAAACATGTGACTTATGAAAGAACTAATAAATAAATAATTAATAATTAATGGCTAAATTGTAATTGGGCTTAATAGGAGAAATTTCTAGAGTTAACTGCTACTTGATGGGAGTAGTGGTTATAAAAGGGGGTTAATACCCTCTAACGTGGAATAATAAGGTCCCCTTCCTGACAGAAAAGTGTTCTCTCTCACCCATAGCCATCACAAACGGAGAGAGGCAAAAAAGAAAGGTCTAAGGAAGTGAAATCTTATTTCTCTCCTTTTTCAAGGAAATCAAAGTAGACCAGAGAAAAGCCTTCCTATGGAGAAAGGTATGCATTATTATCTGTTTGTTTATTGATTTTTTGGGAGAATCATAGGTTTCAAGATCCTGTTGTTTCCTATAATTGATAGTCTAGGAAACCCCTTCATGTTTTACATTCGTCTCCACAGGGACTTGTGTTTACTTAATTCATTTGGATAAAGGTTATTAGTTTAATAGTTATGTACAAATTTAATCGAATGTCATTTGTTTTGGTTTGATTAACTAAAGACAACTTAAAATAAAAGAAAAGTCAAAATAACAAATTTATGGAAATAACGGAAATACAGGAAATAAGAAATTTAATGCGTCGGAAATACGTAAATTACAGAAATAATAATGACTAGAATTAATTTAAGAAAACATAGGATTGAATTTCATCGTTCATACCCTTAGTGTCTTAATAAGATTAACATATATAAATCATTTTCTAACATTACTGATGCATACATAGTTATCCCAAGTCGATTCCTCGCACTTGGAACCTAAGAATATTCTATTTGATCCTCGTGCTTTTTGCAATCAAAATGTTATGTTCTATTCCTATCAATGTAACGTAAAGAGTAAAATCATTCGGTTCAAATTCTAAGATTACTTTCCGGTCTCACTTAAAATCCAATTTCATGACACTAGTGATCAAATAGAATCAAGCATTACGAGTGAAATGAAATTATCAATAATGAGTAGAAAATATTAATACATATATAATATCAAAAGGGATACATAAGGGTACAAAGATTACATCCAATCCTTAAGAAAAACTAACCAATCATTGCGCAGAGCACAAGACTAACAAGAGAAATGACGAAGGAAGTGATTCATGGTCAAAACTCTGCAACGCCTCGGCTCCACTTTTCCTCTTCTCCTTCTTCTTCTGCATTTTCTCTCTGGTTTTTAGGCTGCTGGACTCCTCTTCTCTTCAACCATGCATGGTTATTTATAGAAAACAACGAAGGAGTGTAGGTAAATTTGCCCTAGCGAGCTAGAGCTCGCCCAGGCGAATTGAAGCTTAATGGTGAAGGCATCCACTCGCCCAAGCGAGTTGTTTGCTTAAGGCTGAAGTTACATCTTAGCCCAGGCGAGTTGGATGCTAGCCTGGGTGAATTTAGGGTCAGAAACCTTCATGAAAAGATCATTTTGCCCTTCCTTTTGGCTTTATTTCTAGATTTAACAAACAACCATCAAAACCTACAGAATCATGAATGAATCTTTCATATTTAAACAAAAATATTAGTAAATGTACAATATATATAAACAACTAGATTTAAGGGTAGTTTATAAGAAAATTATTACAATTAAAGGATAAGTGCTAACAATTTAATCCCAAAAATAACTGAAATTTTCTAGAAGCAAAGCTTCAAGAATTATTTTGATGATGCCAAGGAATTTCAAAGATCATTCTGTTGGATCAAGTGGCCTCGGAATAATTAAGAAGGGGGGGGGGGTTGAATTAATTATTACTAGACCTTTACTAATTAAAATTTACCCTTCTTAGGCTTTTACTATGTTGTTAAGAAAGTAAAGAACATAAATATAAACTTAACCAAAAGTAAAAGCGGTAATTAAAGTGCACAGCGGAAATTAAAGAGTGTAGGGAAGAAGAAGACAAACACAAGAGTTTTATACTGGTTTGGCAACAACCTGTGCCTACATCCAGTCCCCAAGCGACCTGTGGTCCTTGAGATTTCTTTTCAACCTTTTAAATTCCTTTACAAGCAAAGATCAACAAGGGATGCACCCTCCCTTGTTCTCTTCGAACAACCTAGTGGATGTACCCTCCACTAGAACTGATCCACAAGAGATGTACCCTCTCTTGTTCTCAGTCACAACAACCAAAGTAGATGTACCCTCTACTTGTACCACAAAGGATGTACCCTCCAATGTGTTAAGAAAAATTTCTCAGGCGGTTAGTCCTTTGAAACTTTGTGAAGGGGGAAACAAAAGAATTCTCAGGCGGTTAGTCCTTTGAAATCTTTTGTTTATGGGAAAGGGAAGAATCAAAAGAATTCTCAGACTGTGTCGTTTTGAATTCTTTGACAAGGGAGAAGGGAGACACAAAAGAATTCAGGCGGTTAGTCCTTCGTTCTTTTGGATAAGAGAGAAGAGAGACACAAAAAGAATTTAGGCGGTTAGTCCTTGGCGAATTCTTTTTGGCAAAGGGAGAAGGGAATGAAAAAGATGAATAGCACAAGTTTTGTTTTCAAGGTTTGGAAAACCAGAAAACTTAAGAAAGCTTTTGCAAAGGAAGAAGAAGAAGAAATTCAAGAAGATGTTCAAAGAGACTCAAGAGTTGTAAAGGATTGAAATGATTGTTCTGAATGAATTGAATGAATTCATAAAATTCAAATCAAGGTCTTGCTTTTATAGACTCTTCATGTCTGGTCAAGAAAACCATTAGAAGAGTTATGACCTTTAGAAAAACTTGAAAACCATTGGAAGAGTTACATCTTTTGATTTTTGTTCAAAACTTATCACTGGTAATCGATTACCAAATCATTGTAATCGATTACACAAAGCATTTTTGTGAAAGGATGTGACTCTTCACATTTGAATTTGAATTTCAACGTTCAAACACATTGGTAATCGATTACCAAATCATTGTAATCGATTACACCATTTTGAAATCAATTGGAACATTGTAAATTCAGTTGAAAGCTTTATGAAAACAATCTTTGCTACTGGTAATCGATTACAATAAACTGGTAATCGATTACCAGAGAGTAAAAACTCTTTGGTAAAAGGTTTTGTGAAAAAAATCATGTGCTACTCAATGTTTTGAAAAACTTTTTAGTACTTATCTTGATTGAGTCTTTTCTTGATTCTTGAATCTTCAAATCAAATTTCCTCTTGATTCTTGAAGTGTTCTTGATTCAATCTTGAACTCATTCTCTTGGGCTTTTTGTCATCATCTTTGTTATCATCAAAACTCCTTGAATCAATCTTGATTCAACATCATGAAGCTTGCTTCTACACATTCAAGATGAATTTCGAGGATGAATAAAGCAAGATGTCAAGCAAAAGCAAAGATCTCAAGATAAGAATTAAGATCGGTTTTAGATAGACTCTTAGAAAAGATTTTGAAAAGCACAAATGATTGGCCAAGTGAGTTTCTATCATAACAATAATTTTTCCAAGCATTTTACTCTCTTGTAATCGATTACCAGAAGGTTGTAATCGATTACCAGAAGCCTAAACATTTCTGAACAAAGCTTGCAAAGTTTTAAAACTGATTTTGAAACCCAGTAATCGAATACCAGTTCATGTAATCGATTACCAGTGCTTATAACGTTCAAAAATATTTTGAAAAACATTGTAATCAATTACACAAAACATGTAATCGATTACCAGTGGCTCTGAACATTAGAATTCAAATATTTTCAAATGAAGAGTCACATCTTTTGAAGAAAAATAACTGTGTAATCAATTACACAAATATTGTAATCGATTACTAGTGGCAAGTTTTTAGAAAATCTGCCAACAGTCACATCTTTTCATTTGATTTTTGAATGGCCATCAAAGGCCTATAAATAGGTGACTTGGGCACGAATTTTCTTCAGAGTTTTTCCTGTTCACAAAAGGCATAATCCTCTCAAACAAAAATCTCTTATCATCCAACATTCCTTGGTCAAACACTTGTGTTATTCAATAAGGAATTGAGTGTTTCATTGTAAACATCTATCTCTTTCAAGAGAGATTATCTTCTTCTTCTTCTTCTCTTTCTAATAAAAGAGCTAAGACACTAAGAGTCTCTTGTTCTAAAGCATCTAAACACAAAGGAAGGGTTGTCCTTGTGTGTTTCAGAAGTTGTAAAGGATTTACAAGATAGTGGAACTCCCAAGCGGGTTTCTTGGGGACTAGACGTAGGCAACGAACTTTGCCAAACTAGTATAAAAACTATGTTTGCATTTTCTCTACCCTCAAACTCTTTTATTTTGTTGCTTATTATTTCTATTCAGTAAGTTTAATTTGAATTATTATTTAGAAATTCATTTTAAAAGGAATCTTGGGACTTGGGTTAAAAACTGATTAGAATTTTTAATTGGGGAATAGTTTATAAAATCTTAATTCAACCCCCCCCCCCCTTTTTAAGATTTTTGAGGCCACTTGTCCAACAAATTTGGCACTTATCAACTCCCCTCAACCTAGAATCTTGCTTGTCCTCTAGCAAAGTATAGAAAAATTACAAATAACAATAGTATAAGTATGAAATAAATATGCTTAAAAAATTATGAACATGCTTTGTAATGAATCAATCCCCAAACTGATCAGAACAACATTTTTCAAAATGCAACAATGAGAAATGAAAGCACAAAGATGGAATTTACAAAACCAATAAATGAGATTAAGATCATTTTGCATTTTGTTTCTAAAGAACATAAGCAAAAACACCAAATTCATTCAAACAAAGAAAAACCTCACAAAGGTATATAAATCTCACACGGGCAAGTGTTTCATCTCAATTCCAATCATGGATCAAAGATAATGTGCATAATCATCATGGATCAATATGTCTTTTTATGGTTGGGCCTGGTTTTGAAGGAAGTCTTGGTTTTTCTAGATATTCAAACATACCTTGAGAATAGGAGAGCAGACATTAAAATCTAGCTAGTAACTTAAACGAATGATCCTTTCCTATCCTTTTTCGTTTCAACCAAGTTATCATACTTCTTTCTATTCAGATATTTACAACAACTTTGTACATGATTCAAACATTTATTTATTCATAAAGAACTTGTTTTTTCTATTTTTTTTCTTTTTTCTATTCTAATTTTGTTCTTTTATTTTATGATAAATATTTAATTTCTTTTAATACCCATAAAAAATGAGTATTTACATCACATTAGCCGCCAAATGATAGAAATTCCCATCAAAACAACCTTGCTCTCCTAATCCTAAGGTAAGGTAGGAACTTTTATCCTAGGTTAGTGTTCCAACAAAATATCAAGTGTTTGGCTCAAAGGGCTTTGCAAATGGTAAAATAATATACATTGGGATAATTGTTTGGCCAATGGCTTAAAATGTAAAGAAAGAAAGAATTCCTAGATCATATCCATGAATCATATGTTATGACAATTAGAAATTCATGCAAAACCAACTATAGAACATATCAATATAAAATCTATGGTTGCATATAGTCACTAAAGCTTAAGGCCCGTTTCCATATTCAAATCAGATCAGTGTTTTGAAAGTTGTTCTTTTATCAAGTCCATGCAAAAACATCTGAATTCATTTGGTTTTTGGGAAAGTCCTTCATTGTTTTCAAAAATTCTTTTGCTGTGTTCTGATAAAAAAATAAGTTTAAAAAAAAAATATACTAGTTGTTTGATTCTTTCAAAGTATGTTATGTTCAAGAAAAAATTTTCTTTTTAACTCCCAGAAAGAGTTATAATCTATAACTATACTAACAAAATATCAAAGCACACACAAATTAGTCAAAATAAACTCGCGTAAGTAAATAAGGTAATAAAGTACTGAATTTTAATACAAAGCGATAAATAAACATAAAGATAAGTTCACGAGTTTTTGAAGATCATGGCTGAGGCACTCAGTCTCCCCCAATGAAACAAACAACCAAATCTGCCATCTCTTCATCTTCCTCAGCTCTTTCTCACTCTCCTTGGGTAGCTCCTTGAGCATCTGTAGGTCTTGCCTCCTCTTGAAAAATTGGTCTGTCTCCAAGCCATGCAACAATGGCTCTAAACTGCTCAGGAGTAGGCCAAGGGTAAGGGCTAGGGTCCTGGTGATGCTGGCGCAGTTTGTAAAGGTAGAAGTTGTCATTCAACTGCATCTGACCCCTATGATTTGTTGCCTGTTGGTCAGCCAAATGACGCATGTATGTGTGCATCTGGAGCTCCATCCTCTGCTAGGGGGCTGAGATAGACTCCAAGGACGGTGGCTGATGTGGAGGTGGTGGTGGTAGTGCATCTGCTGCTGGTTGATGTTGTTGATCCTGCTCTTGTTGTTGTACCTAACTTGACATGCAATATTTTTCAATAAATGATCTATTAATTGGAGGCCAAATGTGTTTTTTTGGTGTGATTGGTACTCCATAGAACTGGCAGAGACCTATAGTTAAGGCAGGAAATCACAGTGCCTTGTTGGACTTTTTTGGGTTCGTTGGGTGCCTAAGAGGTTCAGTACCAACAAACTTATGGATAACATCTGAATGAGTTGGGCCACATGAACAGTAATATGCTCCATAATGTTGTAGACCAGCTGGCATTTAGGTAGGGTAAGATTAGAGTTGTGATCACTCAGAAGGATATTATTGAGAAGGAAAGTCATCCAGATTTGAGTTAGAGTTGTCATTTTGGTTTGCATGATTCGCAACCACTTCCTTGCCATGCTCCATACAAAATCATGTTCTGGGAAGCAAAGCAGTTGATCGATAGCCTCTTCATCAAAACCTATAGTCTGACCTCTTCTTGCCGTGTATTCACACTGTTGCCCCTCCTCTAAGATCAATGGATTCCCTAAAAATTGGTTGGTGGCATCTGTGTTATAAGGAATCCATTGGCCCCGCACTTTGGAGCACTTATCCGTAACACCTTCCTCAGTAGGACAAGCATTTGCATAAAATTCCATGACAATTGCAGGGTCATATTTAGGCATGGGCTCTGCAAGCTGTGTCCAGTGCCTCTTAGCAATCTCTGTTTGGAATTCAATATACTTACCCTCAGCTAATTGGACCCTTCTTTCCTTGAGGAAAGACCAATCTTTGATCTCTTCAAAGCGCCACTGATGTTCCTCACTACTGATGTGATCCTTACTAGGAACGAATCGCTTGATACAGGTTACAGAGTTTTGGATGATGCCACTTCCAGTGAAGGAAGATAAGTCAGGGTAAACGCCACAAGGATTACCTTGATAAGTCTGAGATTGGTTCAACAAGGAACCCAGAGAAGCAGCTCTCACAAAATTTTATCAAATACCAAAAGTCCCTTTATTGAAAATGAAATCCATACATATAGTGTATCTGAACGAAAAGATAGAAATAGACATGGGGCTTCAAAATAATTTGGGCCAAAATTACAACGAAAAATTATAAATATAAAAAATAGAACATGTTTGGCATGGGCCTTCAAATTAGTCTGGGCCTTCAGCAACAATTAATATTTTTAGTAGTGCCTCTGCCTTTGGGCCTTCATCCTTCTCCACTTAGGCCTTGTTAAGTGTACCCACTACCATTTATTGGAGGGTATCCACTGACTGTTTGGTCCTACTCCTAGTCATAGGTCCATGTATTTAGGCAGTTTTTGGATTCTCATCATTCCTTCCTTCTTGGAAAGCATTTGCCCTCAAATGTTCGGAATCATCACCAGGTTCAAGTACCACTTCCTTCCTGTTCTTGTTGGCTTGCTTGACATAGCTTTCATTCTTCTTTGCAATTTGCGCCTTCACTTAGTCATGCAATCTTTTCACATACCTAACTTTAGCCTGTGCATCCTTATGTTGAGTCTCTTGGGGATTGCTTTTGTAAGCTGGCCTGTTAGACAATAAAGCTCTTAGAAGGAGGTCAATTTGAGGTTCTATGCCCCTTGAAGGTGGTAGTTTGTGAGGAATTTCTTGGGAAAGACATCTTTAAATTCTTGCAATAAGGGTTCAACACTAGGAGAAACAAAAATGGTTAACTCATTAGAATTGTCAGTAAAATTTTTACAGTCTTTGCAATACAGTAGATAAAGTGGCTCACGAGCAAGTAAGACTTTCCTCACCTCACTCGCCTTTGCTAAACAATTAAATTTTCTCTCGTGTGTATCACTCTTTCTCTTAGGTGTATCACTATTCTTTTTCCTATTCCTCTCTGGTGCCTCACTCTTTTCTTTCTCTTGTTCTCTCTTTTTCTCTCATTTTGACTTGGTCATCACACACTTCTCTAGGGGATAGAGGTTTAAGAATAATCTTCTGGTCATGGTGTTGGAAAGAAATCTTGTTGGTGAAGCCATCATGCATTACTTTGGTGTCATACTACCATGGTCTCCCTAACAATATATGAGTCGCCTCCATTGGAACCACATCACACAACACCCTATCATTGCATCTTCCAATGGTGATACACACCTTAACCTGCTGAGTCACTTTTACCTCTTCATCTTCACTAAGCCATTGTAGTCTGTATGGCCTAGGATGGGGCTTAGTATCCAAATTCAGTTTGGACACTAACCTGGAACTTGCAACATTGGTACAACTTCCTACATCAACAATTAAAGAGCAAAGCTTACCATTAATCGTACATCTGGTATGGAAAATATTTTCTCTTTGGGTGTCGTCTTGTGGTTGCATCTAACTTCCCAAGAGCCTTCTCACCATTAGCATATCACCTTGCATAGCTTCCTCCTCAATCTCTTATTCCACTTCTTCTTCTTCTTCACTAATTTCAGATTCACTGGTGATTGCTCCATCTACCTTCATGATCATGGTCCTCCTGGTTGGACAGTCAGAAGCAATGTGTCCTCTGCCTAAGCATTTGAAGCATTTTATGTTTCTGGTACTAGTGTTGGATAATGAAGCAGAATTATGCTTGGTTTCAACATTGGACACTGCGGACTTTCCATGTGGACTAAACGAGTTGCCTCCCTCCTTCTTGGATCTGTTGATACAGTTCTGGTTGAAATTGTTGGATGAGTTCCTTGTTGCTACAATTTTCCTCTTCAGCTGCTATTCAACCCAGACTGCCTTATGCAGCAAGTCATCTAATTCCACGTACTCCTGTAATTCAACATCTCTAATGTTAGGATGTAGGCCACTCAGAGAACGAGCCATTGTGTCCTCAGTGTCCTCTTCAATGTTGGCCCTCACTAGTGCCATCTCCATCTCCTTGTAGTACTCCTCCACAGTCAAATTTCCTTGGGACAGCCTCTGGAGTTTCTGTCGCATGGTTCTGTTGTACCTAGTTGGAACATACCTCTTTCGTATAACCCTTCTCATCTCAATCCATGTATCTATCTCCTGCCCCTCCTCTCTCATCATCTCTCTTTGATTTTTATTCCACCAAACAAGGGCATAGTCTGAGAATTCAGCTGCTACTAACTTCACCTTCTACTCTTCAGTATAATCATTGCAAGAGAATACATGTGAATCTTCATTTCTTTGTCAAGGTAGGTGTCTGGGTCACTCATGCCTTTGAAAAGGGGTACATTGAGTTTTACTCCCTCAATTATGTTCCGCCTCTCCATTTAGTTCAGTCCATCATTGGCCCTTTTGTTCCCACCATAAGGTCTCCCAGCATTTGGATTCATTTGATGCTCTAGTCCTTCTATTCGTCTGTAGAGCTCTTCGTTGTTACAGTTCAACAAATGTTGCATTTGTGTAGTCATCACGTCCAGTAATAAGCACTGAGATCTATCCAGTTGATGATATTCACCACCACTGTCACCAGCTCTTACCATGATTAAGTAACAAACAATTCTGTAGTAATTTAAACAAAGATTACATGAACTCACCACACTCTACTCATGTGTTTCTCTCTTTGATGGTAGTTCACTCGTGTTTGATGATCTCAATATAGGCTTTTGTATGATTTTTTTTCACTCTTGCCTTTTACCACTCACTCCCTCTGGATGAATCAAATTGGATGCACAAAGGTAATAGAACAGGAAAGACAACTTAATTATGGAATAGCAGATTGGATAACAAACTAACAAATTGGATAACAAACTAATAGATTGGATAATAGACTTGGATAACAAACTAGGATAACAAACTAACATAGTAGATAACAAACTAATAGATTGGATAACAAATTTTTGCCAAAATAAAACACCTCTAACTGCCACAAATTCGTGTTCAAAGATTCAAACAACCACTTTTTTTTCAAACTTTCTGCAACTTTTTTTTTTCAAAATTCATCTAGGATAATAGACTGTTTTTCACTCAATCAATTTCACTAGTTGAAATTCAATAGGCAATTGGGCAATTCGTTCAATAGTCAAACAAACAAATATGAGAAATTCAATGGCCTACTAAACTCTATACCCCCAAAATTCTTCCAGTAAGCCAAATTGTTCCCAAACAAAATTTGTAATAGAATTTGAAACAGAATTCAAATTGATTTTTATTTGACACAGAATCTGAAAGAAACAAAAATAAGAACAAGAACGAAAACAAGAACATGAGCAAGAACGCAAACAAGAACGCAACAAGACGCAAACAAGAACGAAACAAGATGTAAACAAGAATGAAACAAGATGCAAACACAAAACTAAGACACAAATGACAAAGGAAAAAAAAATAAAAATTGGATAGGATAGAACCTGTAACAAGAGCTGAAGCTCTGATACCAGATGATGTGATCCTTACTAGGAGTAGATCACTTGATATAAGTTATAGAGTTTTAGATGATGCAACTTCCAATGAAGGAAGATAAGTCAGGGTAGACGCCACAAGGATTACCTTGATAAGTCTGAGATTGGTTCAACAAGGAACCCAGAGAGAAGCTCTCACAAAATTTTATCAAATGCCAAAAGTCCCTCTATTGAAAATGAAATCCATACATGTAGTGTATCTGAATGAAAAGATAGAAATAGACATGGGCAGTTTTTGGATTCTCATCAACTACGAAAGCGGTGTCCAGCAAATTCATTTTCTACAGGTGGAGTTGTGCTAGATCCTTCTCCTACAGTGGTCTTCCTAGCTCTCTTAGAGGTGAGTTTCTTTGGAGCCATCTGTAACAAAGACAAATTCAACTAGAATTTTAGCAAAAATTATTTTTCAAAGAATAGCTGGCCATTGTGAATTGGTCAATTTTTTTAGCAACCAAGAAGTCAATTTGTGTGAAATTTCAATACAAAATAGAATTTTAAACAACAATTCAATCCGCCCAAATGCAGTAATTTAAGTCCAAAAAGAAAAATGGTGGTCATTCAAACCCAACAAGTTTATTTGCCTACTAACAGCTCATGTAATTGCATTTTAAGGAAATGTGGTAATTTTGAAACTCAATTCACAATCCCTAAACTAATAACTAAACATGTTTAAACATTCAAAATTTGAAAGAAAACATGGTGTGCACATGTTTAGGCATTTTAGGCATGTATAAATGAAGGATTGAGAATAATTAGAAAAATGCAACAAGTAGAAAAGCAAGAGTAGACCTATTATGATTCAGAACAAATAGTCATCCAATCATACAAAACTTTAAATTGCATTTCACTGAAAGGAAAGCACAAATCATCAAATAACACATAAACAAAATGTGAAATTTAGATAGAACATGATTCTTACTTGAATGAGATGAAGTGAAATGCAGAAATTGGAGAAAAGGATGGCACTTGGATGAAATTCTGGGTTTTGAAGGTGTAGCCTTCATGTTTTTAAGAGGAAGAAGGGTTTTTGAGTTTTTTGAAATAAGTGGGGTGAAATCTGATTTCACTCCCTTTGTATTTTTCTCGCAGACGTTCACTCATCCAAGCGAGTTAATGGTCATTTTTTAGAACATGGACAATTAATCCCTAATAAATAAAGTGATAATCTTAATATATTTAGAAATAGTTCAAGCAAACAAATATTTAAATAACACAAGTATGAAAAAAGAAAATTTTAAAAGTAGGGTTTATTTGATTCATTTGATTTCTTTTTCTCTTCTTCCCTTACCACTTTTTCTTCCACTTTTTCACTAGTCACCACTTCATCATTTTTCTCGTTTTCTTTTTCAACTCCTTCTTTATTATTTTTCTTGTCATTATCCTTCAAACCAACCATAGTCCCGCACCTTGTTGTAATTAAATTACAATGTTCCTTTGGGTTGACCTGTGTGGTTACTAAGAAAGATCCACTTCCATGTTTAGATAAATGTTTAGCCAGTTGTCCAACTTGAACTTCTAGATTTTTAATAGAAGCATTAGTGTTCTTCTGGTTTGCGATGGATACCTGCGTAAACTATGTTAAAGTATCTTCCATCTTTGACATTCTATCTAGATGTGCTTGATGTTGTTCTAAACCCCCATTTGAAAAACCTCCATAAGAGTTGTTCGAAGGACTTACAAAAGAATTGTTAGTGGAACCAGAATTTTGTGGTCTCTAGCCATAAGGCTGATTTGAACCTAAGCCACCTTTATAGCCTTGGTAGCTTCCTTGAAAGTTTTGTTGAGGTATGGCTTGGTTCTGTAGATAATGGGCCTCCTCATCTTGTTGTCCATCACCAGGTGCTGAACAGTGGCCATTTTGATGGTTACCACCACAAAAATCACATCTCAAAATTTGTTGAACTTGGTGAGCTTGATGTGTTTTCTGTGGTCCACCTTGCTGATATTGCTGAGGAAGTTGGCATATCTGCTTTGTTAAGGTATCAATTTGTTGCATCAAGAGTTTGTTTTAAGCTAGAATTGCACTCTGAGTGTCCAGCTCCATTATACCTTTTTCTTTGAGTCGGAGCTCTATCATGATGACTTTGATAATCACTGGCTACTATGGAGTCAATGATTATAATGGCTTCTTCGAGACTCTTGGACATCATCGTGCCTCCAGCTGAGGCATCAAGGATCATCTTGGTTTAAGGTTTCAAACCACTATAGAAGATATGCAGCTGTGCAACATCATCAAAGTTATGGTTTGGGCACCTCCACAACAAAGCTTTGAATCTCTCCCATGTCTCACAGAGAGGTTCGTCAGATCCTTGGGAAAAAGTCACAATGGTGGATTTTGCACTGATAAATCTTGAAGGAGGAAAGAACCTCGCTATGAATTTCTCTTCCACCTCTTCCCAAGTGTTGAGGCTTTTATTTAGATGTGATTAAAGACATGTTTTTGCCTTACCTGCTAGTGAAAATGGAAAAACTCTAAGGTAGATAGCTTCAACATCCTCATCAGAAGCTCCCATAGTACTGCATAGTTCCATGAAGGTAGACAAATGTGTGTATGGATCCTCATGATCCATTCCGGCAAAGGGATGTGAGCCAATTAAACTTAGTAGTGCTGGTTTTAATTCCATGACTTTATTGCTGAAAGAGTCTGATCAGTTGAAAGAAAATCAAAAGAAGAAGACTTACCCGGTGTTTTAGTGGTTGCTTGTTTCTTTTTCTTCCTATTCTTCCTTTCAGTCTTGGTAATTTCAAGATCAAATTGCATTGTATCCGCTGGATTTTTACCTCACATAAAGGGAAAAAGAACACACTACAACAACTCGTAAGCACCAAGGTTAGTGAAAGTAAAAGTAAGAGAAAATTTATACAAAATGAAAGAAATAAGTACAAAGGTAAGAAAAAAAAAAAGAGGGAATTTATACAAAATGAAAAGAAATTTACAAAATAAAATAGCCTATCAAATTGAAAGTTTAAACTAGAAAGAACTAAGTGGATGACTCAAGTCCCCGACAACGGTGCCAGAAACTTGTTAGGACTTTTGACAAGCGTACCAATTGTCGTTGTAGTTTTTGCATTTATAAAAGAGTTCGCCTCCACAGGTTACTTAATTCATTCGGATAAAGGTTATCAATTTAATAGTTATGTACAAATTTAATAAAATATCATTGGTTTTGGTTTGATTAACTAAAGACAACTTAAAGTAAAAGAAAAGTAAAAATAATAGATTTACTAAAATAATGGAAATACGGGAAATACGAAATTTAGTGCGTCAGAAATACGTAAATTACATAAATAATAATGACTTGAATTAATTTAAAAAAATATAGGATTGAATTTCATCGTTCATACCCTTAGTATCTTAATAAGATTAATACATATAAATCATTTTCTAACATTACTGATGCACACATAGTTATCCCAAGTCGATTCCTCGCACTTGGAACCTAAGAATATTTACTAAATATTGCTCCCTCGCATATGCAGTAAATATCCCAACATTATAATTATATTCTCGTGCTTTTTGCAATCAAAACATTATGCTCTATTTCTAGCAATGTAACGTAAAGAGTAAAATCATTCGGTTCAAATTCTAAGATTACTTTCTAGTCTCATTTAAAATCCAATCTCATGACACTAGTGATCAAGCATAATCAAGCATTACGAGTGGAATGAAATTACCAATAATGAGTAGAAAAGATTAATACATATATAATATCAAAAGGGATACATAAGGGTACAAAGATTACATCCAATCCTTAAGAAAAACTAACCAATCATTGCGCAGAGCACAAGACTAACAAGAGAAATGACGAAGGAAGTGATCTATGGTCATAACTCTGCAACGCCTTGGCTCCACTTTTCCTCTTATCCTTCTTTTTCTGAGTTTTCTCTCTTGTTTTTAGGCTACTGGACTCCTCTTCTCTTCAACCATACATGACTATTTTATAGAATACAGCCAAGGAGTGCAAAGAAATTCGCCCAGGAAAATTGTAGCTTAATGGCATCCACTCGCCTAGGTGAGTTGCTTGCTTAGGGCTGAAGTTACATCTTAGCCCAGGCGAGCTGGATGCTAGCCTGGGCAAATTTAGGATCAGAAACCTTCATGAAAAGACCATTTTGCCCTTCCTTTTGACTTTGTTTATGGATTTAACAAATAACCATCAAAACCTATAGAATCATGGATGAATCTTTCATATTTAAACAACAATATTAGTAAATGTACAATATACATAAACAACTAGATTTAAAGATAGTTTATAAGAAAACTATTACAATTAAAGGATTAGTGTGAACAATTTAATCCCAAAAATAATTGAAATTTGACACTTATCATACTTATAACTAAAAACCCACTCTAGCAAACTTTTTACTAGTAAACTTTGGCAAACGACCTCCAGTTATTCCCTAATAGGCTTCTTAGAAGGGTCAAATTGGGGTAACACTAAATTCTGCTTTGATTGTGCCACTTTCAGTAATGTTTGGACGAATTTGGGAGAAGAAGCAACAACACTTGACAAAAAAAAAACTGAAAATGATGGAAGGAGCTTCGTTTTGGCTGGACTGGAGAGAGGTGAAGAAAGGAACACAGAAGGGAATTGGATGTGGCAGTGAGCTGATGCTTATTGCTTCAAGGAGTTTCAGTAAAAATAAGCACACTTTTCTGGAAGGAAAAAATTAATTAAAAAACATCGTTCATAAAAGGAGGGGAAGGGAGGAATACCAACTTAAGATGCCAGGAAAACAGATTGACAACTTGAACAAATAACCAAAAGCTTAAAAATAAGATTGTTGTTTTAATCCAGTGTACCATTGATCCATACACGATATACCAGATAGGGATAACACAAAAGAACACACAAGAAACAACTGGAAAATAACTGTTGAAAGAGAGAAACAGAGACATACAATGCTGAAACGCTGTCTCAACTACACAATGGATATGCCTATAAAATAAATCTAAACATTAACTATAAAGTTATCAACTTTCCAACAATAGCAATGGATATTCTGCAGAGAACAAAATATCCCCATCCCTTTCCTTACTCAATCATTTCTGGTTTATAAGGACTCAGTAAAAAAAATTCATATATAAAATACAAATTACAAATTATAAACTGAATAAAGACTAAGATGCAAAATAATATATAGTTATTGTTAATTGTTGAAAATCAATCTAAACCTTGAGTACACTTAACAATTTTGAATAAATAAATATATAAATGATATTGTTCTATATATACACATGCGTGAATTAGTATGTACATGCATATATATATATATATATATATATATATATATATATATATATATATATATATATATATTATATATCTTAGTAGTCACAACACGAGAGTACAAGACATAATCAAACAGATAGGAAGAGAAGCCTTTTGTATATGACCATAAAGGTCATGTATTCATGGTTTAATTAAAATTTATAAGAATTCAGTAGGTTAACAAAAAAGGAATCATATTATAAAAATCTTATATTGTTTCAGATTCAGTTAGTGACCAAATTGGTTTACACTTAACAATTATCTTTCCGCCATGTCAAGAACTAGCTTAATCGATAGTCCTTAAATTCAAGGACTAAATTTGCTTTTCCCAATGTCAAGGACCAAATCAACCAGCGGTGCCAATTTCAGGGACCAAAAAATCATAATATTTTACCCAAAATTTGAATTTTCCGTACAGATAGCTTGTCTAACAAATATTCTACTTGCAAGCTGATAATTAACTGAATGTAAATTGCAATAGAAACACCAAAATAGCAATTAAAAATATATGCTCTGTGTGTATTAGATTTAGAACTAGAATTGATAATAATTAGGGTTGGTGGAAAACTATCCCGAGGCAAAGCAATAATAAAAGCCAGGGAATCAAGCATCAACAACAAATTCAATTTCTTTGTTTCCTTTTTTATTGCATATTTTTTATTTTAAAAAGTCTGAGGCTTTTGAGCCACTTAGGATTTATTTCCTTTTATTAGGCATTATGTCATTGACCATTGGCATTAGGAATGCCATAGATTTGATTTTGTCTGAGATTTACCCTAGAAATTCCTCAACTTAATAGAGACTTGACTTCTATATAATGAAATCAATAACAGACTTGGGGAGGGGAGGAAAAATAAAAAAGTTTGAGCATTTTCTCAGTTACAAATTCAATTTCTCAGTATTCTAAAAATTAAAGAGCTTTTGGATTGCAAGTTCTGTTTCACTACGCAAACTGCATCAGTTTGTGCTGTTTTTGTTTTGGGGGATTACTCTGGTACGGTGGTACCCATGTTTATCCTGCATTTTAGTACCTTCATGAATGAATCATAAAGCATTTATTGGTTGCTGCTTAAGCATTTATTGTGGAAACTGAGAATCCAGTATAAATAGCAACCTATGAATGTTTTAACTAATCAAAATCTTACTACCTTGATGCTCACAAGTACTTTTGTTTAAAATCATCACGTTAATGGCAGACATTCGGGTCAGCCAACAATTAATATATCCATTCACAGGAATGTCCATGCACAAGAGTGAGGTTTTCATGCATGAAAAAACTTTGTGAGTATCACAGACTTATTAGATGGATAGAAGTTGGATGAATGCAAGTCGCATAAGCCCTGCATATGAAGAAGGGGTAAAACATTTCTTGGAATTTTCCTTGGAACGAACTCAATCAAATTAGGATGGGAAATATTTATGTCCTTTTATAACTTGTTTTAATAGATGACAAGTAATAGACATACGGGAAGAACTTCTATGTGATGGGATGAAGAAGAATTTTACAACATGGATATGACATGGTGAATTGACAGACATGCAAAGGAGGTCCCAAACTAAACCAATTGATGTAGAAATGGGAGATCGATTAGAGGATATGATTCATGATCTTGGACAAGAGTCTTTTTAGTAAGCACATGCCCCTATATATAATACATTGGAAAGTGATTCGAAAAATCCTTTGTATCCGGGGTGGAAGAAGTCATTGACACTTTTGTCAGTGGTGTTAAGTCTGGTTAATGAGAAGGCTAGATATGGGTGGAGTAACAAAAGCTTCCCTTTGTGGCTTAAGGTGTAGTGCAGGGTATGCATCCAAAAGAAAACACATTGCCAAAAATTTATTATGAGGCGAAGAAGATACTATGCCCAATGGGTATGGAGTATCAAAAAATTCATGGATGCACTAATGATTGCATACTATACAGATATGAGTTTGAAGAAATGCATAAATTCCCCAAGTGTGGGGTATCACGTGATGATGACAAGTGTAGCAATGATGAAAGCACAAAGAATGGCGCCCCAACAAAGGTGTCATGGTATCTTCCTATCATTTCAAGGTTTAAGTGTCTGTTTGTTAATAAGGATGATGCAAAAGACCTCACATGACATGCAGATGAGAGAAACTCCGATGGAATGCTCCGCCATCTGGCTTATTCTTCCCAATGGAAGAAGATTAATCATTTATATCCAGATTTCAGGAAAAAGGAAAGAAATCTTAGGCTTGGACTTGTCACTAATGGAATGAATCCCTTTGGCAGTTTAAGCACTAACCACAATTTATGGTCTGTTTTGCTAGTAATTTACAACTTGCCTCCTTGGTTGTTGTTAACTCGTTGGCAAGTGCACCAATTCGTCCAAGTGGTAATTGAAACGGTAAGACCGAGTATCGTATCCACAGGGAATTTCTTATACTTCATTGACACATATTCAGTTTGTAAACAATTTATAACTAAAGTAGAGTGAAATTAAGCATCTCATTCATGTCATTAAGTAAACTATAACATTTTTTCTTAATTTAAGAACAAATGCTAGAAATAAACACCGAGTTTTGAGATGAAACAAATACCAAGTTGAATATGTTGGGGAGTATTCTACTGAACCCGCTCTTGACATGATCAATAAAATTTTTCTCTATTTAACATTATCCTAATGTTCTTTGCATCTTTAAATTTAATCTAGCTACAATCCCTCACATGAAAGAGTCTAACCCTCCTAGTTTCATTTTTGATTCCTCAACGAATTTAGTCCAAGTGGACCGTATTACGAATTAGATGCAAACAATACTAGATTACTTTATACTATCCCTATAAATGAAGACTTCTAGTTGTTCTACCAAGTTCCAAGGGCTAAAAGCATTTTCCAACACTTAAATCCTAACAAAGCATATAAATGGATGATCAAGCCACAAATATGAAAAATAATCACAGATAGAAGCAGAGAACACTAGCAAATAATATTGAATAGATAGTTAGCATTTTTACATCAAGAGTAGTTAGTGGAAAAACTCCCCAACAATGAAGTGTTTAGCCCTCCATTAGCATGGAGAGCTCAATACAAGGCTAAAAACAAGGTGGAAATGGAATGGTGAAGTAAAAATAGGGAGAAAGCAGCTTGCTTGTCTTCCTTCAGCCTTAGTGCTATGTTTTCTTCTCACCCACACTACATGTGTCCTTTGGCTTCCCCTTCTCTTCCAGCTTTAAAGACTTTTGGGCTTCTCAGATTATGAATGTGCGCTCAGGGAGCATGTCTCAGTGAGCGAGAGTTAGTGATTGGGCGCTTAGCGGATGTGGACACACTAAGCGCGAGAAGCGACAAAGGTAATCGCTGGGCGAGCTGGCTGTGCATTGAGCGTGATGCTCTCTGACTTAACATTCTCTAGGGTTCTTCTCTCACTGGGCGAGCTAGCTTCCTCACTAAGCGGGTTAACCTCGCTTAGCTAATCTGGCTCGTTGAGCGAGCTCTTCAGCATGCACTTCCAAATCTTCCTTTCTTAAACCTGAAAATCTAAATGGTAACAATATCAATCATCAAAATGAAGCCTCCACTGTGTAAAACTCACACACAATCAATTACTTGCAAATCTCACACAAGAAACCATAAAATTAGAGGCACATTGCTACTTTTCATCTACTTTTTGATGCATTTTGTACTCTTGAATAACAATTATCGGTTGTGCCTGAAGTGAAAATACATGATGTTGTCTATGATGATATTGGGGCCAAGACAGTCAAGAAATGACATTGATGTTTATCTCAATCCCTTGATTGAAGACTTGAGAAAGTTAAGGGATGAGGGGGGTTGACGTGTTTGATGGGAGTCAAATTGAGACATCCAAGTTGTGTGCAATGGTATTTTGTACCATTAATGACTTTTCAGCACATGGGAATTTGAGTGTGTCATACCCTAATTTCGTCCGGGGACCTTTGCTTGATGACATGCGACCATTCTTTGGTCCTCGTGAGGTGCTTGGCACCCATCATTAGGCAATTTATGAAATTCCAGGACATGCCGAAAAACCAAAAAAATATTGATGCACAATCCGTAAGTTTCCGTGACACACCGGAAATCAAATGGAAGCATCGTTGCATAATTAAGTGAGGTTCCGTAACATTCCGTAAGTCAAAAGGGGGATGATTATGTAATCCGCAGGGTTCCGTAACATTACGGAAAGAAAACAAGTATCGTTACGAAATTCATAAGTTTCCGTAACTTTACGAAAAAAGAATCACCAAAAAAACAGCAGAGGGGGTGTACTTAGTAAAAATGGGGGGTGCAAATAGCACCCAGGCCCACTTGGGCCCTCTAGAATATTCCTCCAGAAGGCTGTTGCTTCTGGAGGAAGCAACCTGGCTCGCCTGGGCGAGCTGGGCGGCAACCACCTCCCCTATTTTGCTATAAATAGGGGAGGAAGTGAAGAAGAAAGGGGTTCAGCCCCTTAGGCACTTCTCTCTCTTTCGAATTTGCTTGGAAAAATTGTTTCCGTGAAGAAAATCTAAGCCGAGGCGCTTCCGAAATGTTTCCGTAACGTTTTCCGTGAGGAATTTCGCAAAGGTTTCAACCGTTCTTCGACGTTCTTCATTCGTTCTTCATCGTTCTTCGATCTTCAACGGGTAAGTACCTCGAACCAAGCTTTTCGATTCATTCTATGCACCCATGGTGGTCCACATTGTGTTTCGTGCATTTTTATTCTCGTTTTGTTTACTTTTTATACCCCCTGTTGACGTGCTTAAGCCATTTTACTTAAGTCATTTCTCGCTTAACTTAAAAATAAAATCAATTTCCACCGAACGTTTGAATTGTATTATCCGTTAACTTCGGTTAAAATGAATTCCGACCGTTCGGTCGTGCCGTAACCACGTTGGAAATCAAAAAGAGGTAAAAAATAATATAATAATAATAAAAAAAAAACATCTTTTTAGTAAAATAAAGCGGAAAATCACTCGGACGTTTTCTCTTTGGGATTTCTCATTCTTAATCGAATTGATTAATAACTAAAGTGAAACTAAGGCTAAAATCAACTCGCCTAGTCAAGCTCGTCCACAAAAATAGACTTTTGAAGTTTGTCATTTCAATTTCTCACTAAGTAAAATGGATCATTTTCAAGGTCCAACGCCTTAAAATGATCACCTCTTAAGTAAAAAGAATCACTTGATAAGAAAGAACTACGTAGGTCTGATTTTCTCATCCCAAATTGAGGAATACGTAGGAGCAAAGGGAAACACCCTTGTCGACCACAAAAACGGAAAAAATATAAAAAGGGTATAAAGGATATAAGAACATAAAAGGGAACATAAAAATCAAAGTCATGTTTGCACATTCGATTAAAGGCTGCCGTCCCTTGGGACGGACGTGTGGGGTGCTAATACCTTCCCCGTGCGTAAATACAACTCCCGAACCTTTCACTAAAAAGTTCGTAGATCGCGTCTTTTCCGGTTTTTCCGACGTTTTCCTCGAATAAACGTTGGTGGCGACTCCGTGCGTATTCCTTTCGTGGAACACGCATCCCGCGAGTCACGCGTCGCCCTCCCGCCGAAGGGTAGGTTGCGACAGAGTGGATACAGTGTTAAGGGCCATCGTGCATGCCCTATTTGTGAAGAAGACACAAGCTACATATAGCTGAAACATGGAAGAAAAACAGTGTACACTCGACATCGATGTTTTCTTAAACCTTATCACCTTTACCAGCGATTGAAAAAAGATTTTAATGGAAGTCAAGAGCATGAAATTGCGTCAAGACCAGCAATTGGTCAGTATGTTCTTGAGTAGGGTTGAGGACATCAATACTATATTTAGAAAGACCCAAAAGATGCTGACAAATAAAACTTACATATGGAAGAAGAGGTCGATATTCTTTGATCTTCCATACTGGTCCGATCTAGATGTTAGACATTGTATTGATGTTATGCATGTGGAGAAAAATGTGTGTGATAGTGTCATCGACACACTTCTTAACATTCAAGGAAAGACAAAGGATGGTTTGAATACTCGTCAAGATCTAGCTGAGATGGGTATACATGACCAATTACATCCAAGGTCTAATGGTAAGAAAATATACTTGTCTTAAGCATGTCATACTTTGTCAAGAAATGAGAAGACAAGTTTCTATCAGTGTTTGTGTCGTGTGAAAGTGTCACATGGATACTCTTCAAATATTAAGAGCTTAGTGTAGGTGAAAGATCTAAAATCAGTTGGCTTAGAGTCTCATGATTGCCACATCTTGATGCAATAACTCTTGACCATGGCGATATGAGACATCTTGCCTAACAAATTTAGGCATGCCATAACTCACCTATTCTTTTTCTTCAATGCCATATGCAGCAAAGTCATTGACCCTATAAAGTTAGATGACTTGGAAAATGAGGCTGCTATTGTCTTGTGTCAATTGGAGATGTATTTTTCTCTTTCATTTTTTGACATCATGGTTCACTTAATTGTTCATCTAGTGAGGGAAATTAAATTGTTTTGTCCTGTTTATTTATGGTGGGTGTACCCGATTGAGTGATACATGAAGATCTTAAAAAGGTATACGAAAAATCTATACCATCCTGAAACATACATTGTTGAAAGGTACATAATAGAAGAATCTATTGAGTTTTGTTCAAAGTACATTGAAAAGACAAAACCTGTTGGGCTTCCCGAGTCTCGGCATGAAGAGAAAGAGGGAGGTAAGGGTTCACGAGGGCTTCATGTTATAACTCTAGGTCTAGAGGAATTAAAACAAGTTCGTTTGTATATATTGAATAGCAAGATTGAATTTATGCCATACATAGTTCATCACGAAGCCTTAGTCAAGGAAAGTAACCTAAAAATGACCAAGAATAGGGTGTTGAAAGAGCATAACAAGACTTTCCTAAATTGGTTTAAAGATACAACCGTTGGTGATGATAATGCTTATGAAACGTTAAGGAAGTTAGCAGATGGGCCTCAAAAAAAATTTAGAAGTTGGCAGGGATACAATATCAGCAAGTATTTGTTCTACACCAAATCACAAGACGACAAGAGTACAATGCAAAATAGTGGGGTTAGTCTTAGGGACGAATCCCAACACTTTGCTACTGTAAATGATGACAATCTCCGTGTGGCGTCCATGCCTTACTTTGGAGTCATTGAAGAAATCTGGGAGCTTAATTATGTTAAATTCTCTATGTGTGTTTTAAGTGTAAGTGGGTTGATAGCAATATCAGTGTGTGAACCGATGATTTAGGATTTACTTTGGTAGATCTAAAGAAGCCAGCTTATCAGAATGAACCTTTCATCATGGCAAAACAAGCTAAACAAGTGTTTTATGTTCAAGATCCTTGTGATGAAAGGTGGTCATTGGTTCTATACGAAAAAACCATTGGTCTTAATCTTGAAGATGATGATTCAACCCTTGATTTTGTCATACTTCTTTCTCCATACACATGCCTAAGTCGAGAGAGAAAAAGAAGTTGATGACGTCCATGCAAATTGTAATGATCAAGATGAAAGAGAATTAATTAACATCATATAATGTAATCATTTTTTATATTTACTTGTTTCCATATTTACAATTACATAACTTACTATACTTTTGAGTTGACTTTAATTAATGTTGTTTTTTAATAGGCACATGGATACACCATTGAGCTCCCCTCCTCCTAAGTTAGCACCTTCACCATCTACGTCGAAGAGGACTAGAAAAGCCACACAGCTCATATCACTGGCCGCTAGACTTGTCGGGGTGGACAGACTAGTGGTTCATGTGGATCCAACCACTAGGAAAGCTGATGGTCTCCGCAGAGAGAAATTAAAGACCTATTTGGGGGTCATCACTCAAGACAATGTGAATGTTACATATGTTAACTGGAAGCAGGTTCCTGTAGCTCAGAAGATTTGATTTGGAAGGACATTCAGGTACTTCAATTAAACCTTGTATGTTATTGTAATTGGTTGTATTAAATTGCTTACATTGTTGTTATTCACTAACTATTACATGTCTTTTTGTACCGCATGCTGAATTTGATATTCTAGAAACGTCCGATAAAAGAACAAAGAAGAAAATCCTCCTAACCGTAGGAGAGCGATGAAGGCAATTTAAGTCAGATTTGACCTCCAAATGGGTTCCAAAGGAGGACGATGATGACAATGTTTGTCAGAAGTACATTATCAGCAAAGAGAAGTGGAACCAATTTTATCAAAGCCATAGAGACCCTTCATGGGAGTTTAGTTGACTTCTATTTTTTTTTGAAATTCACATTTATGCATTATTTTGAAGTGTATTTTGTTGAAATAGGGTTTAATTATCACAGGATGTTAGAAAGAAGGCGCAGGCCATCCAGAAACAAAATATTGCCCATCACGTGTGGTCTTGTGGGGGTTATGATTTTCTAGAATAGAAGTTAATGAAGGAAAAAGAAATGATTGGAGCAAGCAGCCCAATCTGGGAGCATAGAAACAATCATTGATCCTCCATCTCCTATTAGACGACACGTGAAATGGAAGATGGCTTGCACCAAAATATCAAGTCAAATAACATCTGAGGCGACACGACAAATTGCTAATAGGAATGTAAGTTAATTTTTATTTTCAATGGTCATTATATATAATAACAAAAATAGTCCATAAACAGTTTCAAATATTATTGATTGCAGGATTCCCTAGAAGAGCGGTTTGCATAGGGTTGCATTGTAGCCTGTGGACTTCAGGATGTACTAATTGTTGTCATTGGGTGACAAGAGCACCCTGGTCATGTTCATGCTGCTAGAGCCAATGTGACCATTAGGCAATACTTTGGGCTGGCTTTAGCAAGTTCCCACACATCTATGATGATCAGCCTAGAAGAGCTAGGTCGAATCAAACAAAATCTTAAGGAGGAGTTGACATAGAATATCAGGGACGAGCTGGACCAGTCGATCATTGAAAAAGTGATGAGCTAACGAATGTTGTCCTTCAGCCAAATGCAGTCCTAAATGCAATCCCAGGGAATCGTACCTCCTGTTGAGCCTCAGGTAACTCCTTCTGCTACCCGTGTCAGCACAAAGAGAAGTTGTGTCGATTCCTCGGGGCAGGACCCAGACATGGTAGCATCAGATAAGCATGGGTTGTATGTTGATGACAATCCTCCCTGTAGGTTGCCCTCGGAAGAGTTTATGAAGGTTTGAAAACCATGCACAACATCCCTTTGGGCAATAATCAATTGAAGGTGGATGTTAAGGAAGTTTGAGATGTCGATGCTCATGTCCTTGTACCCACTGAAGAGGTTCAATTAGTGGGGCAGGCCATTAATACCTTCCTTGCTTGGGCAACACATCTTGTACAACCTTTTTCAAAAAAGGTATTTCCTTTTTTTTTGTGTTTATTATTATTAAAAATGATTTTTTACAAATAAAGTGTTGACTATCATTGACTTATGTTTATTAACTCTGTAGGATAAATAGGGACCAAAGGGACTATCATTGACGACGATCCCATATACCAGATGACATTGATGATCCTGCAACTTTTCCTCAAGTCTATATAGATGTCATGGGATGCAATTGTGTTTGGGGTGTACAATGATAATGTGCCATTGTAAATAAAGCATGAAGATCTTGGGGAAATAACATAGTGGTCAATGTCTGAACATCACTGTGATACAACTGTGGATTATGTAAGTAATTTTAAATTACAGTCCATTACCTAATTGATTGTTTTAAATTGATGCATAATTTACTTTATTTTAACAACAATAGGCATATGAATGAGTTATGTTTGCAATCTGGGAATGCCTTTTTGTATGGATTCCTTGAGCCATAGTCCATACAGAGATCTGGGCAATCACAGTTTGAATATGAGGATTATATTAAGAAATGGATGCAGAATTTACAAAGAGATGTCTACCTAGGAACCTACTTGAATGCGTAAGTAAAACTCAACAAATCAATTTAAATAATGAGTGCATTATAATAACTTAATGTTCTCCAATGCAATGGACATTGGCAGCTGGTGGTTATATGTCCTAAGGACAATGTTGTAGTCTAGTTTTGTTCCTTGCATAATAAGGCCGACAAATACTTGAAAGGAATGGTTAACAGGTCAATTCAAATTTGTAACACATTTACTTTATCATTGATATTTGAAATCAATATTTTAATTGTACAATATGCATTCATGTTTATGTTAACCAATGCTTTGAAGGGATTGGATGATAATCAATGAAGAAAATCTAAGGCAATTGCTAAATGGATTCCAATTAAAGTAAGTCATTTAAACAATGTTTCATCTCTTCAAAATGATATTTTATTACTGTGTACACTAATTTTGGGATAAATTTGAATATCTTATTGAATTTAGTGTAATGAGAAAAGAGGAAGCACTAAGTGTGGCTATTACGTCATCCATTGGATGCCAACCGTAGTCTTAAGAGGAAGCACTAATTTCATTTGTTATAGTTGTTATTATTTACACTGATTAAGTTATGTTTTATTATGTCATGTAGTATTTTACTAATCAAGACTATTGGAACCAGAGAGCATAAAGGCAATTCGCATTTAGTGGGCAAGATGTTTTCTGACTTAAAAATAAAGCACTAAGTGTTTATGTAACACTATAAAATCTTGATAATTGAAAATAGATATTTGATGTAATTCTTGAATTGTTTGATGGATTTGGATTAGTTGACGTGTTATATGAATTATCTATGTGTGATTGCTTGTTGTGGCTATTAGGTTACGTGGAGTTTGATTGACCTGTGTTGGAAATGTGAAATTTTGAGTTTGACCCATAAACCCACTTCGGTAAAACCAAGATCTCAGACTCGTAAACCATTGGATTGCGTTCAAACTTGAACTGTAGGTTCATGACTCACGTCCACATTTGTGCACCGTTGAGATTTTCAAACTAACATCTTTTAACAGTTCCCCTAGCGTGACAAGCGCTAAGTGCAATTCCAAGCCGAGAGGGAAATTTGCTTAGGGAGACAAGCGCGCTAAGCATAATTTCAAAGCGATAGAGAAATTTTCTTAATGAGACAAGCATTCTAAGGGCAATTCTAACCCGAGAGGGAAATTGGCTTAGCAAAATGAGCGCTTAGCGGGTTAATCGAATACTACTCTCTCGTTTAGTTGTTCAGAGGTGAACAAGAACACTTTAATCGATTACCTAGAGCATCTAATCAATTACATTGTTCTTGAGTTATTTCTAGATGTTGGGATGAAAAATTTAATCAATTACTTAGAGAATCTAATGGATTACTTCGTTGAATTAATCGATTACTTTGTCGATTTAATGAATTACAGACGGTTATAATTGTTTTCTCCATAAATAACCATTTTGTGTTAACATCTATAGATCAAGAGATCAAGAGGGGATTCTCAACACATCTCAAAAATAACATTTTAGCCTCAGAATGACCAAGATTTTGTGTTGTTATTTGTGAATAAGAGAAGAAAAGAAAAGATTTTTATAGTAACTCACAACTTCTCAATCATTTGGTTATGAAGATTTTTTTCTTGTTAGTGAGTTGTATCTTTTGAGTTGAAGAAGATCACCTCCTCAATCCAGCAAGGTTTTTGTGGAAAGATTGGCCATGTTTTATCTCTCTTACTCGGTTTTTCTTGTCTATGGCTTTTACATGGTCTTTTTAGTTATGCATGATTCACTTAAAGCATGCTAGAATAGAGTTTTCTAGTTTGGGCTAAGAGTAGTGTTCTCTCAGGCTTATATTCAGAAAGAACCCTAGTGTTGGGTGCCTCTGTCTCTTTTTCCGAGGTGGGAATTGTAGATTGGTTGTGATTGCTTGTAAGGATTCTTGATGCATAGTGAAAATCTAATTCTAGTTGTGGATCAGATAACTAGATTAGCTTCTCTAGAAATAGAGAGTGAACCAGTATAAAAATATTATGTCTTTCTTCTCTTGTTCTGATCTTTCTCTCATTCTAGTATTAGTCAAGTTTTATAATTGTGAAAGAAAGGATGTTAATGAAGGATCATGTTTAAGGAATGATTGATTAAGTATTGATTATGTTCGATTCATATATTTGATTATGATACGATCCATACAAAAGTTTTTTTTGTAACTTTGTTTTCAAAGGCACATTTTGTTTTGAAAACCAATTCACCCCCCTCCTCTTGGTTTATTGAGTTCCATCATATTTTTTCAATTAGTATCAGAGCTAAGTCTTGAAAGCTACTCAAGATCACAATTTTTCTTACAAGATGGGCTAAAAAATCACATTCAAAGAGGGTGCATCTTTAAATCGACCTCCTTTGTTTGAGGGTGAATATTTTTCTTTTTGGCAAAAGAGAATGGAAATCTTTATTCAATCAATTGATCCCGGTGCATGGAATGCCATCATTAAAGGTCGTTTCATTCCTAATGAAGAATTGAATGGTGAATTAATACCTAAAGAATAAGATGAAATGAGAGATGATGAGAAAAGAAAAGTGCAAGATGATCAAAAAGCTAAAAATATTTTAACTTATGGTTTATCTTTAGAAGAAGATGCAGGCTTTCAGGAAAAGGATTATGCTCTTGAAGATGACATAAAGGCAAAAGAACTTGAGCAAAGCAAATAGATCTCTACAACAATGCCTAAAGAATTTCCTAAAGAAAGGAGAACTCAGAAAGATTTCTCCTTAGACTACATAATTGGAGAAATCTCAAAGGGTGTCTCTACAAGATTTAGACTTAGAATTTTGTGTAACAACATGGCTTTTGTTTCTCAGGTTGAACCATGAAACATTGATGAAGTAATGGAAATGCATGAAGAGTTGAATCAATTTAAGAGAAATGACGTATGGGATTTAGTTCCTAAACCAACCTCTCATAAGTCAATAAGAACCAAAAGGGTGTTTCGAAATAAACTTGATGAATCTGGCATCATAGTAAGGAATAAAGCAAGATTGGTTGCAAAAGGATACAACCAATAAGAGGGATCGACTGTGATGAAACCTACGCTCCAGTTGCAAGGTTATAACCTATAAGATTACTACTTGCATTTGCATGTATTAGGGATTTCAAACTTTTTAGATGGAAGTAAAAGTGTCTTCCTTAATGGACACATTGAAAAAGAAGTGTATGTAGATCAACCACCTGGATTTGTGGATTATGAACATCCTAACCATGTCTACAAAATGAAAAACCACTGTATGGTTTGAAGTAAGCACCAAGGTCATGGTATGATAGATTGAACATTTTTTTAATTGAACGATCTTTCACTAGAGGTCAAGTTGACAAAACTTTGTTTATTAAGAAAGTAAACAATGCTTTGTTGATTGTTCAAATATATGTTGATGATATTATATTTGGTTCTACTAACAAATGCAAGGAATTTTCATGTTGCATGCAGAAAGAATTTGAGATGTCTATGATGGGAGAATTAAATTTCTTTCTAGGACTACATGTCAAACAAATGAAACATGGAACCTTCCTTAGTCAAACCAAATGCTGCATAGAACTGATAAAGAAATTTGGTATGGAAAATGCAATGAAGCATATACTCCAATGGCTACATCAACCTACCTTGACTTAGATGAGAAAGGTAAATCAGTGGATGAATCAAGATATAGAGGTATGATTGGATCACTTCTCTACTTAACTACAAGTAGACTGGATATCATGCTAAGCGTTTACTTATGTGCAAGATACCAGTCCAATCCTAAGGAATCTCACTTAGTTGTTGTTAAAAGGATCATTAAGTATCTTAAGGGCACAACCAATGTAGGTTTGTTGTATCCCAAAGGTATCTCCTTAAGCATAACAAGTTTTTCAGATTCTGATTTTGCAGGATGCAAATTAGATAAAAAAAAGTACAAGTGCGACATGCCACCTATTAAGAAGCTCTCTAGTGTCTTGGAATTGCAAGAAGCAAGCTTGTGTCGCACTTTCAACTACCAAAGTTGAATATATTGTTGCAGGAAGTTGTTGTGCTCAAAGTCTCTAGATAAAGCAACAACTAGAAGACTTTGGAGTAAACCTTGATCACATTCCTCTGAAATGTGACAACACAAGTGCTATCAACCTAACAAAAAACCTTGTCATGCATTCTAGGACTAAGCACACAGAAATAAGACATCATTTTCTTAAAGATCATGTGTTAAAAGGTGACTGCTGCATTGAGTTCATTGATAGTGAGCATCAACTAGTAGATATTTTCACTAAACCGCTTACTAGAGATAGGTTCTTTTTCATTAGAAATGAACTAGGCATATTGGATGCATCTAGCAAAAAATACTTTTTGTTTGCATAGTGTGTGACTCATATTGCTACTCATATCATTTGTTTTTGCTTAGTTTGTGCCTTAGTTTGTTGATTCATGTGCATACTCATTAGTTTGCTTGAATATCACAAGTTTTTCTTAGTTGTTTCGTGTTTTCTCTTTGTTTTAATCGATTACTCTTCGTTTTTATTGATTATTGTATGATATTTGTTTGGTAAGCTTTACAAAACTTCCTATTTTAATCGATTACGCCATGATTTAATCGATTACTGCTTTTCATGTTTGTGATGTTTTGTTGAAAACTTGTAGTTTTAATCCATTACCCCATGTTGTAATCGATTACCATTTTCGTGTTTGGGGTGTTTCTGTTTAAAAGTTTCTTTTTTAATCGATTACATATCTATTTAATCAATTACGTGTCTATATGTTTGAATGTACTATGGATTTCATTCTGATTTAATCGATTACAACAACCTCAGTGGGAGTTTATCTGGCATATTTAATCGATTATGGTTGTGTTTTAATCGGTTACTTATAGCAACTTTTGGTTTTAAGTGAAAACGACGGTCAATTTAATCGATTACTATGTAATTTTAATCGATTACTTGTGTGTCTGTTGCATGTAATCCGTTACATTTCTTCATCTTCACCTCTTCAAAACCTCCATTACCCCAACATTTACTCCTTCACCTACCATAGCTAACCAAAACGCCACTTTTCTTCAATAAAAGCCAACCTAATCGCCACTTCAGTCACACCTTCAACTATCACATAGTTACCATTTCCAAACCCTAGCCTTTCTTCTATCTTTGAACCTCCTTCAGCTTTTGAAAATGGCCTGCAACCCCGCCAGAGCTCAGAAGAAAGCCTAATCCTCAAAAAGGAAGCAAGGAGAGTGCTCTTAAGCAGCTCTTAACAAACTAGATACATGGTTCACAAATGAAAACAAGAAGACTGGTTTCAAGATGATCTATGTCATGAAGAATGTGAGAATACCCAAGTTTCTAGACTTGGAATGGTTCTCTCAACAGGGATTCAACTTTCCCAACTTGCTCGGGGCACAGGGTCTATCAAGATTCATGCAAATGAAGGGAACCTTTTACCCATAATTGGTAAAAGTTTTCTATACATGTGCTAGTGCTGATATGGAAGGGAATCTGTACACTACTGTCAATGGTGTAGAGATGGTAATTGATGTTGTAGTTTGGAAAGCAGTTGCAAGAATAGATATGGGTGGAGTCCACAAAATTGATGAATCTGCAGATGGCTACAATAAGATGCAAACTTACAAAGGTATGCTCCTTGACCCAGCGAGGATTCTAAGAAACCACCTAGGAGTTAGTGGTCTGACAGCGGAAGATAGGAATGTTAGTGTATCTCATTACCTACACTTTAGCACCAAGGTCCAGTAATTATGCTCAAGTCACTGACAACAAATTACAAATTGTATATGGGCAGAAATCAAGTATTCAAATGAATTGGGTACTTCTGATTGAAGATATTATGTTGAAGAGTCGTTGACTAGTGGATTACGAATTTCCACATGTTGTCTTAGCATCTAGATTCATTGATTACTTCAATATTGATGTCTCTAATGAGATAGTAGATTTCACCAAAGCCTCTAATGAGATAACCGAAAGGCATCTCAAGAAGTTTGGCATGAGATATGTTGATCATGAATGGATTATGGTCGAAGATCCACCAACAGCAGAAATCATCAACCAGATGGAAGAAGAGATGGAAGAAAAAGCTCAATAAGAGCCTGCTCAACAATGGAACCCTTTTAAGTCTCTTATGATTCATAAGTTGGATGATATGCTTCATCTCCATCAAGAGCACCAAGCCGAAGTTCACAGCTCCTTAGAAAACATTACGACTAGGCTTAAGAACATAGAAACTAGACTATCCCTTAGTAACCTTTTGAACCCAGACGAGGATGAGGTGTAGTTGTGTTCGTGTGCTTGTTTTTGTTGTTTGTTGTTATGTTTATCATGTCATGTTTTGTTTGTCTATGTCTTAAAATGTTAGTTAAGTTTGTTTGTCTTTTGATTAAAATTTATGTAATGCTCTATGTTTAATGAAATATGGTTTTATTTCTCCTTTTAGTTGTATGTTGTGTTTTGTATAAAATCGCACTTTTTGGCCTTGTTAATTCCACAAGGGGGAGAAGAATATACACTATTGCATGTTGCACATTGATTACATTGCATAACATTGATCATTGCATTGTTATGAGAAGAATATACACTATTGCATATTGCATATTGCATATTGATTGCATTGCATAACATAGAGCACTGCAATTTTATATCTATTACATGGGTACATTGTTTTTAACTGAATTGTTTCTTGCATTGAAAACTTGTGTAGATCATCAATAAACACAATATATATCTTAATCTCACTCACAAAACCACCCCACTCATTTATTAACAAAATAATGTATATTAGCATTATATTGAAAAAATTTCAAGACTTACCTTCCTTTTTCGTGACTCAAGATCATTTGTAATAGCAAACTCATCATGTTTGTCGTTCTCGTAATTTTCACTTGAAGAATTTGATCTAAGTCCCCCTTCATATTCAGGTACATAGTCTTCATCATCATCATTGGCCTTCTTTTTATCCTTTTTCTTAGCTTTTTGAATTTTATCCTTGACAATGGTGGCCAATTTGGACAACCATAAAGCTTCTATTTTTGCTTGATTCTCTACAATTCTCCACATTCTAAGTTCTTCATACTTGGAACCTTCAACCTTTGACATTATTTTCTCCTTCTACACTATGAGGGAAGGTTTTTGGTTCCAATATATTCCTTAACTTCTTTGTGTGAGTGCTTTTGGTTTGGACTTAGGTAGGTGGAAGGTTATAGGTGAGTTTTTTTATAATTATTTTTTAAACTTTTTTAGAAAACCGATGGTGAGAGTGGGTGAGAGAGGTTAATTAATAATGGGGAAGTTATAACTTCCTCCTTTATCTAATTGATTCAAATAATATTTCAGGGTTTGTTTCGTCATTTGATTATAATATATTTAAGAGTGGTTACATGTAGTTGGACGATGAAATGGGATTGAGAAAGAGGGAATTGGATGAGCAAATGGTATGAGCAAAGAAGGGAGTCCAGGTGATCTTTAAAATAGACATAATATTTTCATTTGAAACAAACATTCATAAAATTAAATTCTTTCATTAATTAGCATGAATGGTAGTCGTGATGAATGAAGAATTATTTTATTAATGAGGCAAGACATACTTCTAATTTTATAAAAAAGTTTAAATATGTTTTTAGTCCCTAATAAATTAGTAAAATTTTGTTTTGGATTTCTAATATTTTTTCTTCATCGAGTTCCTAATAATACAAATTTTATTTTTAGTTATTGTTATTGTTATTTTAGTCCTTATAATTTTTTTTTTCATTTTCTATTAGTCCCTTTAAAAAATACTCGATAAAGACTAATAGAAAATGATTTACATACTATAGAGACAAGAACGAAAAAATAGATATATTAGAAGGATTAAAACAAAAAGCAAGGAGCAACAACAAATTTTCTTATTTTGTTAGGAACTTAACACAAAAAATAATTTTATTAGGAACCAAAAATAAAATCTGTTAATTTATCAGGTACCAAAAATATATTTAAGTCCAAAAAAAATCTCTAATTTGGACGATAAATTTTCCTTAGTTTGCAACCGTTAGTGCAGTTACACATCCATGTATGATACATGCTCCATATTAGAGGAATTTTCAAAATTTAATTAACTTGAGGGAAAACTACTAGAATAAGTATTATTTTAAGTTTAAATCCAAACTATCTTTTGTTAAAAGTAACAGAAAATCAAATTTTTTTAGTATGAGAGGGATCAAAGAAAAAACAAACAAACAGAAGCAACAAAAAATGTGGAAAGTTAAATTCCCACTTAATCAGCTTGAAGTGGATGTGATCATTAATTGTTGTTTTGTGTTTTGTATGAAAAATCAAAGAAAGCATTAAATACCATACAACCATAAAAAATATAAGATGCTTTATATATATATATATCAAAGAAAGCATTAAATACCATACTATGTGTGTATATATAATCAACTAATGTAATTCGCTTAATCAAATTTAATAATAACTATAACATTTATAAATATATTTATAATATATAAATTTATTAGAACATACCTAGTATTTCCTCTCCCCTTCTCTTTCCATTACAAATCCTTGACCTTTTGAACAATTTTCTATTGGACAGAAGAAAAAAAGCAATAAAATTAGAAGTTACATAATCTAAAATTTGACCCACTTTTCCCGCCTTGTTTTCTCTAATAAGTTTCATTCCTCACTTGTGCTCTTTCATGAGTCTTCTTTTGATGTACCAAGAGAGTGGGCAACACAACTGCGTTGAACGCTCAAAGTGCAATAAGTTGAAAAAATATCTAAAAATAACCATAAATTTAGATAATTAAATAAAAAAAAATTGCACTTTTAGTCGATTTAAAAGAAAAGATAAATCCAAATAATTAAAGTTAATGTGATAAATTACCTTTTAACAATTTTTTAAAATGTTGGTAATGTTATTTTCTTAATCAAGATAACTCTATCATCATAATTAATTTATTAAATATATTTTTATACTATTATTTTATCACGTGCATTACATGAGTCCAATTTAATGTATAAAATTTATAGTTATCATTAAAATATTATAATGTAATTAGACTAAATAAATATTATGTATTAAAAAATAAAAAAGTACAAAAAAATCACACTATTTACTTAAAATTTAATTTTCATTTTATTTTTGGGTTAACATTTTGTCTTATAATGCAATTTTGTCAAAAATATTTATTTTAAAAAATACATATTTATTTTCAAGCAATTAAATAACAAATTTTACGAATATAATCGGATTAAAAATTTTAATTTATATTTTTAGTGCGATAAAAATAATAGATGAAAAATTTGATTTAATAGGCTAATATTAAAAGGTAGTTAGTATTTTAATCAAGTGGTTAATAAAGTACTAGATTTAAGGAAAAAGAAGAAAATTAGGTGGTTAAGATCTTATTCTAATAATATTTTTTGTATTTTTTCACACATGATGAAAGTTAATTGTCCAAGTTAGTGGCCTTGTCACATCCCATTACAAAAACTACCCGTAAAATTAAAATATAATATTTTATTCTAATAACATTTTAAGGTCACCAAAAAATTAATATGTGTTTTAAAACTCCAATAAATAATTTAAAAGAAGTTTGAATAAATGATATGATAATCAATATATAATTGAAAGATTTTAATATTTTAAGTTTTTTTTGCATATAATAAGTATTTTTAATTACTTATCGCAAATATTAACACGCTAAGCATTGTATTATGTTGATACATATTGTATTCATGCCTAGTAAATAATATTAAAATTTACATTTACAAGATAACTAATATTTCATTGATTACATTTTATTATTTATATTTGAATCATTATATTTTTTATTATTTATATGATGTTATTTATGTTTTCTTATTTATATTTTATTATTAATATTTGGATCATTATATTTTTTATTTATATGTTATTATTTATATATTTTGTTTATATTTTTATTTATTTTTATTATTTATATTATCTTGTTTATGTTTTGTTATATATAAATAAAAAAATAAATAAGATTATATAACTAAAAAATATAAATAATAAAATACTAATAATGCAATATTAATAATACAATATGTAAATTGATAACATAAATAGAATGTAAATAAATTAATTACTTCTCACTTAATTTACTAGAAACAAAGGTGGATTAGTGGTTTGATTTGCTTATTATAGTAAGGGGTTATAGGTTCAACTCTTCTTTTTGCTTTAAATTTTGAATGATGAATAATTTGTCAACTACTTATCATCTCATAACTGCTTTAAATTTTTAATGATAAATAATTTGTCAATTGTAATTGAAAACAAATAGGCTAATAAAATATAATATTTATGACAAACATATTTTTTTTCTTTTTTCCATAAATACCTTAATAATGTTGACTACTTGACTAGAATGTGCATTAGTGACAATTTTAAATATGAAAATAAAATATGTAGATATTAGTGACAAATATTTTTTTGTCACTAATAATAAAATTATAGTGACAACTTCTTTTTTGTCACTATTGTAAATAATATTAGTGGCAAAATAAAATTTAGTCACATATGATATATTATTAGTGACAACTTGAATTTTTGTCACAAATTTTTAGTCACTAAAATTTAAAAAAATGTTTGAAGATTACTTATTGTTCCAAAAACTTCAGGATAAAAAGCATGGCAATTAAATTTTAAAAGTTAGATGCATTCATATATATATAGGACACAAAATCATTCAATTTTTTTATAAAAATAAATACATAAATATTTTCCATTAATTACATTTTTGGGAATTAAAAAATGACCTGACAAAGGCTAATTTTGTTGTTCAACATATCACTTTAAGAGGATACTCAAAGTTAGCTCCCACAAGAAAGAAACCACTTTGAATTAGTACAAAGGTATGATACATAAACTATAATCTTATAGATTTTACCTGTAGACTTCTTTGATTTAGATTTAACAGATTCATGATCTTCTCATTGTACATCTGCAAAGAAAAAAAAGTTTTGTGTCCATTAGAGTACTGTCTCATTTATTCTTTAAAGTTTTATCATTAGATTACTTACCCAATAATATTTTCTCATTTCTTCTTTGAAATTTTATCTTCTCTTCTTTCTCCTTTTCTATGATCTACCAGAACCCTAATATGATCTATTAGATTTCTAATAGTGTCAAAAGTGGACTAACTTAACAACAAGGTTAAGCAGGTTAGGAAATGGAATGAAATTATTTAGAGCCATTCAACCTAAAGAAAAGAGGGGTTAGATGACATTGATTTTCATGGTATTAATCAGAATGTTTGTTTTGCTCCTACAGAAATACAACAGCAAACATCAGGAATCATTGTATATAAACTTTGAAGAATTTAACAAGGAATAAAATTCAACACTTAATTCATTTTAACTGCTCAAAGACAAACATCCATTTATTAGGGAAAATAACTGCTCAAAGACAAACATCCAATTTAAGACGTTGATCATTTGTTGTATTTTCTTCCAACAAAGATTTGGTAGGACACTCATCATATACATCTTTTCATTCCCTGTCCAATAAGTTTGAAAATTACATAATCATAACTAATTGTAACATTGCAGCAACACAAACATGCGGAGGAAAATATGAATAAACATGTCCATAAGCATGTACTGAATTATGAATTGGCGAGTATGAAACAAAGGAACATGTACAATGAAACACTACAAGGACTTGGTGGATTGATTTGCTAGATGGTACTCATGAAGATATATTATCTATTTTTATTTTCTATCAAATAAATTGTAAATATTTAATATGGCATAATAGGAGTGGTTGTTGGTTTGCTAGCAAATTAATAAGCCACTAACTTTAAATAATTATTAGGGTAAATAGTCACTTTTGTCCCTCAATGAGTAATTCACTGACAAATGCGTCCCTGAAAGATGAAAATACAAATTTAGTCCCTGAAAGTGTAAAAAGTGCGACAAATATATCCGACCGTTAACTTCCACTACTACAAAAAACACTTTTTACGTCGGTTATTAACTGACGTCGTGGAAAGTGCATATTTTCTACGACAGTTCCCTAGAGAGTCGTTTTAGAAAAATATATCATTCTTAGACGGTTCTTACTTTTCTAAGACGGTTCTTAGTTAAGAATCATCTTAGAAGGATACACTTTCTAAGACGGTTCTTCATATAATCGTCTTAGAATTATTTAAAAAAAATTAAAACTTTTTTTGTCGATTCTAAGATGGTTTTCTCAAGAAACCATCTTAGAATGTCTCTACATTCTAAGATGACTTTTCAGAGAACCGTCTTAGAATGTGTGTCGCAACCTATCTCACAACGGGACGACGAAGACAAAACAGATAAGCCAAAGCGTTCGTCTCTAAGGGAGAAAACTAGCGGAGTCGCCATCAACGTTTATTCGAGGAAAACGTTAGAAAAACCAAAAGAGGTCAACGAATTTTGAAAATAATTAAGGGTTCGGGAGTTATTTACGCATGGGAAAGGTATTAGCACCCCACCCCCACGCGTCCGTCACAAGGGACGACAACCTTTAATCATGTGTGCGCAACGTGACTTCAAAATTATTTACTTTTCCCTTTTTATATTTTCTTTATTTTTTTGGGGTCGACAAGGGTGTTGCCTTTGCTCCTAGGTATCTTCAGGTGCAATGAGAAATTCAGACCTATGTAGTTCTTTTAGTCTGAATGTTTGTGTGTTAAATTGATTTTTATGTTTTTAAAAGATTCATTTTAATTGTGAACAAAAAGTCGTTTAAGGCATTGGACCTTGAAACAATGTTTTAAATTTTGAAAAGCGGAGAGAATAGTTAAGGCGTTGTACCTTGAAATGATCTCAAGTGATATTTGATAAAAAGAAGTTAGTTATGAGTTGGTTTTATCTTGATTTTGTTTATTAACTTTCAATCTTTTTAAAGACAACTTTACAACACTAGTGATCGGTTAAGATTGAACTTTACAAAGAAAAACAAGATCGCCGATGATAGATGGAGAAGATGGATGTGCACATAATAACAAGGGTACATAGATCACATTCAAATATTAAAAATAAAACTAACTGACGGTCGCACGAAGAACATCGAACAAGGAACAATGTAGGGAATGATTGGGGTCACGATTCGGTAGTGTCTAGGCTTTGTTTCCTCTTCTTTCTTCTTCTTCTTCTTTCTCTCTTCTCTCAATTCTCTCCACTTCTAACTCTCAGAACCCCTTAAAACACCCCTACGACGCCTATTTATAGGCAAAGGGTCACTTTGGGTAGTTGCAGCTCGCCCAGGCAAGCTAAAACTTAGTGCTGAAGGAATGAGCTCGCCAAGGCGAGTTGGTTTCTTCACCATGAAGTTATTTGGTAGCCCAGGCGAGCCAGAGGCTAGCCTGGGCGAGCTAGGGTCCAGGAAAACCAAGGAAAAGACCCTTTTGTCCCCTTTTTTTGGTATTTTTCGCATTCTTAATCAAAACACTAAATGATCATCTGTTTCACACTGTAACTGGTTTAACACCGTAAGTCGACTAGCAAGGATCAAAAGATCAATGAACGATAGTCCCCAGACCAAATTAGGGTATGACAATGTGCTTTTTTTAAAAAAAAAAAACGTATGAATAGCAGAAAAAAGGACAATCTCAGATGCCAATACACACGCATGAATAGACATTTATCACAACACTACAACATTTTCCCTTAATGCTCCATAAGAAATACAGCCTCGCATTTACAACACTTAATGAGTGAAATCAATCTTAACTACCCTATAGACTAATTATAGATACAGGTAAAAAATTCAGAGTTAATAATTTATCATCAAACACTACGGTATCAACGTATGACAAATTTTCTTTGCAAAAATAATGCTACTACAATCAATACTGAATAGAACCATTAGCCAAATGACTAGGTATCAGCTAGATCTTAGTAGTAATTGTAATTCAATTAATTTTATTGATGAAATAATATTTATAACTAATATTACATATATTTAATTATTAAAACATGTGTTGAACTTGAATGGTTGCCTTGCTAGGTGGATTCACCAAAAACCACATCTTCATCGCTATGTAATTGAGTGTATTAGTAACAATGTGGAAAACATGTTTTGAGACATCCTACAAATTAATTAAAAAAATCATTATGAGCAAGTGGTGTCAATAGGAAATAAAAGTAACATTTGCATCAACAATATTGATGCTTTTAGTTGCTTTATTTTTTGTTTTATTAAATCTTTTAAAAACTCAGGCCAAAAATGAAATAGAAACAAGTTTTTTATTACTCAAACTAGATAGATGAAGTGTAGTTACACCAAATTTCTTTGATGTTTCTCAATGATCTTGGCAGCCAAAAACATGTCAAGACAATTTTGTACAAATATAATGATAAAAAATAAATAAGATAAAGCAAAATGTAAGGCACCAGGGGAGATATGGGGTATCAATACCTGCAAACTCACAAGAAGCCAGCGCTATACAATGAGCTAAATCCCCATTCCCCAACATTATTTTACTTCAGCTCTATAGTCTCTTCTAATATTTAACATTTGATTAAATAATGTTCATCCAATTTTTGTCATTTTTTTTAAAAAAAGAAAAAGTTTTGTACCTTATCTAATATGTTTCTTAAGATAATGGGAGGGTAGGTTGTAGGGGTGTTGTGGGATAAGTTTATCTTTAATTCTATTTGACTAGAAATTTTAATAGTTATTTATTAATTTGAACTCGAACTCAACCTAATTAATACTTAAAATATACGGAACAAATTTGAGTTAATCTGATTTGTGAGTATAATATAGCAATATTAACATTATGTATATAGTTTTTTATGAATATTATATATTGTAAATTATAAAAATTTTAGACTTTGGACTAGGTTGTAATTAATCACCGAAGTACAATTCAAACTAGTCCTCAAAATATATCAGATTAACTTTCTGCATGTTAGATAGCTAGCTATAACTTTTAACTTACGGAAAATAATGCAAACTCTTAAATTTATTAGAACTAATATAATAAGCTTAGCCATGCACGGGTATTAACTTTACAATATATAATTTACTTTGATTATGATTTTCATGTATTTTTAATTATTTTATTTAGTATAATTATATATTAGAGGATATGTATATAAATATTTAAAAATATATAAAAATCGTTATCAAAATTAATATATATTCAAATGATTTTATATTCACACATGTCTTGCATTATGTTAATTTATGCAAACATTTTTTAAAATTATTATCTTTATAAGGATATTCGCATTTGCATAAGACATATATATAATTTTAATAAGAAATATTAATAATAAAAAATATATTACATTTTGTAATTATTAGTTTTAAACTGCCTGGGAAATACATCTAGAAAGCCTACTAATTCTTGAATACCCAACTCTCACTCTCTGCTGCAGTTCTTATTCCTTCTACAAGCGATGAAGGCAGAGACATTTTATTATGGCAAAAAAAATAAAATGCAGAAATAATATTGAAATCGGATCAATGAGCATTGAAATTGAAAAAAAAAAAAAATGCAAAACTTTACCATTTTAAGCATGTTATATCAAAGGTCAATTTCACCTTCCTCCCACTATAGAAATCAATGAACGACAACTGCAAATAAAGCCGCTGAACTGCAAAAGCAGTATGAATCAAAGTGAAAATGCAATATGTCCTTATCAACACAATTCAAAGAAAATGAAAGGTAGGAACAACTTCCAATCAGATATTTGAAGAATTTTCTACACATAATTGAGGATCCAACTCTAAGGCTGAAATGAGAATACAATTTAAAAGTAATATTTCAAAGTGTAAAGCAAATTTTTGTTTGCCAGAATGAGAAAAAAACTTTGCCTCGACCAAATTCCTAATCTCTATCCAAATTCCTGGTCCATATCAAGCAGATATTGAAATGTACATGTTAATTGCAGACCACCATCATCATTAATAACAAATGTAGTAATCCCTCCAAAAGGAAAAAAAATAAACTAACTTTCTACAAATTGAAGGATGTACTCGTTTTATTCCCATATTGAAAAGAGAATCAACCTCTAAGAGTACAGTGTGTATAATTAGATGGACTGAGTACAATAGTCACAGAGAGAAAGAGAAGAAGAAAGAGAAATGTTCACACCTTCCTACCTCTCACTACCCATTCTCCCCCTCTGAATACCACTATTAGTTGGTTACATAATCCACCAACCTAGAGTTGGTTTTTCTCTCTCTCACACTCTTTCTGTTACCCATAGTGGACACGTGTGATTTAGCAAATATTCCCCTCTGTTGAGCTGTCTCAATTGAGTCATTTTTTCCTTCTAGAAGCTTTCCTTTATCTAAGATCATTACAATGCCATCCCCTTTTAAAACAACCTTGTCCTCAAGGTTGAAGTGAGGAAAGTTAGCTGGGAATTCAACAACATTCTCCCAAGTAGCTTCTACCTCATCAGTTCCCTCCCATTGCACTAACAGCTGAGGTACTTTCTAGTTGCCTTTAAGTATAGTTCTGGCCTGTAGCAGCTTACTAGGCATAATAATTGGTCCACTTTCTGTTGTAGTTAAAGGTAAAGGCAAGTACTGTTCTCCTGGTGTTCCTTTAAACAACTTCAGCTGAGAGACATGGAAGACATTATGTATTCTAGCTTCTGCAGGTAACTCTAACTTGTAGGCCACTGCTCTTACTCTGGCCAGAATTTTAAAGGGGCCAAAGAAGTGCATTCCCAACTTATGATTCTTTCTAAGAGCAGCTGAATGTTGTTTGTATGGTTGTAGTTTAACTAGAACCAAGTCTCCCACCTGTAGATTGACATCTTGACTTTTCTTATCAGCCTGATTCTTCATATATGTCTAAGCCTTCATCAAATTATCCTGCAATTGTCTCAAAAATTCATCTCTAGCAGTCAATTGCTCCTACACAGTTGGAACATCAGTGATGTCTGGTTGATATCTCACCAGAGTAGGTGGATCTCTACCATACAAAGCTTTGAATGGTGTCATTTGAATACTCGTGTGATAAGCTGTATTGTACCAATATTCTGCCCATGCTAGCGCCTTGTACCACCCCTTTGGATTCTCAAATGTGAAGCACCTCAAAAACATCTCTAAACATTTGTTTAATATTTCGGATTGACCATCCGTTTGTGGGTGATAGGCTGAGCTCATAGCCAATGTCGTGCCCTGTAATTGGAATAAATTCTTCCAAAATTGGCTGGTAAAGACTTTGTCTCTGTCAGAAGTTATAGACTTCGGAATACCATGCAATTTCACAATCTAGTTCATAAAAACCTCTGCCATAGATTTGCTGGTGTAATCACTCTTCATAGGAATGAAATGGGCAAATTTTGTCAGTCTGTCAACGACAACCAAAATGGTGTTGAACCCATGAGAAGCAAGTAAACCGGTTATGAAGTCCATAGCAATATCTTCCCACACTTGTGATGGAATGGGTAGTGGTTGCAATAATCCTGCAGGTAGAGAAGTTGTTGTTTTGGCTCTCTGATAGATGTCACAACTCTGCACAAAGCTGTTTACATCCTTCTTCAATGATGGCCAGTAGAATTGGCTTGCAATTCTAGTTGTAGTTCTTTTAATCCCTGCATGCCCTCCTATGGGAGAGTTATGAAATTCTTTCAGCAGCATTTGAATCAATTCATTTTCCTCAGGAATTACTACCAGATTCTTCCAATACAACAAATTACCCTTGATTGAGTAATTTCTCTGTGATTCTGGATGTTGTTTACACAGCTGTATCAGTTCCTGCAATGCAACATTCTCTGCAGTGGCTTGTTCAATCTTCTGCAGTATACTAGCTTGAGGTTCAGACCAAGACAACATCATCATTCGTGACAAAGAATCAGCAGCTATATTCTCCTTTCCGGCCTTGTATTCAATCACAAAATCATATCCCAAAAACCTGTGTAACCACTCTTGTTGTTCAGGTGTCTGTAGGGGTTGTTCCATCAATGATCTCAAGCTTTTTTGATCAGTTCTGATAATAAATTTGTGTCCCAGCAAGTAGTGTCTAAACTTAGCTATAGCTTCAGCAATTGCTAACATCTCTCTAAAGTAGGCAGATTTCTTTTGCACTCTAGGTGCAAGTTTCTTGGAGAAAAATGCTATTGGGTGGCCATTTTGAGGTAATACTGCTCCAATACCAGTGTCGGAAGCATCAGTTTCCAGAATGAAGGGCAGCTCGAAATTAGGAAGAGCTAACACTGGGGCTGAAGTCATGACTTTCTGCAATTGAACAAATGTTGTCTCTGCCTCTGATGTCCACTTGAATGCTTCTTTTTTAAGTAAATCTGTCAATGGTGCAGCAAGCTTTGCATATCCTTTGATAAACCTTCGATAGTAACCAGTGAGGCCTAAGAAACCTCTCAGCTGCTTGATATTGAGTGGTGTAGGCCACTCTAGAACTGCCTGCACCTTAATAGCATCCATAGCAACTCCTTCACCTGAAACTATATGTCCCAAGTACTCTATCTCCAATACACCAAAAGAGCATTTAGACAACTTAGCAAACAAAACATTTTCTTTCAACACTTTCAATACAGCCTCTAGATGGCATAAGTGTTCATGCCATGTGGAACTATATACCAATATATCATAAAAAAAAACTAACACATATTTCCTTAAAGCATGTTGGAAAATATGGTTCATCAAACACTGAAAAGAAGCCGGAGCATTGGTTAAACCAAATGGCATTACCAACCACTCATAATGGCCATGGTGAGTTCTAAATGTTGTTTTATGTCTATCCTCAGGTTGGACTAGTATTTGGTGATAACCAGACCTTAAATCCAGTTTAGAAAAATACTTTGCACCAAATAGTTCACCTAACAGCTCGTCCACAGTAGGCATAGGGAAACTATCTTTTGTAGTTAAAGCATTCAAGGCCCTATAGTCTGTACAAAATCTCCAACTACCATCTTTTTTTTTACTAAAAGAATAGGTGATGAAAAAGGACTATTACTAGGCTAAATTATTCCCTGATCTAGCATTTTCATTACCATATTTTCAATTTGTTCTTTTTGGCTATGCGGATACCTGTAAGGTTTAACCTTGACTGGGTTTGAGCCTTCTTTCAAAGGTATAGCATGATTTTATTTTCTCTGTGGTGGCAGACCCACTGGATTATCAAACACAGCTTTGTAAGTGTGCAGCAAAATAGCTAATTTTGGTTCAATGTCATCTGGTAGACCCTTCAGCACGTCCACCTCTTCCTCTGTCTTCATCATTTGTACTACAAAACACTCTACAATAGAACTAGTAGTTTGCATTCTTCTCAAAAAATGCAACTGAGCATGCTTTGGTGTATGAGCTTTTTCTCCCTGAAATGTGACAAACTTCCCATGGTGAATGAACTTGATTGTCATGTCTGCATAATCTGCTACATGTGGACCCAAGGTAGCCAACCAAGTCGTGCCTAGAATCAAATCTGCTCCAGCAACTGGGAGAAGATACACTAGTACAGTCAGTTTGTGCCCTTGGATCAGCACTGGTAACTCAGTAATGACCCCTTCAGCTGTCAAATACTGTCCATTGCCCACTAAAACTTTAAAACCTGGTGCTGGTTGTATTGGTAACTTCAGGAATTTTGCAATTCTAGGTTGAATGAAGTTATCAGAACTTCCTCCATCAACTAAAACCTGCATAGAAATTTTTCCAATTCGACTTTGAAATCTCAATGTTCCAACACTAGTAGAACCATTCAGCGCATTTAATGACAAGTGATGCTCAGTGTGCTCACTTTCCACTGATGTTTCACCCTTGTCTGGTGGTACTACACCACTTTCACTGTCCTCGGGATTCTTTGTATCATCAAATAGTAACATCATGATCTGCTTGTTGGGGCACTTGTGAGCCGTTGAGAATTTTTCATCACACCAGTAGCATAATCCTTTGTCCCTTCTGAGTTGAATTTCGACTGCTGAAATTCGTTTGATATTGGGGTTCTTTTGGTTAGGGTGCATTGGTCTGGTGGGGGGTGTTTGTAGTAAAGGTGGGTTTCCTATTTTGTGGTTGGTCTCATTTTTGTTTGGACTGAAAAGAGTTCTATTGGGTTGTTGTGGGTTTGTGTTTGGGCTTTTTGGTGGTTTAAAGTTATTCTGGGTTTGTGTTTGGGTGTATTTTTCCTCATAGACTTTAGCTAAGGATACAACCTTAACCAAGTTAATGGGCGAGTGTATCAGGACATCCCTACGAATTTCTGGGTTCAATCCACTAATGAAGCAATCTATGAGAGCTTCATTACTAATGCCATAGACTCTGTTCGAGAGGGCAATGAATTGCAAGTAGTATTCAACAATAGAACCAGTCTGGGTTAATTTGAAGAGTGTTGCTCTAGGGCATTCATATATGGATGGGCCATAATCGAGCTCAAGGGCTCTAGTAAAGTCTTTCCAGGAAGTGAATGGGTTTGTTTTCTGCATCATTTGGAACCAAGGTACTACATCTTGATCCAAATGAACTAAGGTAAGGGTCAATCGCTCGCTATCAACAGTCCCATAATAATCAAAAAATTGCTCAGCACAAAAAATCCACTCGAGGACGTTCTTACCATCAAATCTGGGAAATTCCAGCTTGATATTGCGTACCTGAAATGGCGATTTCTGTGAGCTCGCAGCGCCATGGGGAGATACCGGAATCGTCTTGTTCTGTATCAAAGAATCAAGTGCCGATGAGATGGAATTGAACTTGGAATCGTTACTCTGCTGCATTCCTTCTAACCGATCTAGCAAGCTTTTGTTCGTGAGCTCCAATCGAGACATTTGAGCTTGCACATTTTGAATTGTCTCCGCGTTGCGCTTAACATCGGCACTGAGCTCCTTCATTCGCTTGTTATCTGCCATGGCTAGATGAAAGCACCAATGAAAGGGAATTACTACAAATTGAAGGATGTACTCGTTTTATTCCCGTATTGAAAAGAGAATCAACCTCTAAGAGTACAGTGTGTACAATTAGAAGGACTGAATACAATAGTCATAGAGAGAAAGAGAAGAAGAAAGAGAAATGTTCACACCTTCCTACCTCTCACTACCCATTCTCCCCCTCTAAATACCACTATTAGTTGGTTACATAATCCACCAACCTAAAGTTGGTTTTTCTCTCTCTCACACTCTTTCTGTTACCCATAGTGGACACGTGTGATTTAGCAAATATTCCCCTTCTTTGAGCTGTCTCAATTGAGTCATTTTTTCCTTCTAGAAGCTTTCCTTTATCTGAGATCATTACATAAAATAGATAAATTGTCAACCAAATTACCTTCCTCATATTCACATCATTCAAGGTATTTGATATTATTATGCTAGATTGACTAGTATTTACTATGAACCTACATTCAATCATAATAAGAAGGAACTTGCATATTTAGTAATATCATAAAAGATATACTTAAGCTCCACTCACAAAAATAAGGAAACAAAGCATGATTAACTAACCTTTGGGTTGTATATCATTAATAGTTGAGGCAAACTCTGTAACAACCATTCTTGCACTCAAAATCTTCAATTTCCCACAACTGGGACATAAAAGTAGAAACAAAGAGGATGTTGTTAGAATTCAGAAAAATGATATTATACATTGTATGTGGACAAGAATCATATTTGAAGTCAGAAGATCTTCACATTCTGGAGTATAGACTTGCAAGTCATTCTCTTATGCAAATAACCATAAACAACTTTCATGGAGTTGGTATAGCTTTGATCCCTTTCCATCTTGCAGTATCTATACAAGAATTCACTAAAAGATTTCGCTTTTGAATTCGAAGTTTCAAGCTCCTGCTTCTTTTCCAATACTTTTTTTACAAGAAACCTACCAATGAACAATACAATATTGCCAATTGAAATGTAACGGCACAATAGGTCAAATCTTTTAGGATCAAGTTGCACCATCGAACTATGAACTGTAACTAGGGACAAATGCAAAGGAAAACATTTCTTGCGTCCTACAAAACATAGAACTAAGCATAATATTATTGTTAATTGTGCTATGCATTAATGATGGTTGCATCTTTAAACTGTCGATATTAGAGTAAATAATGATAATGTTTTGAGTAATTTTAAATTCTGAAAAGGAAAGTGTAGTATCAGACTATCTGTAATACTAAAATAGATTAACTCATACTTGGCAACTGAGATCAAATTTCCAGGTTTTTCATGCCCATAGAGTGTAGCCTTCAAAGCACGATGTCCTCATTTGTCACTTGAGCCAAGGGACCATAGTCAAACGGTACCATCTTCTCCTCCGCTGCCAATACAAAACATTGTGATATCTTTCCTATGTATCATGCATTTAGGATTTAGAAGTCAGGTTTTCTGGTATGCACTTCAAAAGAGACATTCACCATAGTCAATGCTGCATATGTAGTTATGTCATCCTCTTAGCATCCTACTCCTCTATGGTGCATATAATATTAATTTCATACATCAATCTCAAAGAAGGCATATACGATCCTTGATCATATTAAGTTATTAATACTATAACAACAAAGTCACAGAGGTCTTGTGGCCTGGCGCGATATAAATCTGATAGGAATTTCATCATTGTCTATTGCAATATCTCAAACAAAAATGCTATAAAGGTCAACATTAACAACTAAAATAGGGGTTGGAGTGATATTGGTCATGGGCTTGAATTCCACCACTAGCATGACATAATAATTGCTAACATTTGCCTAATAAAAAAAATAAAAATATCACACCAACAATGTTTAAGACATTGTAACAGTGATAAGTTAGGTAAAGCTAAAGACAACACAACACAAAAACGAGATTAGTTAAGAAGCAATTAGAGTATAACATAACATACGGTGTTTGGCATATGAAAACCTTGGGGAAGAGCAAAACAGTGACGGAGGATGTAACTCTCCCAAGCAGCAAGTTATTTGTCCAAAACAGATTGAACATTCTGCTGAACACAATCAACACCCTTTCACAACACACCATTATAATTAATTAATAATTACCCTAATTATTGTGTCCAGTGCAAAAAAAATTAAAAAAGATTAACCTTTTTCAGATCCTGGGACCTTTGGGTGGCTTTGATGTTGAGCTTCGATTGTGGATGCGTCCCTGAAAAAAAGCACACACGAACACAGAGTCGTATAATTTCCAAAACCATGTTTAGAAAAATTGGAAAAAGAAAAAAAAGAAGAAGAAAAGGAATGGAGTGTTACTAGTAGAAGAAATTGAAAGCTTCATCGAGCACACCGTCGACAATATTGAGAACTTCATTACAAAAGAGTTGCAGGTTCAGATTAAGAGCACCAAAAATGGTCTCACTCTCACTCTCGTACTGCGCAGGATTCATAATCGGTAGCTCAAACAGCGGAGCTCTGGCAGAGGAGGTGGCGGCGCGGCGAAGGAGCATGACATTCTCCGGGCGAGGATGATGGTTATTCTTCTTTGCGGCGTCCTTTCCATTCCCATTTCCGCTTCCTGGTACCGTTTGAGAGATGGTGATTCTTCAAATGGTACCATCTTCTCCTCCACCTTCGCGGGATTGGGGCTCAGGGTTTCCTCCCTGTGACAGAAGATGCGTGAGTGAGAGAGACGATGCACGAGTTCGAGAGTCACATGTCTTTTAAATAAGTCAATGCTTTCAAAGACGGTTCTTTATGAAACGATATAATAATGTGTTTTCAAATATGGTTCTCTGAAATCCGTCTTTGAAAAATTACACTTAATTACAAAAATGTCATTGTTCATATTTTTAAGACGGTTTTTATATGACCGTCGTAGATTAGTTGTCGTTATAAAATTTTATTTTAATAGTGTTCCGTCCGTCACCGTTAATAAAATAGCCTACGTGGCATGAAGGGACAAATTTGTCACTGAAATAATTGTCAATATGGATTGTCAGCACAGTGACATATTTGTCATAATATTTTTTTGACTTTTCATGTTTCCACTTCGCTGACAAATGCGTCCGTAAAAAATGAAAATGCAAAATTTAGTCCCTGAAAGTATAAAAGTGCGACAAATATATCTGGACGTTAATAATGAATTATATAGGAGAGAGCTAGGGAAAATGGATTAAAAAAACAGTAAAATACAGATTAAGATTTGAACTCTTATACTTTGATTATTTATCTATTATCCATCTATCAAATTGTTAATTAGTTTTTTAATTAATCAATATAACTACTTATTTTCCAAAATAAAATAAATTTCTTTAGTTTTATGATATAAAAAAATTGAGTTACCATTTAAAAAAATGAAAGCCTTTTATTTCTTGAAATTTTTGTTTCTTTAATTAATTGTTAATCTTTATTATGTACTCTGTCGCAACGTGCCCTTTCGCGGGCGAGCGAAGGCGTGGCTCACGGGTGCGCTTTCCAAAGGAGGAAAGATGCGCGGAGTCGCCACCAACGTTTATTTGTGGAAAACGTCGGGAAAACCGAAGGAAACCGGTCAAAATGAAAATTCTAAGTTCGGGAGTTGTATTTACGCTTGAGGAAGGTATTAGCACCTCTCACGTTTGTCTCAAAGGACAACAGCCTATTTTTTAGAATTGTGGAAATTGTGCTACCTTAACTTTTATTTCTTTTTATTTTTTGAGGTTGACAAAAGCGGGGCTCTTGCTCCTACGTACCCTCTATCAAAGAGGAAATCAGACCTACGTAGTTCTTTCTTATGCGTGAATCAAGTGATTCTTTTTACTTGAAAGGTGATCATTTTAAGGCGTTCGACCTTAAAAATGATCCATTTTACTTGGTAAGAAACTGAAATGATAAACTTTCAAAACCCTATTTTTTGTGGACGAGCTTGACTAGGCGAGTTGATTTTAGCCTTAGTTTCACTTTAGTTATTAGTCGATTCAATTAAGAATGAGAAATCCCAAAGAGAAAACGTCCGATTGATTTTTCGCTTTATTTTACTAAAAGGGTATTTTTTGATTATTATATTATTATTTTACCTCTTTTTTTATTTCCAACGTGGTTACGGCACGACCGAACGGTCGGAATTCATCTTAACCGAAATTAACGGATGATACAATTCAAACGATCGGTGGAAATTTATTTTATTTTTAGATTAGGCGAGAAATGACTTAAATAAATGACTGAAGCACGTCAAAATGGGGTATAGAAAGCGAATGAAAATGAGAATAAAAATACATGAAACAAAATGTGGACCACCACGGGTACATAGAATGAATTGAAAAGCTTGGTTTGAGGTACTTACCCGTTGAAGACTGAAGAAAACGAAGAACGAACGATGAATGTTGAAGAACGGTCGAGAACGACGAAGAACGATGAAGAATTTCCACAGAATCGCTTACGGAAGCGTTACGGAAGCACTTCGACTCGATTTTTCTTCACGAAAACGTGTTTTTTGCCCAAAATAGTCGAAATGCATAGCCAAAGGGGTCTTGAACATTTTGAAACAGCTCCCCCCTCCCCTATTTATAGAAAAAAAGGGAGGTGCTTGCCGCCAGAGACTTAATGAAGAAGATTTCTAAGCGCACCTGAATTACTAAGTTCACCCCCCTTTTCGTATTTTACGGAAAAGTTACGGAAGCCTTACGGAAGTGTTTTCGAATTTGATTTTCATCTTTTTTCTCTTCCCTTTCACCAATGTTAAGGGGAATATGCTTACCCAAGGTCTTTGGAAATTTTACGGAAGTATTACGGAAGCCGCGGAAGCCCCGGAAACCATTTTTCAAAAACGTGGAGGAGCTTGCCGCCCAATTGCTTCCTCCTTAAGCAACCCAACTTCCAAAATGTTCCAGAAGGGCCTAGACTCGAATTTCTATTTACACCCCTATCTTAATAAGTTCACCCCACCTTCTTTCGTAATTTACGGAAAAGTTACGAAAGCCTTACGGAAGCATATATGACTTAACTTTCATCTTTTTTCTCTTCCCTTTCACCAATGTTAAGTGGAATATGCTTACCCAAGGTTTTCGGAAATTTCATGGAAGTATTACGGAAGCCGCGGAAGCCCCGGAAACCATTTTTCAAAAACGTGGAGGAGCTTGCCGCCCAGTTGCTTCCTCCTTAAGCAACCCAACTTCCAAAATGTTCCGGAAAGGCCTAGATTTGAATTTCTATTTACACCCCTATCTTGATAAGTTCACCCCCTTTACCTTTTTTGGTGATTCTTTTTCCGTAACGTTACGAAACTTTACGAATTTCGTAACAATACTTATTTTCTTTCCGTAAGGTTACGGATCCTTACGGATCATGTATTTACTCTTTTTTAGCTTTCGAAGAAGTTACGGAAACTCACGGATTGCGTAACAACACCTCCTTTTGGTTTCCGCCACATTACGGAATTTCACGGATCGCGTAAGCCTGCTTCCTTTTGATTTCCTGCATGTCTCGGGACTTCACATATTGTGAAACAAAGGATGCCAAGTATCTCAAAGCGGCCGATCAAAGGTTGCATATTATCAAGTAATAATCCCCGGACGAAATTAGGGTATGACATACTCTGTCACAGTATGCCAAATGAAATACAACGTCGTTACAGCCCCTAAATCAATGAGAGATACAACTCTACATCCAAAAGGCAAAGAATAAACCTTTGTATTAGTTTTTTTTTGTTTTATTTTAAAGTTAACCTCTGTATTAATTTGAGCATTATTATATTTTTTATTTAAATTTATTTGGATTCTTTATTTGTTAGTAACTGTTTTTATTTCATTCATATGTATAATATGTGTTGTATCGAGTGGAAGCACATAAGATTTATTCAAGGAATTTTTTTCATATTTAAGGTATATATACATTTTATTGATTAAGGAAAAAGACTTATAATTCCACTTTAGCTTTATCTAGATTAAATTTTGTGAGACTTTCTTTTTAAAAAAATAGTTGATTAAATTCTTTTTTTTAAAATAAATAAATAAATTTGGTCCTGTGGCCAGTTGTGTTTTTTCTACTCAAAACTCTTGACATATTATTTTCAATCTAAATATAAGGATACTTAAGTTGGAATTGGGATATGAAATAATTTTAAAGATTAAAAGTGAGAAATTTAGTAGAAATTTGATAAAATTATAAGATATAAGATAAAAAAATTTAACAGCAAAACTTAAGGTTTGACAAAGAAATCAAAATAATAAAAATATATATTAAAAAACAATTTAAAAAATATATTGCATAAGTACTAAACGAATAGGAGCAGTAAATTACAAACACATAATAATAATAATAATAATAATAATAATAATAATAATAATAATAATAATAATAATAATAATAATAATAATAATAATAATTAGTCACAATATATTATTAACGTCCGAATATATTTGTTGCACTTTTTATACTTTCGGAGACTAAATTTTGCATTTTCATCTTTGAGGGACATATTTGTCAGCGGAGTAGGAAGACGAAAAGTCAAAAAAATATTATGACAAATATGGTCCTATGCTGGCAATCCACGTTGGCAATCATTTCAGTGACAAATTTGTCCCTCTGTATCACGTAGGCTATTCTATTAAAGTGACAGACAGAAGTTAACGACCGAATATATTTGTCATACTTTTTACACTTTCAGGAATAAAATTTTGTATTTTCATCTTTCAAGGACACATTTGTCAACGAATTACACATTAAGGGACAAAAGTGGTTATTTACCCTAATTATTATCATTAGGAGTTCATTATAATTAGGGACTCTTTGTATGCCTTAGGACAACTATATGTATATCACAATTTTATCAATGAAGGAGACTTAGATTTTGATGAAATCAGAATTTAGTTTTGTACTAAGTACAAGAGAATTATTCTCTCTTGGTTCTTGTGTAGAACCCTAAATTCTTATAAAAAAATTCTTATTCTTTGTGATGAATTCTTCTCAAATTATCCATCCTTGAAAATTGTGCCATTGTGCATTCTTATTTCTCACCTGAATCTGCTTTTTGTTTTTCTTCTACAAATTTTACTTAAATTTTGGGTATGTTAAAAAGCTGAATTGTAATTCATGACAGAAGGATGTCTCATCATTTGGCATTCAGAACAAGGTTCAGCATCAATTTATTCATCAATTCACGTGCTTGGCCGTGGTATAAATTTCAATCCAGCTACTTGCGTCAAATCCCGGTATTACGCTGAATCTATTGTTTCCAATTCTATGTTTTCGGTGCTTTTTTATTTACGTGGCAATTGCATATGCCAGAAACAGAATTTTGTGCGTCAATTTTAGTCCTTTCAGTGCCTTGATCTGATTAGTCGTTCCATTCACACAATTTGTGAATTAAAGTTGCCAACGATTGAGTGAAGCGGTGCCTTTTGTGTTACAAGAGTCGAATTTATTGGTTTTGTTGTTCCTCAGTCAAATCCTATTTGTACATGGGTGTATTAGTTTGTGTAGCGGCAATTTCTTTTTGCCAGTCATTGCCAATTCCAAAAATCTGATTGGTTTGAATTGCTCATTGCTTGTGTCAATATTGATCCTTTGATCCGTGTGTGCCTTTAAGTTTTGGGTAGCGTCATTTGGCCTATGTGCGTTATCAATTTTGTTGAATTCATTATATGTTTCATGCGTTTTTGTGCCATTAATCTATTGCGTCAAATTTTGCACATTGTGTTCGTCTATGGTCATCCATGTTCTTGATTTTAGAAAATCCTTTCTTTTGATCCATAAAAAATTGGGTTAGAGTAAGTTTAGGTGTTTTTCATAAATATTGAAAGCCTGAGTACTTATTAGGAAATAGAAGGACTGAGTGTTAAAAAGAATATTTAAAAAATATGAAAGAAGTTATGGGGTGTTTGGTTTGCTTGTTTTCTATTTTCATTTTCACTGGAAATAAAAAATGGTGATGTAAATGTGTTTGATTGAATTTCTGTTTTCATTTTCAATGAAAATATTTTCCCAAACGAACCAAAAACTGGAAACAATAAAATCTCATTTTCAGTGTTTTCAGTTGAAACCAGAAACCTCATTTTGGGTAAAATGAAAATGCGTGGCAGAAATGTAATTTTAAGCAAATCTAAAAATACATTTTCTTTTGAAAATGCATTTTCAGTGTTTTTATTTCTTGAAAACAGAAAACAAGTAGTCAAACCAAACATGTTTTCAGAATTCTAATTTTTTTAAAATAAAAACAGTTTTTAGAAAATGAAAATAGGAAATAAAAACAGAAAATGAAAATGCAAATCAAACATACCCTTATATATCTATAAGCCCTATAAAAAAAATATTTCTATACTTGTACAAAACTTTTTGTTGTGCATACACCTTTGTCGCAACCTACCCTTTTGCGGGAGAGCGAGGCGAGGCTCACGAGTGCATCTTCCAAAGGAGGAAAATGCGCGGAGTTGCCACCAACTTTTATTTGTGGAAAACGTCGGAAAAACCGAAGGAAACCGGTCATGAAGAATATTCCAGATTCGGGAGTTGTATTTACGTTTGAGGAAGGTATTAGCACCTCTCACGTTTGTCTCAAAGGACAACAGCCTTAATTTTAGAATTGTGTTAAATTGTGTACCTAAACTTTTATTTCTTTTTTATTTTTGAGGTCGACAAAAGCGGTCTCTTGTTCCTACGTACCCTCCATCGAAGAGGAAATCAGACCTACGTAGTTCTTTCTAAAGGGGAAATCAAGCGATTCTTTTTACTTGGAAGGAGGTCCTTTTAAGGCGTTGGACCTTAAAATCCTTTTTTAGTGATTTTGCGGACGAGTTTGACTTTGCGAGTTGATTTTAGCCTTAGTTTCACTTTAGTTATTAGTCAATTCAATTAAGAAAGAGAAATCCCAAAGAGAAACGTCCGATTGATTTTTTTGGTTTATTTTACTAAAAGATATTTTTTTATTATTATATTATTATTTTACCTCTTTTTGGTTTCCAACGTGGTTACGGCATGACCGAACGGTCAGATTTCATTTTAACAGAAATTAACGGATATTACCAATCAAATGATCGGTGGAAATTTATTTTATTTTTTGATTAGGCAAGAAAATGACTTAAGTAAATGACTAAAGCACGTCAAAAGGGGTACGGAAAGTAAATGAAACGAGAATAAAAGTATGCGAAACAAATGGGGACCACCAAGGGTACATGTAATGAATTGAAAAATTCGATTTCGGGAACTTATCGGTTGAAGACCGAAGAACGACGAAGAACGAACGGCGAACGATGAAGAACGATTGAAAATCTTCGCGAAATCACCCACAGAAACGTTACCGTAGCGCCTCGGCTTGGATTTTCTTCACGGAAACAATTTTTCTCACTAATTTTAAGTGATTATGAAGTATCAAAAGGGTTGCACCCCTTTCTCCTTCACTCCTCCCCCTATTTATAGGAAAATAGGGGAGGAGCTTGCCACCCAGCTCGCCCAGGCGAGCCAGGTTGCTTCCTCCAGAAGCAACCGCCTTCTAGAGGAACATCCTGGAAGGCCCTAGTGGGCCTGGTTGCTATTTGCACCCCCTTTTTTTTACTAAATACACCCCTTTGCTTTTTTGGTGATTCTTTTTCCGTAACGTTACGAAACTTTACGAATTTCGTAACGATACTTGTTTTCTTTCCGTAAGGTTACGAAACCTTACGAGTCATGTAATTACTCCTTTTTTAGCTTTCGGAATGTTACGGAAACTAACGGATTGCGTAACAATACTTCCTTTTGATTTCCGGCATGTTACGGAATTTCACGGCTTGTGTAACAATGCTTCCTTTTGATTTCCGGCATGCCTCGAAACTTCACGTATTGTGCAACAAAGGGTGCCAAGTACCTCGAAGCGGTCAAACAAAGGTTGCATGCCATCAAACAATGGTTTGTGCAGTTCCTTATTCTTGAGTCTTCTAGTTTGTCATTCCTGGGCATTCTATTTTGAGTTTCTTTTCCTTTCATTTAGCTTTTATTGTTTGTCTCTTAAATTTCCCTTAGTGGTCCCCTTTTGTTTCGCATGCTTTTATTTTCATTTCATTTACTTTTCGTACCCCCTTTTGACGTGCTTTAGTCATTTATTTAAGTCATTTTCTCGCCTAATCAAAAAATAAAATAAATTTCTACCGATCATTTGAATTGTAACATCTTTTAATTTCTGTTAAAATAAAATCCGACCGTTCGGTCATGCCGTAACCACGTTTAAAACCAAAAAAGAGGCAAAATAATAATATAATAATAAAAAATATCTTTTAATAAAATAACCAAAAAAATCAGTCGGACGTTTCTCTTTGGAATTTTTCTTTCTTAATCGAATTGACTAATAACCCAAGTGAAATTAAGGCTAAAATCAATTCATAAACCAAGCTTTTGTCATCACCTAAAAAAACCATTTTTAAAGGTCCAACGCCTTGAAATGGTCATTTTTGCTTTTATTGGTTAGACGTGGATTTAAAAAGCCTAAAAAAACAACACATAGCTTTGTCACCTCTTTCAAAAGACCAAGAAATCATTAATGGTCCAATGCCTTAATGTTTTCTCTCCTTTCAAAAGAATCAAAAGATCGTTTAATGATCCAACGCCTTAAAATGACCTTTCATTCATCAAAAATATATCTTGCAAAAAAAGGATAAAGACAACTTAACCAACGTTCAGTTTTCAAAGAACTATGTAGGTCTGATTTCCTTATCACAATTGAGGAATACGTAGGAGCAAGGGAAACACCCTTGTCAACCACAAAAAGATAAAAAATATAAAAAGGCATAAAAAGACATAAGAACGTAAAAAAGGGGAAGATAACACAAATTGAAGTCATATTCGCACATTTGATTAAAGGCTGTCGTCCTTTGTGACAGACGCGTGGGGTGCTAATACCTTCCCCATGCGTAAATACAACTCCCGAACCTTTCACTTAAAGTTCGTAGACCACATCTTTTTTGGTTTTTCTGACGTTTTCCTCAAATAAACGTTGGTGGCGACTCTGCGCATATTCCTTTCTTGGAAGACGCACCCGTGAGTCTCGCGCCGCCCTCTCGCCAAAGGGTAGGTTGCGACAGTTGGCGACTCCACTGGGGACTTTTGTTAGAGAGTTAGGCCAATCAATCAGTGTGCTTTCCTTACTATGACTTCCCTTTTGTTCTTTTTCTTTGTCTTTTTTCTTATGTTCTTGTCTATATAAACTCTTTTGATGATTTTAGTGTGTTTCAAAATGTATGCATTAGGTAAATATTTATTCATTTGATGCACACAAACACCAACACTATTTGCACACACGGTGAATTGAAAAAAGGGCCCTATACCCGGGTTCGTGGGAACATAAGGAGTGGAGGTGAATCTGTGATCATGCTAGGTCTCCGACTTGCTTGATTACAGTGAACCCTCATCTAGAGTTTTTCTCTTTAATAACATATTGTTGCTAGTAGTCCCTACTGCTGCAATATGTTCTTCGAAGGGGATGATACCTCTAGAGACCATTAAGGGAGATATGACCACCTTGGGAATTATCACTAAAAAGCCCTTTTAGCTCTCTCCCATGTAGGTCCCTAAAATAGGGGCACGGAGCAAACACGCTGCGTGCCACTTTTCACACTGCCATGCATGTAGTCCTAAGTGTCATGTATCCCTTTGCTTATATTTGTTTATGGATATTGTCGTACTATGTACATCCCCGTATTGTGCCTTTCACATATGCATCATGCACGGGTTCCGTCTTGATCCCCTTTCTTTGGCAAACCAACGGAGGGTCCGTATCACCTTCTTAAATACATGTGTCGGGCGCCGTGTCGCCCCAAACGTTGTATCTGAGAAGGAGACAATTTCCCGGGCTCCCGTATTCATAAATTGCATCTGTGTCATATGCATTTCTTCATGCATTCATCCATTCCACCCATGTAGATGTCGGAGTTTTGATTCACACTAGGTTTTCACTTTAGTAAAACATGGGAACAAATCAAACTGGAAAAAGGTTTTATCAAGTCAAGATTAAGGGCCTAGATATCACCAACATTAAGGAGTTGGGGCGGTTGATGGGACCTCTCCAAATGCAAGCCTTCCGCAAGGTGTACGGAAAGATTTTAGATTTGACCATAGTAGAGATATCCACAGAAGCCGTTGTATCACTCACCCAATACCATGACCAGCCTTTGAGATGCTTCACGTTTGGAGACTTTCAATTAGTACCGACTGCCGAAGAATTTGAGGAGATTCTACGATGTCCTCTTGGGGGAAGGAAACCGTATCTTTTCTCCAGGTTTCTTCCCTCCTTGAGCAAGATTGCAGTTATGGTCAGGGATTCGGCGAGAGGATTGGATCGTGTAAAGCAAACTCAAAACGGCGTAGTGGGCCTACCACGGAAGTACTTAGAAGGCAAGGCAAGGGACATGGCGAATCAAGAGGAGTGGGTCCCGTTTATGGACGTATTAGCATTGCTAATCTTTGGAGTTGTCCTCTTTCCAAACATGGACGGTTTGGTGGACCTAGCCGCAATTGATGCTTTCCTTGCATATCACCATAGCAAAGAAAGCCCGGTGGTAGCTATCTTGGTAGACTTATTTGACACATTTGACCGAAGGTGCGAGAAGAGTAGCGCACGGATCATCTGCTGTTTACCCGCTCTTTGTGTATGGTTGGTTTCGCACCTATTCCAACAAGACATAAGGCATCCATGTCCGCTTCGAAGCCATCGCTCGTGTGTCGAAAAGAGAAGAGTAGATTGGGACCAACACTTGGCTGGGATAGGAGGCAGAACAATCAACTGGTTTCCTCGATGGAAGGAAGGAATGGAGGGAGTTCTCTTCTTATGTGGGGACTACCCAAACATCCCGTTGATAGGAACAAGGGGTTGCATTAACTACAATCCCGCACTTACTGTAAGATAGTTAGGGTACCCCATGAGGGGAGCACCGGCGAAAGAGAGCCTTTCTCCTTTCCTTCTGAGAGATTTCGGTGCGCAAGGTTTCAAGGTTATACAAAGAGTCCATAAGGTGTGGGAAGGCACGTTAAGGAAAGATAAAGAACTTAGGGGCATCCGTAATGGCATCATCGGTGGTTATCATGAATGGCTGAAGGTTCGTACACGAGGGTTAGATTGGCTCTCCAAGTTGAAAATTATCAATGAGGAGAACTTCGAAGCTCCAAAAGAGGATGAAGAAGTCTGAGCTCTAAAAACTGAACTAAGAAAAGCAAGACTTGCCAAAGAAAAATTCAAGTTGGTTCGAGGATATTCAAGTGAAAGGTCTTCCGGAGAAAAGGGATGGTTGTGGCAAGAAGGAAGTATCGCTAGAGGAGGCAGGCGAGTTCCTCCGCATTATTCAGCAAAGCAAGTTCAAGGCCATTGAGCAGCTCAACAAAACCCCGGCCAGGGTCTCTCTTTTGGAATTACTCATGAGCTCTGAGTCTCATCAGGCTTTGCTAGTAAAGGTCTTGAACGAAGCTCATGTAGCCCATATCTCTCTAGAAGGCTTTGGAGGACTCGTCAATAACATCACCACCAACAACTATCTCGCCTTCACCGAAGAAGAAATCCCTGCCGAGGGGAGAGGGCATAACAAGGCTTTGCATGTGTCCTTCAAATGCATGGATCATGTCGTGGCCAAGGTACTCATCGATAATGGTTCCAGTTTAAATGTAATGCCCAAAAGCACGTTGGAGAAATTACCGTTTAATGCTTCCCATCTAAAGCCAAGTTCCATGGTGGTTCGTGCCTTCGACGGCACCCGCCGAGAAGTTAGGGGAGAGATTGACCTCCCTGTATAGATAGGCCCCCATACCTGTCAGGTTACCTTCCAAGTAATGGATATTAACCCGGCTTACAGCTGTCTTTTGGGACGCTCATAGATTCACTCGGTGGGAGTCATTCCCTCTACACTCCACCAAAAATTGAAATTCGTAGTAGAGGGGCATTTGGTTATTGTGTCGGGCGAGGAAGACATCTTGGTAAGTTGCCCATCCTTTATGCCATATGTGGAAGTCGTGGAGGAGTCATTAGAAACAACCTTCCAATCTTTTGAGGTAGTAAGCATTGCCTCCGAAGATTCCTTCTCTGGACAACCTTGCCTGTCCGATACGGCAATGATGGTAGCCCGGGTGATGTTGGGGAATGGTTACGAGCCCGAAATGGGTTTAGGCAAGAACAACGGCGGCAGAACCAGCCTGATAAGCACCAGAGGAAACCATGGGAAGTTTGGGTTAGGCTATAAACCCACGCAAGCGGACATAAGGAAAAGTGTCGCGAGAAGGAAGAGCGGAAGCCAAGGTTCGCAATTGGGACGAAAAGTCGAAGGGGGCCCGCCTTGCCACATCAATAGGAGCTTTATATGCGCGGGTCTAGGACACAATGGCCAAGTCATTGCGATATGCGAAGATGATTCTCCGAGTGGGTCGGATTTGGTACGACCATGCCCTCCTGGTTTCCGACTAGGAAATTGGCGAGTGGAGGAGCGCTCGGACATTTACGTGACAAGCATAATGTAACCCTCTGTGGCTTTTAAAGTCTATGGTTGGGCCTAGGCTTTAGAGTTTCCTTTTGTTAAGGCATTATGTCTTTTGTTCCTGAATTTATAATATAAAGATATTTCTTCATTCATTTGCATGTTTATTTCTTTATGTTTAAAACGCCAGATCCGACGACGAGTCCCTCGAAGGTACTAATACCTGTGACCCGACCATCGATTTCAAGCAAGAAATAGATCAGACGGAGGGTGAAGAGGACGAAGATGTGGGACTTCCCCCGGAGTTGGAGAGGATAGTCGTCCATGAGGACCAAGAGATGGGGCCTCATCAAGAAGAGACAGAGCTAGTGGACTTAGGAACCGGCAGTGGGAAAAAGGAAGTAAAGATAGGCATGGGTATGACCGCACCCATCTGTGAAGAATTGACAGCCCTGCTAAAAGACTACCAAGACATCTTTGCTTGGCCGTACCAAGATATGCCCGGTTTGAGTTCTGATATCATACAAAACAGATTACCTCTAAATCCTGAGTGTTCCCCAGTAAAACAAAAACTGAGGAGGATGAAGCCTGAGACATCCTTGAAAATAAAAGAAGAGGTAAAGAAACAATTTGATGCTGGTTTTTTGGCTATTGCTCGGTACCCATAATGGGTTGCCAACATTGTACCAGTCCCTAAGAAGGATGGGAAGGTGTGAATGTGTGTGGATTATCGGGACATGAATCGAGCCAGTCCCAAAGGCAAGTTTCCTCTGCCGCACATCGATATCCTCGTGGATAATGTGACCAATTTCTCTTTGTTTTCCTTCATGTGGATGACATAATTGCCAAGTCTAAAACTGAGGAGGAGCACCTTGTCAACCTTCGGAAGTTGTTCGAAAGGATTAGGAAATATCAATTGAGGTTAAACCCCGCTAAGTGCACCTTCAGGGTCAAATCAGGGAAATTGCTAGGTTTCATCGTGAGCCAGAAACGGATAGAGGTGGACCCCGAAAAGGTGAAAGCCATCCTTGAGATGCCAGAACCCTGTACCGAGAGGCAGGTCCGAGGTTTCCTGGGACGTTTGAATTATATTTCCAGATTCATATCACAGCTCACCGCTATCTGTGAGCCGTTGTTCAAACTCTTACGCAAAAACTAATCCATCCGCTGGAACGAGGATTGTCAAGAGGCATTTGGAAGGATCAAAAAGTGTCCCATAAACCCTCCCGGGCTTATGCCGCCGGTACCCAGAAGGCCTCTCATCTTGTATATGACGATTTTGGACGAGTCAATGGGATGTATGCTGGGGCAACATGACGAGTCTGGGAAGAGAGAGCACGCTGTCTACTACTTGAGTAAGAAGTTCATGGCCTGTGAAATGAACTACTCCCTGCTCGAAAGAGGGTGTTGTGCTTTAGTCTGGGCATCCCACCGTCTAAGACAATACATGCTGAGCCATACCACCTGGTTGATATCCAAGATGGACCCGATTAAGTACATCTTTGAGAAGCCTGCTTTCACAGGGCGGATTGCTAGATGGCAAGTTTTGTTATCCGAGTTCGATATAGTCCACGTCACCCAAAAGGCGATAAAAGGAAGCGCCTTGGCAGATTATTTGGCTCAGCAGCCTCTTAGCGACTATCAGCCCATGCATCCCGAATTCCCGGATGAGGACATCATGGCCTTGTTTGAGGAAAAGCTAGACGAGGACCGGGACAAGTGGACCGTGTGGTTTGATAAAGTGTCAAACATTCTAGGCCATGGCATTGGAGCAGTATTGGTCTCTCCAGACAATCAATGTATACCTTTCACAGCCAGGCTGGGGTTTGACTGCACTAATAATATGGCTGAGTATGAAGCGTGTGCCCTGGCCGTCCAGGCGGTGATTGACTCCAATGTCAAGCTACTCAAGGTGTACGGGGACTCAGCACTGGTGATCCACCAGCTGAGAGGGGAATGGGAAACTTGAGACCCCAAGTTGATACCCTACCAAGCCTATATCAAGGAGTTGGCTGGTTCCTTTGATGAGATCTCCTTCCATCACGTTCCCCGAGAGGAAAATCAGATGGCGGATGCGTTTGCCACTTTGGCATCCATGTTCCAGCTAACACCGCACGGAGACCTACCGTACATTGAGTTCTGGTGTCGTGGCAAACCCGTGCATTGTTGTCAGGTGGAAGGGGAAGGGGAAGGGGTCGATAAGCCTTGGTATTTCGATATCAAGCGATACGTTGAAAGCAAAGAGTACCCACCAGAGGCTTCCGACAACGACAAAAGGACATTGAGGAGATTGGCGGCCGGTTTCTTCATGAGCGAGAGCATACTATATAAGAGAAACCATGACATGACCCTCCTGCGAAGCGTGGATGCCAAAGAGGCGAACCACATGATCGAGGAAGTCCACGAGGGTTCGTTTGGAACTCACGCCAATGGGCATGCTATGGCCAGGAAGATCCTTAGAGCGGGTTATTACTGGCTCACCATGGAAAGCAATTGCTGCACCCATGTAAGGAAATGCCATAAATGTCAAGCGTTCGCGGACAATGTCAATGTTCCGCCACATCCGCTGAATGTCATGTCCGCCCCTTGGCCTTTTTCCATGTGGGGGATAGACGTCATAGGGGCCATCGAACCCAAGGCTTTGAACAGTCATCGCTTCATTCTCGTGGCGATAGATTATTTCACCAAACGGGTCAAAGCGGCTTCCTACACCAATGTCACGAGGAGTGTGGTGGTCAGATTCATAAAGAGGGAGCTGATTTGTCGGTACGGACTTCCTAGAAAGATCATTACTGACAATGACACCAATCTGAATAACAAAATGATGCAGGAAATGTGCGTGGATTTCAAAATCCAGCATCACAATTCCACGCCCTACCGACCAAAGATGAACGAAGCTGTGGAAGCAGCCAATAAGAATATTAAGAAAATTATTCAGAAGATAACAATGTCGTACAAAGATTGGCATGAGATGTTGCCTTTTTCCCTGCATGGATACCGAACTTCGGTATGAACTTCTACTGGGGCAACACCGTACTCCTTGGTTTATGGAATGGAAGTGGTACTCCCGTTTGAGGTAGAGGTCCCTTCCCAGAGGATACTAGCGGAATCAGGCCTAGAAGAATCAGAGTGGACTCAAACACGCTACAACCAACTCAACCTTATTGAAGGTAAGATCCTGACGGCCATGAGCCATGGGTGCCTGTATCAACAAAGAATGAAGAACACGTTCGATAAGAAGGTGCGCTCGCGCAAGTTCCATGAGGGGGACCTTGTGCTGAAAAAGATGTCCCACGCTGTTAAAGATAATCGAGGGAAGTGGGCCCCGAACTACGAATGGCCCTTCGTTGTAAAAAGGGCTTTCTCCGGAGGGGCCCTGGTACTTACCAACATGGATGGCGAGGAGCTACCTTCACCCGTGAACTTCGATGTTGTCAAGCGATACTATGCTTAGGATCTGGGGCAATTGAGGAAGTCATTGCATGTTCTTTTATTTTTGTATGTTCTTCTTGGTTTCCCCCCAAGGATTCCTGTCCGCTGTAATTTTCTCGTCGCAGTCTTTTAAAAGAAGAGAACATGGGATTAGGGCTTCAGTCCTCACTTTGTGCTTTAAACCATGTGCAGTTTGTGATAACCTGAGCCTTTTCGCTCAGTCCATGGGATGCCCCAAGCGCTTAATTAAAACTGAACCTGACTAGCTTTCACTAAAAGGATTATTGCATTTGAAAACACTCATGCATACGCATATGCATGCATATTTTGTTATGACAGGAGCAGAATCGTCTTAGGTCGTGGTCAAATGTTGGGATGGGGCTAGAGGCAGAAACCAATCAAGGTAAAACGGTAACGCGACCACAGTTTGTTGTGCGATGTCGTTTCCTACTTTCAGGTACTTAGGGAAAGACGCAAGCAGAGGCTAGGGTCACGATCAATAGATCGTCATCTCATGCCCAGCACTGGACCAGCGGGAAGCGCAGCTGGGGGACAACCTAGTATCTTTTAAACTCCCATAAATTATTACTGTTGTGTCTTTAAAGTAAATATGGGCTGCCTCATCTACCCTAAAGGGGGTTCAAGTAAGCGAACGCCGACCCGTAGAGAGTGCATACTTGTGTCTTCCCTAAAAAAAATACAGGTTAGGTTGCCTAAGCTCTCCTGGGCGAGCACCCCCTGCACGAGATAGTTTAAAAGAGAGGGAGAGGTACGTTTTCTTCACCCAAAACTCCCCCCCCCCCACTTTCAAAAATGCCAAAGCTACGGGACTTGCCATTTTTAGTGCCCCCTGTCATACCCTAATTTCGTCCGGGGACCTTTGCTTGATAACGTGCGACCATTCTTTGGTCCTCGTGAGGTGCTTGGCACCCATCATTGGGCAACTTGTGAAATTCCAGGACATGCCGAAAAACCAAAAAAATATTGATGCACAATCCGTAAGTTTCTGTGACACACCGGAAATCAAATGGAAGCATCGTTGCATAATTAAGTGAGGTTTCGTAACATTCCGTAAGTCAAAAAGGGGATGATTATGTAATCCGCAAGGTTCCGTAACATTACGGAAAGAAAACAAGTATCGTTACGAAATTCGTAAGTTTCCGTAACTTTACGAAAAAAGAATCACCAAAAAAAGCCAAAGGGGGTGTATTTAGTAAAATGGGGGGTGCAAACAGTAATTTTCGAATCTGGGCCCTTCTAGAGGTTTCTGGGCAATTTCTTGCTTAAGATTGAAGTAACCTAGCTCGCCTGGGCGAGCTGAGCTCGCCTGGGCGAGCTAGATGGCCACCACACCCCCCGTTTTGTTGAAAAATGGGATTCCGGGGCTTCCGGGACACCCGTAATGCTTCCGTAAAATTCCCATAACTCTAAATAAGCATAATTAACTTAATACGGGTGAGACGGAAGAGAAAAAAAGAAGAAAATCAAGTCCTATATGCTTCCGTAAGGCTTCCGTAACTTTTCCGTAAATTACGAAAGAGGGGGGTGAACTTATCAAAATTGGGGGGGTGCAAATAACAATTTCGAAATTTTTGAATTGGGCCTTCCAGAACGTTTTTTGAAGCTGGGTTGCTTCTGGAGGAAGCAACCCAGCTCGCCTGGGCGAGCTAAGGTCGCCTGGGCGAGCTGGGCGGCAACCTCCTCCCCCTTTTTCCTATAAAAAGGCTGAAGGGGGCTGTTCTAATGATCCCTCAGCCCCCTGGCTATGTATTTCAGCTGTTTTTGGTGAAAAAAATTGTTTCCGTGAAGAAAATCCAAGCCGAGGTGCTTCCGTAACGCTTCCGAGATGTTTCCGTAAGCAAATCCGTGAAGGTTTTCGTCCGTTCTTCATCGTTCTTCATCCGTTCTTCGTTCTTCAACGGGTAAGTTTTCGAATCCGAGACTTTCAATTCATTTCTTGTTTTTTTAAGCTTTCATCTTTATTTTCGATTTCTTTTCTTCCGTCTTTAACGCGCTTTTACCGTTTATTTAAGCCGTTTTCTCACCTAATAAATGATAAAATGAATTTCAACCGATCATTTGTGTTGTAATCTCATTTAATCACTTTTAAAATGAAATCTAACCGATCGTTCACGCTATAACCTCGGTTAAACCAAAAAAGTAAAATAATAATAAAATAATCAAAATATCTTGAAAAATAATAATAAAATAAACAAAATATCTTTGAATAAAATAATAAAAAAAATCAATCGGACGTTTTTCTTTGGAAGTTTCCTTGAATGAATTGATTAATAAACCAAAGTGAAACTAAGACTAAAATCAACTCACAAATCAAGTTTTTTTCCGAAAAATCACTAAAAACCGTTTTAAGGTCCAACGCCTTAAACGGTCCTCTTTGCTTTTATCGGTTAACATGGACCGTTCAAAAGCATAAAATCAACATGTGACTTTACCGCTTTTGCAAGAACTACGTAGGTCTGATTTCCTCATCGCAATTGAGGATACGTAGGAGCAAAAGCCCCGCTTTTGTCGACCACCCCAAGAGATCGTTAATGGTCCAAATGCCTTAACGTTTCTCTCCTTTCAAAAACAAGAGATCGTTAATGGTCCAATGCCTTAACGTTTCTCTCCTTTCAAAATCAAAAGACCGTTTAATGGTCCAACACCTTAAATGACCTTTTGTTCAAATAAAAAACATATTTTGCAAAAAAAGACAAAAAACAAACTTAAACCAAACACTTTGTTCCAAAAGAACTACGTAGGTCTGATTTTCTCATCCCAAATTGAGGAATACGTAGGAGCAAAGGGAAACACCCTTGTCGACCACAAAAAGAGAAAATATAAAAAGGGTATAAAGGATATAAGAACATAAAAGGGAACATAAAAATCAAAGTCATGTTTGCACATTCGATTAAAGGCTGCTGTCCCTTGGGACGGGCGTGTGGGGTGCTAATACCTTCCCCGTGCGTAAATACAACTCCCGAACCTTTCACTAAAAAGTTCGTAGATCGCGTCTTTTCCGGTTTTTCCGACGTTTTCCTCAAATAAACGTTGGTGGCGACTCCGCGCGTATTCCTTTCGTGGAACACGCATCCCGCGAGTCACGCGTCGCCCTCCCGCCGAAGGGTAGGTTGCGACACCCCCAAGCCACCTTTTGTTGCATTTTGCTTTCGTTTTTGATATTCCTACTCACTCCAACAAGTAAGTATCTCATTCTTGAGCTTTCTAGCTTTCCATTGATGTATCTTGGTCTTCTTTTGGTGCTCTAAGTTGTGTGAATGTGCCCAAATCTGTGGAGCAATTTTGGCTTTGTTTCATGCTTGATTGGTTTGAGTTAGGGGGTTGTAAGGGATGGCCCTAGGCCTATGGTGCATTCTGAAGCAATTGGGTGTGAAACTTTGCCCCCATTCCCCAATTTTTCATGCCTAAACATGCGCCCACCAAGTGCTCGGTGAAATGCCTCAATGGCATTTGCGCATGGGTTTGTGAATTTTTGCTTGGGGATTTGACTTGTCCATATATGGCTTCTATTTTTTAGTGTTCGGACAACTTGTAGGAGCTAGAATATGTGCCAGAATGTGATTTTAGGCCTAGGAACCCAAGCTCTTGATTTCAATACAAGAGGGCATGAAAATGAGAGCATGTTGGTGAGGACTCCCCTTTTAGGCCAGCATTTGGTTTGGGCTGCACCTTGATGTTTTCTTTGCGCCTAGATGGTGTGAAGATGTTATTCACCATGTACATGTATATATAGAATAGGTAGCAAGAGACAAATACCCTTCAAATAAAATGTGTATATGTTGAATAGGTGGTCAAGCACTTTATAAATGTACACGTGTTTGAATGTGGCACGAGAATGCTTCCAAAATGAACACATGATGTGGAATTGCCTTTCAAAGTGTAGATAGATGGCATGAAAGTTCCTTTCCAAATAAATGCAAGTGTGTGCATGACATGAAATTGGTTCTCAAATGTGCATATATGTATAAATAAATGTGAATGAAACAACACAAAAAAAAAACTGTATTAATTTGTATGTTAATTTAGGTAGTAAAATACCTTGAATATGCGTATGTAATTTTTGGTAGCAAAATACTTTGAATACGGACATATGTAATTTTGGCACAATACCTTGAGCATGCATATATGAATTCTTTTAAAAAGAATATGTGTGGGATATAAGTAGCTAGAATGTTTTGAATATCCTTGTATATTGATATAGATAGCAGGATATTTTGCGCGGATGCATGTTCATAAATTTCTTCTTCAGGGAAATGTGTGCACAAGTTTGTTCTAAGTCGAAAAGATTAGTATGCTGTTTTTGCTTTAAAATAGCATTTCCTTGTAAATTAACTTTCCAAATGTTTGTCCTCGCAGGAAATGCCTCCGAAAAAGCTTTCCGCGAAGAGGTCTAGGAGAGAGGCTGCGGCTGAAGGGTCCAGTGCTGCCCCCGAGTTTGATAGCCACCGTTTTCGGAGCGCCGAGCACCAGCAGCGCTTCAAGGCCATCAAAGGATGGTCATTCCAGTGAGAGAGGCTCGTCCAGCTCAGGGAGGATGAGTTTACAGATTTTCAGGAGGAGATAGCTCGCAGACATTGGACGTCGCTGGTGACTCCCATGGCTAAGTTTGACCCTGAGGTAGTCCTGGAGTTTTATGCTAATGCTTGGCCCACAAAGGAGGGAGTGCGAGACATGCGTTCATGGGTGAGGGGTCAGTGGATTCCTTTTGACGCATATGCCCTCAGCCAGTTCCTGGGTGACCCGCTAGTGTTGGAGGAAGGCCTGGAGTGCGAGTTCAGCCAGAGAAGGAACAGGGACGACGGGTTCGACGAGGAGGCCATTGCCCAGCTGTTATGCACACCGGGGCAGGATTTCGCCCGGACCGCTACAGGGAGGCGGGTGCGGATCATGCACACCAACATGACCACCTTGACCCAGACGTGGATGACATTGCTGCTCAGCAATGTCTTGCCTAGCGATCATAACTCCGATCTCCCTCTACTGAAGTGTCAGTTGGTGTATGCCATCCTGACACGGATGAGCGTCCACGTGGCCCAGGTGATTGCTGACGCCATCTATTTGTTTGCAGGTATGTCACCCACTAGGCACCCTCTAGACCCGGATAAGTCTAACAGGGCCCTGGGGTTTCCGACATTGATCACGGGCCTCTGCCAGTAATTCGGGGTTCCCGTCACCCCTAATAAAGTGATCCGACCGCCGATCACCCGGGCCTTCATCGAGAAGTATTACACGCCTAGGCTGGCGCAGGGTGATGCACCTCAAGCCACAGACTCACCGCCACCACCTCATCAGGCCGATCCCGTTGGATCATTAGGCATAGAGCGTTATCTACAGCACTTGGTTCGCCAACAGGAGGCCAACCACCGGGGGCAGGTGCAGATACATGAGTGTCTTTACCGGTTCAGCCTCAGTCAGTAGGGGCAGGGTTTCACTCCTTTTGCATGCCCTACTCTAGAGCAGTTTGGGACTCAGGTCGCATGGCCCAGAGACTAGCCCGAGGCCCAGGCAGGGGAGGTGCCCACAGGATCCCCCGGTGATGCAAAGGAGGCTCGTATGGATGAGGAGATGACAGATTTGCTCGGTTTCTTGAGGAGTTGATGAGGAGGCCCGTATGACCGAGGTCACCGCACCTTTTTATTGACATTATTGTTTTCTTTTAGTTTGCTATTGACGTTTTCTGCTATTGTCTATATTGCTGTTGAATTACTATTTTCTGTTTTTGTCTATATGGTTACTAACGTTGCTGTTATTATTTTTTGTTTGGCGTTATGGCTCTCAGTTATTTCGTCACCGTTTTTTTTTTGCAACTTACCATTTCGTGTGTTCTTTTCGTTTACCTTGTGATGTAAGTAGGTACTGTGCGCCCCCGTCCACACGATCTTTTTAGAGAGAAAAAGAAAAAAAGGAGAGAAAATGAATAAATGATAATAACTTAAAAAATAAAAAAGGAAAAGAAAAAAAAAGAGCAAGCAAAAGAAAAGAAAAAGAAGGAAGAAAAAAAGAAAATAAAAAGTTGTCTAGCTAGAAAACAACATGCTTGTGAAAGGAGATAACTTCCAACTTTTCTTTGAAAAAAAATTCATTGATCATAACCAGTTTTTGAAAAAAATGTGTATACACTTGAAGGATGAATGCTGTGAAAGTTTTCCCGAACGCCCAAAAATAGACTCGGATGAATGCACAAATTGATAAAAGAACATATTTTGGAAACACTGGGTTGACTAAAGTAGAGAAAATGAATCCTGAGCCCTAGTATCACATGACCATAAAAGTTTGATGTTGAGTGTCCACGTGGGTGCATGCATGACCAGTTTTGTATAAAATTTCCTAATCATCATCATTGCATTTGAGTCATGGAAATAATGTGGGACATCCCCTTTATCCCCGAACCGCTGGCCAAACCTGACACATACCATGTCCAGCCGTTCTACAAGCCTTGATCCAAAATCCCAACTTACCATGAACCTTGCCCTCGGAAGAAAGCAAAAAGAGAAAATTCCCAATCAAAGAGGGGGAGAAAGCAAAAAAAGAGGAAAGAAAATTCCCAATCAAGGATCAGAAGAAAACAGAAGAAAGGTCTTTGGACTAGACAACATCTGAACAATACAGAATTGTCACCAATTAAACATGAAAAGAAAGGAAACCCCGACCTAAAGTGGTCATCTCCCTTTGATTGCCAACCAAAATCCTGTGCGTCGGTGACTTGTTCACCTCACACTAAACAAAAACAATAAAGGAAAAGGCCAAGAACACTCAAAGCCAAATTTACCACAAGAAACAAACCATTCCCAAGAAAAAATCCTATTGATCCATGATCACGCGTGTAATCTTTGATTTGATAGGAAATGATTTGCAAAACCAAGTCATGACATATCCATGGTTCGAAATTAGGATGAGACACTTACCTGTGTGAGATCGATACACGTTGAGTGATTTTCTTCTATTTTTGTTGAACCCAGTGTTTCCTCTAAATGGTCATTTAGAAGCGAAATGCTAACGTCCAAAATCTCATTTTTGGTTATGAGAAAATTTTATCAGCATACTCTCTTTCCCCGGTAGACACATTGTTTTTCATCCGAGGTCATGTGACATGTGGAGACAAATTATGGTCATTCCGCTCACCTTTTCACCATTTAGACACAATCGTGTCCGATGGCACGCAGAGACAAATTATGGTCATTCTGCGCCTTTTGTCATCCAGAGGCGGCGAGCCCGATGACATGCGGAGACAAATTATGGTCATTCCGCTCACCTTTTCGCCATTTAGACACAATCGTGTCCAATGGCACGCAGAGACAAATTATGGTCATTCTGTGCCTTTTGTCATCCCAAGGCAGCGAGCCTGATGACATGCAGAGACAAATTATGGTCATTCCGAACACCTTTACGCCATTCAGACACAATCGTGTCCGATGGCACGCAGAGACAAATTATGGTCATTCTGCGCCCTTTTGTCATCCAGAGGCGGCGAACCCGATGACATGCGGAGACAAATTATGGTCATCTGCACGCTTTTGCTATCTGTAAGACTCGACGAGTGATAAAAGCGCAGAGACAAATTATGGTCATTCTGCGCTCTTTGTCATTCAGGAGCAGCGAGTCGAGTGATAAACACACAGAGACAAATTATGGTCATTCTGCGCCTTTTGTCATTCAGGAGCAGCGAGTTGAGTGATAAACGCACAGAGACAAATTATGGTTATTCTACGCCCTTTGTCATTCAGGAGCAGCGAGTCGAGTGATAAACGCGCAGAGACAAATTATGGTCATTCTGCGCCCTTTGTCATTCAGGAGCAGCGAGTCAAGTGATAAATGCGTAGAAACAAATTAGGGTCATTCTGCTCCCTTTGTCATTCAGGAGCAGCGAGTCGAGTGATAAACGTGCAGACACAAATTATGGTCATTCTGTACCCTTTGTCATTTAGGAGCAGTGAGTCGAGTGGTGGGCGGAGACAAATTATGGTCATTCCGCACACCTTTTCTCCATCCAGAGGCGATCGTGTCCGATGGCACGCAGAGACAAATTATGGTCATTCTGCGCCTTGTGCCAACCAAGAGGAACGAATTCAGGAGTATCAGGATGATGTTGGTCGTTTGATGTTGATTATTTTCAAATTTTTTGCAGGTTCCGCTGGCAGGGAGATTGACCGGCCGAATGGTGTTTCGCTCGAATGAAATTAGTGTCTTATCTTTACTTCCCTTATATCTCCAATAAAAGACAAGTAAAAAGGGGCAACTGTCATACCCTAATTTCGTCCAAGGATCATCTGTTTGTTGGGATGCGACCCTTGCTTAATCATTTCGAGGTACTTGACGCCCATCGTTAGGCAATCCGTGAAGTTCCGCGACATGTTGGGAGTTGAAAGAACGTGTTAAGGCGCAATCCGTAAAGTTTCGTAACATTCGGGAAGCCAAAGAAGGGATGATTGTGTAATCCGTAAGGTTTCGTGACATTACGGAAAGAAAACAAGTATCGTTATGTAATTCGTAAAGTTCCATAACGTTACGGAAAAAGAATCAGCAAAAAAGGACAGGGGGTGTATTTAGTAAATAGGGGGTAAAAATAGCAATCAGGCCCACTTGGGCCTTCTAGGGTCTTCCAACAGAAGGCGGTGCCTTCTGGTGGAAGCAACCCAACTCGCCTAGGCGAGCTGGGTGGCAACCACCTCCCTCCTTTCCCCTATAAATAGGGGTAGGAGGGCAGAACAAAAATGTTCAACCCTCTTGATATCTGAGAATCACTTAAAATTAGTGAGAAAAATTGTTTCCGTGAAGAAAATCCAAGCCGAGGCGCTTCCGTAACGCTTCCGAGACGTTTCCGTGGGTGATTTCGCGAAGGTTTTCCATCATTCTTCATCGTTCTTCGTTCGTTCTTCGGTCTTTAACAGGTAAGTTCCCAAAATCGAACTTTTCAATTCATTCTATGTACCCTTAGTGGTCCCCTGTTGTTTCGCATGCTTTTATTTTCATTTCATTTACTTTCCGTACCCCTTTTTGACGTGCTTTAGTCATTTATATAAGTCATTTTCTCGCCTAATAAAAAAATAAAATAAATTTTCACCAATCATTTGAATTGTAACATCTTTTAATTTCTGTTAAAATGAAATCCGACCGTTCGGTCATGCCGTAACCACGTTTAAAACCAAAAGAGGAAAAATAATAATATAATAATAAAAAAAATATCTTTTACTAAAATAACCAAAAAAAATCAATCGGACGTTTCTCTTTGGAATTTTTCTTTCATAATCGAATTGACTAATAACCCAAGTGAAATTAAGGCTAAAATCAATTCATAAACCAAGCTTTTGTCATCACCTAAAAAAACCATTTTTAAAGGTCCAACGTCTTGAAATGGTCCTTTTTTCTTTTATTGGTTAGACATGGATTTAAAAAGCTTAAAAAAAACAACACATAGCTTTGTCACCTCTTTCAAAAAACCAAGAGATCATTAATGGTCCAATGCCTTAATGTTTTCTCTCCTTTCAAAAGAATTGAAAGATCGTTTAGTGATCCAACGCCTTAAAATGACCTTTCATTCAACATAAATATATCTTGCAAAAAAAGGATAAAGACAACTTAACCAACGTTCAATTCTCAAAGAACTACGTAGGTCTGATTTCCTTATCACAATTGAGGAATACGTAGGAGCAAGGGAAACACCCTTGTCGACCACAAAAAGATAAAAAATATAAAAAGGCATAAAAAGACATAAGAATGTAAAAAAGGGGAAGATAAATCAAATTGAAGTCATATTCGCACACTTGATTAAAGGTTGTCGTCCTTTGTGACGGATGCGTGGGGTGCTAATACCTTCCCCATGCGTAAATACAACTCCCGAACCTTTCACTTAAAGTTCATAGACCACGTATTTTCCGGTTTTTCTGACGTTTTCCTCAAATAAACGTTGGTGGTGACTCTGCGCGTATTCCTTTCTTAGAAGACGCACCCGTGAGTCTCGCGCCGCCCTCCCGTCAAAGGGTAGGTTGCGACATAATGTATTATGCATCTTATCATAGAAGTGATGGAGGTTGTGGGAAAGATGAAGGTGAGAGGAGGCTTAGGAGACATGGGATAGGGAGTTATGGAGGAAGAGATAGAGAGGAAAAATAATAGAGAAGCTTAAAATTCCTAACTTTCAAATGAAGCGTGACCCAAAGGCATATCTTGAGTGGGAGATGAAAGTTGACTAAATCTTTGCATGACATGAGTATAGTAAAGAAAATAAGATTAGGTTGGCTACCTTAGGGTTTGATGACAAAGCACCCACATGGTGGAAACTTGAAGAAAATGCAAGAGAGGAGGATAAGGAAGCTTGAGATAGAAACTTGGAAAGAAATGAAGGAGCTTATGAGGAAGACATTCTTACCGCCTTCTTATGAGAGAGATGCTTATGACAGACTACAAAACCTCACACAAGATAGCAAGAGTCTTGAAGAGTACCATAAAGAGATGATAATGACTATAAGGAGAGCCAATGTACAAGAGCCTAAAACTTCCATGACAACGTTCCTATGTGGGCTTAATAGAGACATCCAATGCATTGTGAAGTTGCAGCACTATGAAAGCTTGGATATGGTGCATCAAGCCAAGAAAATAGAGAGACAACTTGAGAGGAAGCATTCCTACAAAAAGACCTATCAGTATAACTCTTTTAGTGGTAAGGACAAGTCCAAGAAGGAGGGATCTTCCCCATCTAAGCAACAAGGTTCAAAGTCTCCAAGTGGTAAACATGTTTCTAACCCTAGCATTTCTTCTACTTCTAGGAACATTTCAATTAAATGCTTTAAATGTTTGCACAACATTGTCCAAACAAGAAAACCAAAGTTTTGAGGGACAATGAGATTGTCACTAGTGAGTTTTCTTATATTAGTTCATCTAATATCTCTAGAACTAATGATAGTTGATGTGGTACCAAATGTAACATCCTAATTTTCTCAGGTTGGAAAGTCCTAAGTAGAAATTGTTTGTGTTTGTTGATATGCAATGTAGTAGTATTATTCTTAGTGTAATCATACATTGAACCATCATTAGACAGTCAGGTGATCTAGATTTAAGTCCTGAGTCTAAGGAGTAGTGGTTTAGATAAAGAGAACCCTTAGTCAAACCATCTGTCAACTATAGTTTAGAAAGTCAAAGTAAAGATATCTTTCATTAATGGCAATTTAGTAATTAAATATTTTAGGCCAAGTAGAGAGATATAGATAGATTAATGGAAGTTTAGAACATGTATGTGTCTAGATGTGAGAAACTATTAGTTCAAATGATTAAGGAAAAGGAGAATTAATTTTTCATTCTCTGTAATTATTTTTAGTCAAGATTAAAAGAAGATATTAATAAATGACCTTATCACTCTAGAATTAATTTAGAAGTTAGAATTAATTAAGGACTAATTGAGAGCTTAAGTTTCTAAGTGTAATTAGTTTGAATTGAAAGAAAAGAGAGAAAAACCTATGGGGACCCACATGTGGTGCCCTCACTTAACCTAACCCTTCCCTCTATAGAAGAGAAGCAATCCCCCTGGTTGTGTGTTGGTTCTCCAAGGGGAGGGAGAGGGAGTTCTTTTCTTTTTCTTCTTCTTCTTCTTCTCTTCCTCCATTGTTGAGGGCTTAAGTTCTTGGAGGTCTAGGTGAGTTTTCTCAACCTCTTCCTTTACTGAAGACCATTTTCTTATTCTCGTGAAGCTTGAATGTCCATCTCCTTCTCTTTCACTCTTCATTTTCATGACTAGGAAGGATTCAAGTTTCTAGCTCAACCCACACTATTTTCTTTGCTTCATTGAGTCAACAAAGAGTTAAGGGAGTAGTATTTCATTTCTTAGGACCCGTACTATGTTGCTAGGAACTCGAACTTCATTTACATGATGATTTTGTATGTTTAGTACAAATCCCATAACTCTGTAATTGTGGTACTGTGAATACTGCGAATTGAATTTGTGAATTTTGGATTCAAATTTGAGTTCATTGACCCTAAAAACCTAGGAAAGCATACATGATATGTCTCATTTGGATTTGTGTAGCTTTGGGAAATTAATTTTCAAGTTAGAGCAATATATATGATTTTCATGATCTGTTTTCGTAGCTTTTGAATTTGGAGTTGGAATATTTTGATATTGACCTCAAAATTGGACTTATTAGGTCCAAAAACCTAGGGTTAGACATAGAATACACTCCATTTGAGTTAGTATAGCCTATGGAACCATAATTTCAAGTTACGTGCTCTTTTGGTAAATCCTGCACTATTTTGAATGAAGTGTGCATATGAGCTTATTTTCTTTATATTTTGACCATGGAATTGTGTTTCTCATATTTAAAAACATATGGTTTGATATAAAATTTGCATGGAAATTTTGTTTTTAAAAGCGGGTGATTATGCGCAATTCCAAATGAGAAAGTGCCTGTATGTGTAGAATTGTATGAAAATTATGATATAGCTTATGGACTAAATTGCTTGCTTTGATTGATTACTATTATGTAGAATTGCTATGATTAAATGATTTTAAGATCAAGAATGACCACTTGGCAAGGCATGTTTCATGATTTGAATTGTTGCGCTTTAGGATTGGGTCCGGTGGTGTCCAACCCTCGGAAACTTTTACTTGGATGTCTTGTGATGGATTAACTATTGGATTGATAGTGATGGATGTGCAAGTGGTAATGTCCACTTAAGGGCCCATTTTGATGATGACCCTAACAAAGGAAGAGGATTAATTCCCTTCTTTTCCTATTATGTTTGTGTGTGTGTCGCAACGGGGGCCACGACAAGACGACAATAAAAAAAGATAAGAAGATAGAGTTTTCCAAAAAGGAAAACTAGAGGAGTTGCCACCAACGTTTATTTAAGAAAAACATCAGAAAACCAAAAAGGATAAGGAATGGTCTACGGTTTGAGAAAAAGGATTCGGGAGTCGTTTACATGCGGAGAAGGTGTTAACACCCCGTGCACCCGTCATGAAAACGGGCAACCTTTAATCGAGTGGGTTAAAAATAAAGTGACTTTTTAATTATTTATTTTCCCTTGAGAACATGAGTTATGCTTTTTATATTTTTTGTTTATTTAGAAGAAGAGAGCGAATTTTTATTTTTTAGAAAAAAAAGGGAATTTTATGTTTTTTTAGTTTTTTATGTCGACAAGGGGTTTGCCCATGCTCCTACATATCCTCGAGAACAATGAGGAAATTAGACTTATGTAGTTCTTTGGATAGACAACAACTTGTGTGTTGGGTTGATTTTTGTTTTTTTTTTTTTGAAATATTTGTTTTAATTGTGTGACAAAGAGTTGTTAAGGCGTTGGACCTTGAAACAACATTGAATTTTAAGAAAATTATGGAGGGAATCACTTAAGGCATTGGACCTTGAAGCGATCTCGAGTAATGTGCAATTTGTATGGAGAAAGAGGAGAATTGAGTGATTATTTGTTTGTGGAGGAAAGAGAGAATCTCAAGTATACTTTGTAAAGTCAAGCATGTCGGAGACCCAGCATGGCTTTCATGAAATTTTACTCAAACATTATCAAAACACTACCAAGCATGTCAAAGACCCATCATGGAATGCACGAAATGTGAAAAAAGATTTTGGGTTTGTGGTAAACTTTGCGAAGTCAAGAAAGTCGAAGACCCATCATGACATTCGCTAAATTTCCCACATGTTTATTAAAACACCACCAAGCAAGTCGGAGACCCAGCATAGAGTGCACAAAATGTAAGCGTGTACTAAAGAGTACTAACATAGAATTTCAAAATGATTAACGTAGCGTTAAGTAATCACTAGACAAGACACACAAATTAATTGAATGGGAATAGAAAGAGATAGAATAGAAGCAGGGAATATACTTAGCAATTAAGGGTGCAGGGTTAAGACATGGGGGAAATAAATAAGTGACGGAATATTTACAATACACTACAAACTAACCAGGCAATGCAATGCAGTGAGCTTCTTTTGCCTTATTTTCTGCGTGTTCTCTATGTGTTTTTGTGTAAATCTTTTATTCTCTGTAATTGTGTGTCTAATTGTGTTCATATCTCCTCATTTTATAGTGTTCTTTGTCCTTTCGTCCTTTATAATTGTTTCCCTTTTTATTATTATTTTTTCTTGTTTTATTTTTGTTCTTCCTTTCCTTTTATTTGTTTTTTCCTTATTTTCTTTCTTTCCTTTTTTTTCTTTTTTCGTTTTCTTTTTCTTTCCTCTTCTCCTATTTTTTTTACTTTCTTTTTTCTATTTTCCTTCTTTCCTTTTTTCTCTTTTTTTCTTTCTTTCCTTTTTTTTATTTTCTATCTTCTTTTTTTCATTTTTTTATTTTTTTATTTTCTTATTTTTCATTATTTTTTTTTTGAAAAATTTGTCCGGACAGAATTAGGATCTGACAACTGTCCCTCTTTACTTGTCTTTTATTAAAAATAAAAGATAAGTAAAGATGATGACACTAATTTTGTTCAGTTGATCCTTCGAAAGATCAAAACATGAGAATGAAGAATCTTTGGAAAGATCACAACTAAGGACTTTGAATCTATGAAATGTAAAAGCAAAGGACATTGAGTTCTATGAAATTAAAATTAGAAGACGTTTAATCTTGTGAAACTAAAAATGGAGGACGTTGTGTCCTATGAAATTAAAATTAGAAGACGTTTAATCTTGTGAAACTAAAAATGGATGACGTTGAGTCCTATGAAACTAAAGGCAAAGGATGTTGAATCCTATGAAACTAAAAGGAAGAGGATGTTGAGACCAATGAAACTAAAAATGGAGGACATTGACTCCTATGAAACTAAAAAGGAGGACGCTAAGTCCTATAAAACTAATAATGGAGGACATTGAGTCCAATGAAACTAAAAACAGAGGACGTTGAGTCCTATGAAAGTAAAAAGAAGGATGGTGAGTCCTATGAAACTAAAGACAAAGGACATTGAATCCTATGAAAGTAAAAAGGAGGACATTGAGTCCTATGAAACTAAAAACGGAGGACGTTGAGTCCTATGAAATTAAAAAGGAGCACATTGAGTCCTATGAAACTAAAAATGGAGGACATTAAGTCCTATGAAACTAAAAAGGAGGACCTTGAGTCCTATCAAAGTAAAAAGGAGGACATTGAGTCCTATGAAACTAAAAACAGAGGATGTTGAGTCCTATGAAACTAAAAATGAGGACCTTGAGTCCTATGAAAGTAAAAAGGAGGACGTTGAGTCCTATGAAACTAAAAAGGAGGAGCTTGAGTCCTATGAAACTAAAAAGGAGGTTGAGTCCTATGAAACTGAAAACGGAGGATGTTCAGCCCTATAAAACTAAAAACGGAGGATGTTGAGTCCTATGAAAGTAAAAAGAAGGACGTTGAGTCCTATGAAATTAAAAACGAAGGACATTGAGTCCTATGAAACTAAAAATGGAGGATGTTGAGTCCTATGAAAATAAATACAAAGGACGTTGAGTCCTATGAAACTAAAAGAAAGAGGATATAGAGTCCTATGAAGCTAAAAACGAAGGATGTTGAGTCCTATGAAACTGAAAAAGAGGACCTTAAGTTCTATGAAACTAAAAATGGAGGACGTTGACTCCTACGAAAGTAAAAAGGAGGACATTGAGTCCTATGAAACTAAAAACGGAGGATGTTGAGTGCCATGAAAGTGAAAAGGAGGACGTTGAGTCCTATGAAACTAAAAATGGAGGACGTTGAGTCCTATGAAAGTAAAAAGGAGGACCTTGTGTCCTATGAAAGTAAAAAAGAGGACCTTAAGTCCTATGAAACTAAAAACAGAGGACGTTGAGTCCTATAAAACTTAAAAGGAGGACGTTGAGTGCTATAAAAGTAAAAAGGAGGATGTTGAGTCCTATGAAACAAAAAACGGAGGATGTTGAGTCCTATGAAACTAAAAAGGAGGACGTTGAGTCCTATGAATCTAAGAAGGAGGACGTTGAGTCCTATGAAAGTAAAAACAAAGTACGTTGAGTCCTATGAAATTCAAATAGAGGACATTGAGTCCTATGAAACATAAAGCAGATGACATTGAGTCCTATGAAATTAAAAACGGAGGATGTTGAGACCTATGAATTTGAAAACAAAGGACGTTGAGTCCTATGAAAAATAAAAACAGAGGATGTTGAGTCCTATGAAACATAAAAAGATAAGACGTTGAGTCCTATGAAACATAAAGCAGAGGATGTTGAGTCGTATCAAATAGAAAGCAGAGGACGTTGAGTCCTAGGAAACTAAAGATAGAGGACATTGAGTCTTATGAACATGCCAACAGGTGTTGGTACACAAAGGCTCAAACTTGTAAGAAAGCGAGTGATGTGCCATCATTTTCTTCTATTTTCTAAACCCTTTTTGCACCATTTTAATTATTGATTGGTCTTAATTGTCAATTAATTAGGCAGCTTTATTATTTGGGCTCATTTAGCTAATTTGATGTTTTTAATCTAATTTCAGGAATTAATGAAACATTGGGCTTAATCCGGATTTTGGTTGTGGACTTGAAGAGGGCAAATAAAGCAGCGCTTACCTTAGTTAATTTCTAATTAGGAAATTTCGCAATTTTATTTTATGTTGTTCAGTGTTTATTTCATTTTGGGCCAGAGTATTGTAATAGGGCCCAGTGACTTTGAGTGACTCTTTTTAAATAGCTGCCTTGGGATTCGTGCAGGGGGATTCTATTGAGCTATGCTATTTTCATTATTCAGAGCTTTGGTTTTAGGTTTTCACGTTTTTCTGTTCCCTTGTTATAGTTTTCGTTCTTAATGCAAATTTCCGTTTTCTGCTTCTAATTACGAGTTCATTCTTGCTTCTTCTTCAACTTTCATTTACGTTTCTGTTCATTTACGTTGTTGTTCATTTACGTTTCTGCTTCATGTTTCATTTGCGTTTTCTGTTTGAATCCATGGAAGGCTAGATTTTCTGGTGTTGTTTCCTTTTGAGGACGAAGCCCAACTCTCTTTGAGGTTTCGTTTGTAATGTGGTTTCCTGGCAGTTTTCCCTTCACCAGTTATCCCAATTTCGTGAATATTAATCAGTGCACGCTTCGTGTTCGATTAATTGCCTCTGAGCCTAACTTGCGTTCATGCTTAATGGACGAAGGGCTAACTGGTGTATGTGGTGCCTAATGGACGAAGGGCTAGCTAGTGTTGTGTGTTTAATCCTTTCGTGTTTTATGTTTAATTGTTAGTATTGTGTTAGTATGTGTGTTAGTGTTGTTTAGTGTCCTGGTATTTTGTTTAATGTGTGTTCTGTTTCAGTTTTACCATTAAGCGTTTCCCCTGTTTCAGTCTTGGGTGTTTTGCTGTGAAGATTGTGCTTGAAAACAGAGTAGTAGTAGAAATCAGCTTGCGGAAAAACAGAATAGTAGTAGAAATCAATTAGAGACGGAATTTAGCGACCACCCATGCTGAATTATTTGGGATTTTTTGTTTTAGTAGCTAGGGTTGTTATTTTTGGCTGAATTTTTTGTGGTAACTTCTTTTAATCCATATTTTGTGGGAAAAATAGCTAGAGCCTTTAGTTTGGTCAGATTTGAAAGTTCCAAAAAACTAGCAAATTTTGTGTTTGTCAAAACTTCAAACGGCCATAACTTTTGCTCCGGTTATCAGAATCGCAATTATTATATATGCATTTGGGGTAGAAAAAAATTTCCTACGCCATGGCAGCCAGCCTACGGCGGGCTGAGGTCTCCATCGTCCAAAAAAAGCGATTCTGTCAAAAGTTTTTTATTTTTCATGTTTTATTCACATATTTTTCTTAACCTACCAATTTTAGCTTTCATAGTTAGACTTTGAATTTTTGTCTGAAATTTTTTGTGCTATCTTATCATCATTTTATAAGGTTTCTCACAAAATTTCAAGTAATTTGGATATCATTTGAGGGTAGCTGTAGTTCAAACCTACACCTTTATTTACATGACAAGGCAACTAGCTGTGTGCATGCTGAATGTAGTGTATGACTAGAGGCAATCCATCTGACTTACAACCCTTTGATCCTGAGATAGATAGGACATTTCATAGATTAGTTAGGCATCATTTTATACCTTTTGATCATTCTGAGCATTCCATAACTGGTGAATCTGTGCATTCTGTTATTGGTGATTTTGAACATCCTGATCTTGAGCATTATAATTTTGAGCATTCTGATTCTGAGCATTCTGATTTTGCACATTCTGAGAACATGGCACAACCTCCACCTCGTGAGAGGACTCTAAGGGAACTGGTTGCACCTGATTTCACCTATGAAAGCTTGTGCATCCAATACCTTGATGAGGATGTCCCATATGTTCTTAAAACTGGACTGATTCATTTGCTTCCAAAGTTTCATGGCCTTGCAGGTGAAGACCCGCACAAACATTTGAAAGAATTTCACATTGTCTGCTCCACCATGAAAGCCCCAGATGTCCAAGAGGATCACATATTTCTGAAGGCTTTTCCTCATTCATTAGAGGGAGTGGCAAAGGACTGGCTGTATTACCTTGCTCCAAGGTCCATCACGAGCTGGGATGACCTTAAGAGAGTATTCTTAGAAAAAATTTTCCCTGCTTCCAGGACCACAGCCATCAGGAAGGATATCTCAGGTATTAGACAACTCAGTGGAGAGAGCCTGTATGAGTACTGGGAGAGATTTAAGAAACTATGTGCCAGTTGCCCCCACCATCAGATTTCAGAACAGCTTCTTCTCCAATATTTTTATGAAGGACTCAGTAATATGGAGAGAAGTATGATAGATGCTGCCAGTGGTGGAGCCCTTGGAGACATGACTCCTGCTGAAGCCAGAAATTTAATTGAGAAGATGGCCTCCAACTCCCAGCAGTTTAGTGCCAGAATTGATGCCATAGTCATTAGAGGAGTGCATGAGGTAGCTACAAACCCATCTGCATCATCTGAAACTAAGAAGCTTGAAGGCAAACTGGATGCATTGGTCAACTTGGTAACCCAGCTGGCCTTGAATCAGAAATTTGTACCTGTCGCAAGGGTTTGTGGTTTGTGCTCCTCTGCTGACCACCATACAGACCTTTGCCCTTCCATGCAGCAACCTGGAGCAATTGAGCAGCCTGAAGCTTATGCTGCAAATATTTACAATAGACCTCCTCAACCTCAGCAACAAAATCAACCACAGCAGAGCAATTATGACCTTTCCAGCAACAGATACAACCCTGGATGGAGGAATCACCCTAACCTCAGATGGTCCAGCCCTCAGCAACAACAACAGCAGCCTACTCCTTCCTTCCAAAATGCTGCTGGCCCAAGCAGACCATACATTCCTCCACCAATCCAACAACAGCAACAACCCCAGAAACAACCAACAGTTGAGGCCCCTCCACAACCTTCCCTCGAAGAACTTGTGAGGCAAATGACTATGCAGAACATGCAGTTTCAGCAAGAGACCAGAGCCTCCATTTAGAGCTTAACCAATCAGATGGGACAATTAGCTACCCAATTGAATCAACAACAGTCCCAGAATTCTGACAAGCTGCCTTCTCAAGCTGTCCAAAATCCCAAAAATGTCAGTGCCATTTCATTGAGGTCGGGAAAGCAGTGTCAAGGACCTCAACCCGTAGCACCTTCCTCATCTGCAAATGAACCTGCCAAACTTCACTCTATTCCAAAAAAAGGTGATGACAAAAATCTACCTAACAATTTCTGTGCAGGTGAATCTTCTTCCATAGGTAATTCTGATTTGCAGAAGCAGCACATTCCCCCTCTTCCATTCCCTCCAAGAGCAGTTTCCAACAAAAAAATGGAAGAGGCAGAGAAAGAGATCTTGGAAACATTTAGAAAAGTAGAGGTAAACATACCTCTGTTGGATGCAATAAAGCAAATTCCAAGATATGCCAAATTCTTGAAGGAGCTGTGCACTAATAAGCGGAAGCTTAAAGGAAGTGAACGAATTAGCATGGGCAGAAATGTCTCCGCGTTGATTGGTAAATCTGTTCCTCAAATTCCTGAAAAATGCAAAGATCCAGGTACATTCAGCATACCTTGTATTATAGGGAATAGTAAGTTTGACAATGCCATGCTAGATTTAGGAGCCTCTGTTAGTGTTATGCCTCTGTCGATTTTTAATTCTCTATCTCTAGGTCCCTTGCAGTCAACTGATGTGGTAATTCATTTAGCTAATAGAAGTGTTGCCTATCCTATTGATTTCATAGAAGATGTCTTAGTTAGAGTTGGTGAACTGATTTTCCCTGTTGATTTTTATATCTTGAATATGGAAGATGGATTTTCTCAAGGATCAGTTCCCATCATTCTAGGCAAACCCTTTATGAAAACTGCTAGAACTAAGATAGATGTTTATGCAGGCACATTGTCCATGGAGTTTGGTGATATAACTGTTCATTTTAATATTCTGGATGCTATGAAATACCCATCTGAAGATCTTTCTGTATTTCGTGCTGAAATAATTGACCATGTTGTTGATGAATACATGACTGATCTTTATTCTAATCTGCATGCCTCTCACTCTTCATGCATTGAGTCTGAAATTGTACTTGATCATATGTCTGAATTTGATGCTGAGAGTGAATCTGAGAGTGATATTGATTGCATGCCTGGTGGTGGTGTTTTACCTCTTGAGATTGATTTTATAGAATCAGATAGGACTAACCATGTTTCAGGAAGTACACATACCTCTGACTTTCTTTATGAGGTAAAGGCTGAGAAACCATCTCCTTCTACCACTGTCCAGCCGACCACACCAGAATTGAAGCCTCTGCCATCAAATTTAAAATACGCTTACTTGGATGATAGCAAGAGTTTTCCAGTGATTATATCTGCCTCCCTTGCTGATGAGCAAGAGGAGAAGTTGTTGTCAGTTCTCAAGAAGCATAAGAAGGCTATAGGCTGGACCCTGGCGGACATTCCTAGTATTAGCCCATCCACATGTATGCATCGAATAAATTTAGAGGATGGAGCTAAACCAGTAAGACAGCCACAGAGAAGACTCAACCCGGTGATTCTTGATGTAGTGAAGAAGGAGATAACCAAGCTTTTGCAAGCTGGAATCATTTATCCTATCTCCGACAGCCAATGGGTGAGTCCCATCCAGGTAGTCCCGAAAAAGACTGGCCTCACAGTGATCAGAAATGAGAAGGAGGAGCTGATTCCTACTCGGGTGCAGAACAGTTGGAGAGTCTACATTGACTATAGGAGGCTGAACCAGGTTACCAAAAAGGACCATTTTCCCCTGCCATTCATTGACCAGATGCTTGAACGCCTGGCAGGTAAATCCCACTACTGTTTCCTTGATGGTTTTTCTGGTTATATGCAAATTACTATTGTTCCTGAGGATCAGGAAAAGACCACATTCACCTGCCCCTTCGGCACTTTTGCTTATAGGAGGATGCCTTTCGGCCTGTGCAATGCCCCTGGTACCTTCCAGCGGTGCATGATTAGTATTTTCAGTGATTTTTTAGAAAATAGCATAGAGGTGTTTATGGATGATTTCACTGTATATGGATCCTCTTTTGATGGTTGTTTGAATAGTTTGGAAAAAGTTTTGAATAGATGCATTGAAACTAACCTTGTTCTAAATTTTGAAAAATGTCATTTTATGGTTGAGCAAGGTATAGTTTTAGGCCACATTATTTCCAATAAGGGTATTGAAGTAGATCCTGCAAAAATTTCTGTTATTTCACAATTGCCTTACCCCTCTTGTGTGCGAGAGGTGCGATCTTTTCTTGGTCATGCAGGATTCTACAGGCGCTTTATAAGGGATTTTAGCAAAGTAGCCCTTCCACTGTCCAACTTGTTGCAAAAGGAGGTGGAGTTTGACTTTAATGACAGATGCAAAGAGGCTTTTGATTGCCTCAAAAGAGCGTTGACTACCACCCCCATCATCCAGGCACCCGATTGGACAACCCCTTTTGAGCTTATGTGTGATGCATCAAATTATGCATTGGGGGCTGTCCTTGCTCAGAAAATTGATAAATTGCCCAGGGTGATATATTATGCTTCTAGGACTTTAGATGCTGCCCAAGCAAATTATACTACTACTGAGAAAGAGCTTCTAGCCATAGTTTTTGCTCTTGAAAAATTTCGATCTTATTTGCTTGGTACTCGCATTATTGTTTATACTGACCATGCAGCTCTAAAGTACTTGTTGAAGAAGGCTGATTCTAAGCCTAGGTTGATCCGATGGATGCTCTGGCTCCAAGAGTTTGACTTGGAGATCCGTGATAGGAGCGGAGCACAAAATCTAGTTGCTGATCATTTGAGTCAGATCGAACGTGTCTCTGATGCAGATTCACCTCTTCGGGATGATTTCCCGGATGATCATTTGTATATATTGTATAGTATTTCTGACTCTCTTTCTACTCCCTGGTTTGCTAACATTGTCAATTATTTAGTTGCCTCTGTTTTTCCTCCCTTAGCATCTAAGGCCCAAAAAGATAAGATTAAAAGTGATGCTAAGCATTTTATTTGGGATGACCCCTACTTGTGGAAATTGTGCAGTGATCAGGTCATTAGACGGTGCATTCCAGATCATGAGACTGACTCAGTCCTGCAATTCTGTCATTCTTCCGCACCGGGAGGTCATCTGGGTGTTCAAAGGACAGCTCGCAAAGTGCTTGATTGTGGTTTTTACTGGCCCACCATCTTTAAAGATGCGTGGAAGATCTGCAGCACTTGTGAGCAGTGTCAGAGAGCAGGAAATACACTTACATGGCGACAACAAATGCCTCAGCAACCTATGCTATTATGTGAGGTGTTTGATGTCTGGGGTATAGATTTCATGGGTCCTTTTCCTGTCTCTTTTGGTTATGTTTATATTCTCCTTGCAGTTGATTATGTTTCAAAATGGGTGGAAGCCAAGCCCACTAGAACTAATGATGCTAAAGTTGTCGCAGACTTTGTCAGGTCTAATCTGTTTTGCAGGTTTGGAGTACCTAAAGCAATTGTTAGTGATCAAGGAACCCATTTTTGCAACAGGACAATGCATGCCCTGCTTAAAAAGTACGGGGTGGTACACAGGGTATCCACACCATACCACCCCCAGACTAATGGAGAGGCAGAAATTTCTAACAGGGAAATCAAGATAATTCTAGAGAAGATTGTGCAGCCAAGCAGGAAAGATTGAAGTACCAGGCTTGATGATGCTCTCTGGGCACATCGGACTGCCTACAAAGCACCCATAGGAATGTCTCCTTATCGGGTTGTCTTTGGAAAGGCATGTCATCTTCCAGTGGAAATTGAGCACAAAGCATACTGGGCAGTGAAGACTTGCAACTTCTCTATGGATCAAGCTAGCGAGGAAAGGAAGTTGCAACTGAGTGAGTTAGATGAAATCCGCCTAGAAGCCTACGAGAATGCCAAGTTCTACAAAGAAAAGACCAAGAAGTTCCATGATAGCATGATAGTTAAAAAAGACTTCGTGGTTGGGCAAAAAGTGTTATTGTATAATTCTAGGCTTGGACTCATGAGTGGTAAGTTGAGATCTAAGTGGATTGGTCCTTTTGTTGTTACTAATGTTTTTCCTTATGGTACAGTTGAGATCAAAAGCGACTCCACAAACAAGAGCTTCAAGGTCAATGGACATCGACATAAGCCATTCCTCACGAACCCTTCTTTAGTGGACGTAGTGGTGGAAGAGACTTCCTTACTCCACCCTACTCTTCCTCCACCATGACTTAGGGAGTTTTTCTTTTCCTATCTCCTTCTTTGCTTTTATTACACTTGTCTGATTCTCTTTGATGATTTAATTGTTTTTAATCTTTTAATTGTGCTACATTGAGGACAATGTGTTGTTTAAGTATGGGGGGGAGTGTTCTTTGGTTTTGCTAGTTTTGTTGGTTTTGTTAATTTGTTAGTTGTGTTAATTTGTTAATGTTGTTAGTTTCGTCGGATTTTCAGTTTAATATTTTGGGTCAATTTCATGTGCACGTACGACTTTGCATGTTTTTCTTTGAATTATAGGATATGTTCAAGAAAAGGGTAATTGTTTTGAAAATAAAAGTTCTTGACATTTTGTGACTTGAAATCCTTGATTCTTCTCTACATGTCATGATAGTTTTGAAAGCTCAATTTGAAAGTGATGATTTTACCTTTGTGAGAATTTGAGCCATCCATCATTATAATCATTTGGTGTGTTTTGCCCCATTGATTGCTTGCACAATAGCCTTGGCTTGATTCTTGTTGATGCGTCCTAATTCACATGCATATTTGGAAATGATTAAGGCAATTTTGTTCTTATAAGCTTCTAGCCAAATGGACTTACCTTTAATTAATTCCTTTGATAGCCCTTTTGAGCCTTGTTTCCCTTTCCTTATTTTGAAGCTCACTACAAGCCTTAAGTGAAAAACCATGATATTACCATATCCTTAAGGAATTTTGGAGCTTTGGAATTGTTTTGGGAATAAGTGTGGGGGGTTTTTGTTTCATTGGACAACTTGTTTTGTTGGCTATGCTTCATGATGTATTTTGGGCCATACTTGATGTACATTGTATATTGGTTAAATGTTGGACATGCTGAATGAAATGTTGTTTCTCAAAGGCTAAAGAGTAAAAAAAAAAAAAAAATTCGAAAAAAAGAAAAAGAAAAGCAATAAAGTTGAGTGAATAAGATCTTAAATGGCACAAGAATGATGAAACTCTTGGTTCTACTCTTCATGTTTAATTTTTATCTTTACTTCTTTTTATTTTCTTATTTTTTTCTTAATATGCACTTATTCCCCTTTGCTCCTCTATTCCTTTGGGATTTAGCCACTTATTCCATATTTCTCCATACCTTGTCCTTGGCCCCATTACAACCTTAAAAGACCTTTTGATCCTCATGTGCTTGTGTTTATGGGTTGATTGTCAATTTTAGAATCTTGCCAAGTTTATGTGGTGTTTGCTTTCATGGGTGCTTTGAGGGTAAATAGTAGCCTAGACACTTGAGAGATAGAGTGTATATCTTGTGAGGCTTTATCACTTTTCATTCTTGAGCTGATTAACTATTTTGCCATGATTGGGTTGCTTGGATGATTTTCATGAATGTCTTGACTTTTTGGATCTCCTTATGTTAGATGTTACCCATTCCTTTCATTCCTTGATGTTCATTGAGAAATATGTGAATGTTTTTGTTTGTCTCCCTTTCATATCCTTGGATTTTGTTCTTTGTTTCATTTTGCCCAGGAGTGCAAAAGGCTAAGTATGGGGGGTTTTGATGTGCCATCATTTTCTTCTATTTTCTAAACCCTTTTTGCACCATTTTAATTATTGATTGGTCTTAATTGTCAATTAATTAGGCAACTTTATTATTTGGGCTCATTTAGCTAATTTGATGTTTTTAATCTAATTTCAGGAATTAATGAAACATTGGGCTTAATCCGGATTTTGGTTGTGGACTTGAAGAGGGCAAATAAAGCAGCGCTTACCTTAGTTAATTTCTAATTAGGAAATTTCGCAATTTTATTTTATGTTGTTCAGTGTTTATTTCGTTTTGGGCCAGAGTATTGTAATAGGGCCCAGTGACTTTGAGTGACTCTTTTTAAATAGCTGCCTTGGGATTCGTGCAGGGGGATTCTATTGAGCTATGCTATTTTCATTATTCAGAGCTTTGGTTTTAGGTTTTCACGTTTTTCTGTTCCCTTGTTACAGTTTTCGTTCTTAATGCAAATTTCCGTTTTCTGCTTCTAATTACGAGTTCATTCTTGCTTCTTCTTCTACTTTCATTTACGTTTCTGTTCATTTACGTTTCTGTTCATTTACGTTGTTGTTCATTTACGTTTCTGCTTCATGTTTCATTTGCGTTTTCTGTTTGAATCCATGGAAGGCTAGATTTTCTGGTGTTGTTTCCTTTTGAGGACGAAGCCCAACTCTCTTTGAGGTTTCGTTTGTAATGTGGTTTCCTGGCAGTTTTCCCTTCACCAGTTATCCCAATTTCGTGAATATTAATCAGTGCACGCTTCATGTTCGATTAATTGCCTCTGAGCCTAACTTGCGTTCATGCTTAATGGACGAAGGGCTAACTGGTGTATGTGGTGCCTAATCACGTATTGAAAACCCTAAGTTGATTTTCGCTTAGTAAATTGAAATAGGGTTGGATTAAGTGGTTGACTGTTAGGGAGGAATTCTCCATAACCCAGGATAAGAGAGTGGCTTCTGAATCAGAGGAAACAACCCGTTTTTAATATTAGTAGTTTCGTATTCCATTTTATTTGTTCTGCTCTTTAATTACCAAACAACCAAACCCCCCCTCCCCCCATCGTTACTGTTACTGCAAGTATATTATGAACATTTGGCTTGTCACTGCTCGTTGGGAAACGACCTAGGATCACTTCCTAGTTACTGCATTTTCATGTTTATTTGATTCGGGTACGGCCTCGATCAGCGAGAGGTTGACTTTCTAAAAGGGTCATTCATCCCAAACTCAAAAGGAAAAACACCAGATCTCAGAAACTAGCATATAGAGATAAGACTAAGCACTTAAAGCTTGATATGAAGCATATGAGTTTTGAAATGCATTATGATGAATGAAAAGAGGCATGTGAACTTCACATTTAATGCAGGCTTTGTACCTAACAATGCAATGCAAAAGGTTTTGAGTCATGAAAACCGTGCAATGCCCATGACATTCTTTCACTCTTGTTATACTTTTCTGGGTCTTTTTTAAAAAAAAAAACACACAAATTAACTATTTCTTTCTAAAAGATGTGATGATTCATGCAACCTCATCCTATCTTTTGCAGATCTCTTTAGAGGCTTCCTCATAATGTATATTTTGTTTGATTCAATTGCTTGGCCATTTTGGATAATGGTAGTGGAGCCATTTGACATTTAATCAATCAACCAAAATATTGATTCCACGGTTCGTCCCTTTCTTTTTGTTTAAAACTTTGATTACTCTGCACATCAAGGAAATATAAGGCTTCAGGATCAACCACATGAACCATTGGTGCCAATGGATTGCTACTCTTTGGTATAAAACTTTGCTAATTTAAGATCATAGAGGGATGCCATGGGTCCATGGATCCCGTTGAAGCTTGATGATATGGGCTGATCCCGAAAGAATTTATGTAACAAAGACTGCCCTTGGATTTGAAAGGAACCATATGGACTCTGTGTGAGCGACTGATGTTGGATGTACCCTACTATCAAAATTTCCTTCGGGCATCTTTCACGAGCTCTTGGTCAAATGATTTTTCTTCTCAAATGTGCAAGTGTGAACCCCCAATTTCATTTTTTTTACAATCACAAGTGTGTGCGTATTCCATCCAGAATCCAAACTCAAAAGCAAAATTAGTCCTTCTTTGATCCACATGGGCTTTATTGGGCTTGTAACGTGGCAAGGGGTTAAGAGGGATATGAAAGAAAAGGTCAGAGAGGCTCAAAAAGTGTTTAAAGGTTACATAAAGTAAGAACCTTGAGCACCTTGCTCGTACTTTTATTCATTTTAACTTTTTGGGCTGGGCTCTACTTCATTTGTCTTATACATTGACCATCATTGCACTTTTGGGCTTCCTATGTGAAATTTGGAGAACTTGTCTCTTTTTAATTCACTCGCCTTTGATGGAATTTTTTTTAACATCATTGGGGCCCAACCTCATGCACGTGTTGCTTGCATTGCTCTTCCTACCAGTTTGGCAGTGGTTCCTACTTTAGTTTTTTTGTTTGTTTATATATATATATATATATATATATATATATATATATATATATATATATATATATATATATATATATATATATATTGTTTTTATTTTTTTAAAGAAAACAATTATACTTTGTCTCGGAGTCGATAGCAAGGGATAAGTTAGTGTTTAGGATGAAGAAAAATGACCATGTGTCATTTCAAATCTCGACTAGAGACTTTTACAGTTTGAATTTTGGGATAGAACCTCTAATAAACATGCTCCTGATTGTTTTCTTATTTTTTTTTCTTATATATATACCCTAACTTTTTTCCTATGCTACCTTTTTCGGGTTTTCAACCTACTGGGTTAGAACTTCTTATTTACCCTTAGGTTCACTTGAAGCTCGTGCATGGTGCCTGTTATTGCCCCAGTGTAGTTTTTAGAGGTATCTGCTACTAACATTTGTCGTGCCTTTGTAGTAAGAAGAAGTGAAAGAAAATAAGAAATGAAAGAAATTGTGCAGGTTTTCCAAAGAGAATTTTCAAGGATGAGAAATATTAAAAAAAATCATTGACAGATTAAACCAAATGACTCTCACTCTTCACAAAACTTTTAAGAAAGATAAGATAGGGTTGCATGCATGTTTGTATTTAGTATATATTAATTTGAAACACAGTCAATCAAGTGTTTATTTAGGTTTACTCATTGCTTATGGCACCCCCACCAAACGTATAGAATACACAATTTTTTATTGGGCAAACTTGGAGATCAACTCTAGAGCACAGGTCACATGCGCAAACAAACCAGTAATGTACATGCATATTCCAGTGAAAGTTAAATCCGTGAGAGAATGAGAGATGATGGCATCAAATTCATCCAAATTATTGGCGTTACGATAGCATCAACATGAAAATCCTAATGTGTCCCTGGAATGTCCAGCAGTGAACCTTCAAACTGCCCCAAGCATCATGCATAGTATCGCTTGACGTCATCAGAATTCACAGGTGAAGGCAGCTCTTCACCGTCCATGTTTGTGAGTATCAATGTTCCATCCGAGAAAGCATTCTTCACCACAAAAGGTCCTTCATAGTTTGGGGCCCATTTCCCTCGAAAATCTTTCTGAACATGTGACACCTTCTTCAAAACAAGGTCTCCCTCATTGAATTTACGCGAGTGCACCCTTTTGTTGAAAGCGTTCTTGATGCAATCCTACCCCGCAAGGGCATTGGATAGAAGACTCCAAGAAGATTGGGCCAGAGATGCAAGAGAAGGCCCTAGGGTTCTCACGAGCCTTAGGGTAGATTTCGGGCCCATGGGCTAAGTATGAGCCCACTTATCTTTGTACATATTAGATTAAGGTTTCATTATTTTTCGGCCTTGTATTTAGGGCTCCATAATATAGAGAAGGTACCCTAGAAATGTAGGATTTTTTTAGCCCTTGTATTTTAGGGCACCTAGACTAGTTTTTGTATTAGGGGTAGTTTTGTAATTTCACATGAATTGAGTGAATATTTCATGTGTGTGTTGGAAAATAAATTTAATTGAATTGGGAGAATCCCAATCCAATTAAATTTTAGAGGGGGAGGTGAGCATTTGCTTGCTACACCCCATTGCCACATCATATAGTCATACTTTGTGCATGTCCTTCAAGCTTTACATGTCTCATGACACCTAAGCACATTTAGTGGAGAATCTTGGACTTGATCTTGGATTAATGGGCTGAACCATAACTAAAATTCACTAATCATAATTAGTGAAATTTTGGCTCCAAAATTTGGATCCACAAATTCAATTTCAAATCCAAGTGAAATTTGAATAGAAATTCAAATTTCCCTCCAATTTTGTGTGACACTTAGGCTATAAATAGAGGTCATGTGTGTGCATTTTTTTGGAACTTTGATCATTTGAAAATTAAACTTCAGATTTCAGAGCTCTTTTAGAGCACAAAATTTCGTGCTCTTCTCTTCCTCTCCCTTCATTCATCTCCTTCTTCCTCCAAGCTCTTATCCATGGCCTCCTAAAGTGGTGAGCTTCTTCTAGACTCATCTTCTCCTTGAAGTGGCGTCTCCTCTCTCTCTTCCTTCTCCATTCCGCTGCTATTTATCTTCCAAGAAGCAAAGGAATCCCTTGATGAAGAAGATCCTAGGCCTACAAGCTCCAATGGAGCTTACATAAGTTCTTCACTCTTCTTTACTGCCCATGACTCATAGCATCCAATCTCTTTGCGTCAATAAATTTCAACTAGTCTAAACACGTGTCGCAACATGCCCTTTTGCGGGTGAGCGAGGCGAGGCTCGCGGGTGCGCTTTCCAAAGGAGGAAAGATGCGCGGAGTCGCTACCAATGTTTATTTGTGGAAAACGTCGGAAAAACCAAAGGAAACCGGTCATAAAGAATATTCCAAGTTTGGGTGTTGTATTTATGTTTGAGGAAGGCATTAGCACCTCTCACGTTTGTCTCAAAGGACAACAGCCTTATTTTTAGAATTATGGAAATTGTGTTACCTTAACTTTTATTTATATTTATTTTTTATTTTATTTTCAAGGTCGACAAAAGCGGGGCTCTTGCTCCTATGTACCCTCCATCGAAGAGGAAATCAGACCTACGTAGTTCTTTTTAAGGGTGAATCAAGCGATTATTTTTACTTGGAAGGTGGTCATTTTAAGGCGTTGGACCTTAAAAATGATCTTTTTTACTTGGTAAGAAAAACTGAGGTATTGAATCTAAAAATCCTTTTTTAGTGATTTTTCGCGGACGAGCTTGACTTTGCGAGTTGATTTTAGCCTTAGTTTCACTTTAGTTATTAGTCAATTCAATTAAGAAAGAGAAATCCCAAAGAGAAACGTCCAATTGCTTTTTTGGTTTATTTTAATAAAAGATATTTTTTTATTATTATATTAATATTTTACCTCTTTTTGGTTTCCAACGTGGTTACGACATGACCGAACGGTCGGATTTCATTTTAACAGAAATTAACGGATATTACAGTTCAAATGATCGGTGGAAATTTATTTTATTTTTTGATTAGGCGAGAAAACGGCTTAAACGATCGGTTAAAGCTCGTAAAAAACGGAAGAAAAGAAACCGATATTGAACGAAATAAAAATGAAAGCCAAGAAACAAGAAATGAATTAAAAGTCTCGGATTTGGAAACTTACCCGTTGAAGAACGAAGAACGGATGAAGAACGATGAATAACGGAGGAAAACCTTTACGGATTTGCTTACAGAAAAATCTCGAAAGCGTTACGGAAGCACCTCGGCTTGGATTTTCTTCACTGAAACAATTTTTCACCCAAAACAGCTGAAATACATCACCAAGGGGATCCGGGACCCTTAGAACAGCCCCATTCAACCTATTTATAGAAAAAAGGGGGAGGAGGTTGCCGCCCAGCTCGCCCAGGCGAGCTGGGTTGCTTCCTCTAGAAGCAATCCAGCTTCGAAAATACTCTGGAAGGCCCAATTTCAAAATTTCAAAATTGTTATTTGCACCCCCCATTTTTTATAAGTTCACCCCCTTCTTTTGTAATTTTACAGAAAAGTTATGGAAGCCTATAGGACTTGATTTTCTTCTTTTTTCTCTTCCTTCTCACCCATATTAAGTGAAATATGCTTATTTAGGGTTATGGGAATTTTACGGAAGCATTACGGGTGTCCCGAAAGCCCATTTTTTAACAAAACGGGAGAGGTGGTTACCACCTAGCTCGCCCAGGCGAGCTAGGTTGCTTCCACCTTAAGCAAGAAATTGCCCAGAATCCTCTAGAAGGGCCCAGATTCAAAAATTACTATTTGCACCCCCCATTTTACTAAATACACCCCCTTTGCTTTTTTGGGTGATTCTTTTTCCGTAACGTTACGAAACTTTACGAATTTCATAACGATACTTGTTTTCTTTTCGTAAGGTTACGGAACCTTACGGATAATATAATTACTCCTTTTTTAGCTTTCGAAGAGTTACGGAAACTCACGGATTGCGTAACAATACTTCCTGTTGGTTTCCATCACATTACGGAATTCCACGGATTGTGTAACCACGCTTCCTTTTGATTTCCGACACGTCTCGGGACTTCACATATTGTGCAATAAAGGGTGCCAAGTACCTCGAAGCGGTCAATTAAAGGTTGCATGCCATCATGCAATAGTCCCCGGACGAAATTAGGGTATGCCAGTTGCCCCTCTTTACTTACCTTTTATCGGATATAAGAGGAAAGCAAAGATAAAACACTGATTTCGTCCGTCTTCGCCCTTTCCGTGATTAGTCTATGACGACTCCCGTCTCTTCTTCTCCTTTTTTCTGCACAACACAAAACAAAATACAAACAACAAAAACACCAATAACATAATATACATATATACACATGTTTGGCGAAGGAACCGATCGGGAAAATAACAAAAACCACATTGCCCAGTCACCGGAGGCTCCGCACCTGATGGTGGAGGATGCATGAACAGCGCTAGGCAATCAATTCATGGGTCTCCGAACAAGATTTCGAGGGTGGAGGATAAGCGAACAGTGCTAGGAATCAATTCGCGGGGCTCCAAGCTCGGTGGTGGAGGATGCATGAATGACAATCAATTCATGGGGCTCCGAATAAAAGTGGAGAACGGAGGATAGGCGAACAGCGCTAGGCAATCAATTCGCGGGGCTCCAGACTCGTTGGTGGAGGATGCATGAATGACAATCAAATCATGGGGCTCCGGATAAAAGTGGAGAATGGAGGATAGGCGAACAGTGCTAGGCAATCAATTCGCGGGGCTCTAGACTCGTTGGTGGAGGATGCATGAATGACAATCAATTCATAGGGCTTCGGATAAAAGTGGAGAATGGAGGATAGGCGAACAACACTAGGCAATCAATTCGCGGGGCTCCAGACTCGTTGGTGGAGGATGCATGAATGACAATCAATTCATGGGGCTCCAGATAAAAGTGGAGAATGGAGGATAGGCGAACAACGCTAGGCAATCAATTCGCGGGGCTCCAGACTCATTGGTGGAGGATGCATGAATGACAATCAATTCATGGGGCTCCGGATAAAAGTGGAGAATGGAGGATAGGCGAACAGTGCTAGGCAATCAATTCACGGGGCTCCAGACTCGTTGGTGGAGGATGCATGAATGACAATCAATTCATGGGGCTCCGAATAAAAGTGGAGAATGGAGGATAGGCGAACACCGCTAGGCAATCAATTCGCGGGGCTCCAGATTCGTTGGTGGAGGATGCATGAATGACAATCAATTCATGGGGCTCTGGATAAAAGTGGAGAATGGAGGATAGGCGAACACCGCTAGGCAATCAATTCGCGGGGCTCCAGACTCGTTGGTGGAGGATGCATGAATGACAATCAATTCATGGGGCTCCGAATAAAAGTGGAGAATGGAGGATAGGAGAACAGCGCTAGGCAATTAATTCGCGGTGCTCCAGACTCGTTGGTGGAGGATGCATGAATGACAATCAATTCATGGGGTTCCGGATAAAAGTGGAGAATGGAGGATAGGCGAACAGTGCTAGGCAATCAATTCGCGAGCCTCCAGACTCGTTGGTGGAGGATGCATGAATGACAATCAATTCATGGGGCTCCGAATAAAAGTGGAGAATGGAGGATAGGCGAACAGTGCTAGGCAATCAATTCGCGGGGCTCCAGACTCATTGGTGGAGGATGCATGAATGACAATCAATTCATAGGACTCCGGATAAAAGTGGAGAATGGAGGATAGGCGAAGAGCGCTAGGCAATCAATTCGCGGGGCTCCAGACTCGATGGTGGAGGACACATGAACAGCGCTAGGCAATCAATTCATGGGTCTCCGAACAAGATTTGTTGGCAGGATCGAATGGTCCACCGGGTTTTTTCCACCTAAAAAGGCAAACATGCTTTTTGCAAAGAAAAATAAATCATTCACGAGAGCACCATATCTTAGAGAAACTATATACCCGTGCCAAAGGTAATTTTCCTTGTAACCGAAAATCAAGGGCAAGATGTCAACATTTAGCTTTCAAATGAACATTCAGGGGAAACATCAGGTCAAACTGAAACTGGGAATAAATCACTCATAGTGTATAAAAAACTCACACAGGAAAGTGCTTTACCCTAATCCCAAACCATAACTACACCATGACTTTATTTTGCATGCGATTTCCTATCGAACCAAAAGATCACACGCACGATCACGGATCAATAGGATTTTCTCGAGGGTAGTGTTTTTGGAGAGGAAGCTGGGTGTTTCGGTCTTTTCCTCTTTGTTTATGTGGGGCGGGATATCGCCAGTCGAGAATGACTTTGAATGGCAATCCCAAAGGAAGAACCACCAAAAAAATGGGTTTTCCTTTGCCGGCAATCACTTACCTTGCCGAAAATTTATCTGGTGTGAAGATCTTCTATTCTCTTTCTTTCATTGATCGGGAATTACTCTGTTTTCCTCCAATCTTTTCCTTTTTACTTCCTTTCGATCTTTGATCGGGAATCCTTCTTTTCCTTTCTTTTCATTTTTTCCTTTTCTTTCTTTTCATTTCTTCCTTTTCTTTCTTTTCATTTCTCCTTCTCCATTCCTTTCTTTGGGAAATCGGGTTTTAGCATTCTATTTGCTCTCCCTTGAGGAGATTCCGCTGTCCTTTGCTTCGGGGGAAAGGATGAGGATTCTTTTTATAGGCCAAGGTTCAAAGTAGTCTAAGGTTGTATCTCAATAGGGTATTTTATCGTGGGAGCCCGATCTTGATATCTGGGGCAAAACAAATTCGTGTGTCAAGGTGTCGGTCTCGGGCTGAACTTTCATATTATTTCCACAAGGCACGCGTAACAATGATGATTTGGAAACAACGTGCAAAATTAGTCATGGCCACAGCTAGGGGGGCACTCAAGCATCCAGTTTATGGCATTGTGATACTACGGTTGGGGATTTGCACAAACAGACCCAACGTTTCCAAATTATGTTCTTTCATCGGTTCAATGAAACCATCCATTCTTATCTCGGCCATTCAGGAAAATAATCTCTTAGCGTCAGTCCCTTGTTTCCAAAAGATATGTTTGCTCTCTACGAATGATTTATGCTTCCTACGACCATAACATGTCGACCTTCGAGGTCTTCCTTTCTTTTTCTTTTTGTTTCATTTTTATGTTCACAAAAACTATACATCCATTGCCATTTACGAGAAAACTTTTCTTTGTACACCTTAATTCCTATACATGATGAACTTTTTCTGTATACGCATTACAACTCTTTTTCTTTACGTCAACACGATCTATATACAAACCCTATTCATGTTCAAAGATTTATTTTTTTCATTTTTCCCCACACATACCCGTAGTTTATACAAAAGTTTCTTTATATACACTCGTCGCTCACACACACAAGAATTTCTTTTCACACATTATTTACACACACAAAATCCCTTTTATACACATTTTCCTTTTACATATATAAATAAAAACCTTTTTTATTTTCTTTATATACGTACACATGACATTTACTCACAACGCTTCTTTCTTTTTATCATGATTTTTGGTTCATTTTATTTTTAGGACGACGTTCCTAAATGAAAAACTCTACACGGTTCTAGAATTTCAGCAAACACTATTGACAACAACGAAGTAAGCACTAACGCAATAGTCCAAACAAAATATATGCATAAAACAAATGACAATCGCAACAACAAAAAACAAACGTTAGTCCCTCAAGTCATAGAAATAAAATAACATGCAAATGAAAAATGATGGAACATACGAATTTGGGGATCCCACGGTCATGTGGCTCCGCATGCAACCGAACTCTTGGGTCACGGTAACAAAAGGTGGGGTAGTCGACAAAAGCAGAGCTTTTGCTCCTACGTATCCTCAATATGTGATGAGGAAATCAGACCTACGTAGTTCTTGATAACTGTGAGACTAAAAATAGTCTCGGTGTTTTCTTCACTAAAATGCGAACATGCTTTAGTAAAGAGACAAAACTTCCAACTGATCAGAGCAGCATATGTTTTTTTTTTTGAAAAATGATGTGTCTATCGGGGAAGAAGAGTATGCTGATGAAATTTTCTCATAACCATAAATGAGATTTTGGATGTTAGCATTTCGTTTCTAAACGACCATATAGAGGAAACACTGGGTCCAACAAAGATAGGAGAAAATCACTCAAAGTGTATCAATCTCACACAGGTAAGTGTTTTATCCTAATTCCGAACCATAGATATGCCATGACTTGATTTTGCAAATCATTTCCTATCAAATCAAAGACTACATGCGTGATCATGGATCAATAGGACTTATTTTGGGAATGGTTTTTAGGTGGGGAATTTGGCTTTGAGTGTTTTTGCCTTTTCCTCTTCTGTTTTTGTTTAGTGTGTGGCGAGAAAGTCGCTAGCGCACAGGATTTTGTCGGCAATCAAAGGGAGAGGACCACTTTAGGTCGTGGTTTCCTTTTTCTTGTTTACTTGATGACAATTTTGTATTGTTCAGTTATTGTCTGGTCCAAAGACCTTTCTGGATGTTTCTTCTGTTTTCTTCCGATCCTTGATCGGGAATTTTCTTTCCTTTTTTTGCTTTCTCCCACTCTTTGATTGGGAATTTTTCTTTTCTTTTTTTTTGTTGTTTTCCGAGGGCAAGGATTGACGTTCTCACCCTGGGTCAAGGTTTATGATAAGTTGGGATTTTGGCTCAAGGCTTGTAGAACGGCTGGTCATGCTATATATGTCAGGGTTTGGCCAGCGGTTCGAGGATAAAGGGGATGTCCTACATTATTTCCATGATACACATGCAACGATGATGATTAGGAATTTTTATGCAAAACTGGTCATGCATGCACCCATGTGGACACTCAAGCATCAAGTTTTTATGGTCATGTGACACTAGGGCTCAGGATTCATTTTCCCTATTTTAAGTCAACCCAGTGTTTCCAAAATATGTTCTTTTATCAAATCATGCATTCATCCGAGTCCATTTTGGGCGTTCGGAAAATTTTCACAACATTCACTCTTCAGGTGTATACACATTTTTTTCAAAAACTGGTTAAGATCAGTAAAATCTTTCAAAGAAAAGTTGGAAATTATCTCTTTTCACAAGCATGTTTTTTTTTAGCTAGACAACTTTTTATTTTTTTTTTATTTTTTTTCTTCCTTCTTTTTCTTTTCTTGCTCGCTCTTTTTTTTTTCATGAGGTATTTTGCTACCTAAACATACGTATATTTTTGTGAGGTATTTTGCTATATACATGCGTGTCCAAGGTATCTTGCTACCTAAGCATACATATATATGTTTTGTGAGATATTTTTGCTATATACGTGCATATCCAAGGTATCTTGCTACCTAAACATACATATATATATTTTGTGAAGTATTTTTTGCTACATACATGCATATCCAAGGTATCTTTCTACCTAAACATACATATATATATATTTTTTTGTGAGGTATGACTACCTTCCGAGCTTGTGCTTGTTTTATTTAAATTCCTAGGATCATGAGCAACTTGGTGTGTCTTGCTATGACTTGAGAAACAAAAGTGATCAAATAACAAGCAGAGATTTAAAAGGTACTAGGTTGCCACCTAGTAGCGCTTCTTTAACGTCTTGAGCTGGACGCGTGATGGCTTGTCGATCATGAACCTAGTACTTTGCTTACCTTTGGCTTTGGACTTGGTCGCCTATTGGTCGGCCATGTGTCGTAAGCAATGCTCTAACCTTTTTGTGGATGAGCTGAGGTGAACTCTAGAGGTGATGGCGGTGCGTCTGTTGCCCGCTGCCAGCCATCCCCAGGCTGCTGTGGTGATTCGCCCTGCGCCTGTCTGGGGATGCAGTACTTCTTGATGAAAGCTTGATTAGTAGGGGGCGACAGGCACTCCGTAGAACTGACAGAGGCCCGTAATTAGAGCTTGGCAACTCCAAGACCCTGTTGGACTTCTTCAGTCCACTAAGTGTCTTGCGGGCGTGATCCCTGCAAACAATAGATGACATCAGAAATTAGTTGAGCGATGTGCATACTTACCTATGTCATGATGACGTGACCTTGCCGGGGGGAACGGGCACCCTGTAGGACTACAGAGGCCCGTAACCAGAGCTGGAAACCCCAGGGCCCTGTTGGACTTCTCCGGGTCCACTGGGTGCCTTTGTGGGCACGATCCCTGCAAACAATAGATGATATCAGAAATCAATTGAGTCACGTGCATACTTACCTATGTCACGATGGCATGACCTTGCTGGGGGGACGGGCACCGTGTAGGACTGACAGAGGCCCGTAACCAGAGCTGGAAACCCCAGGGCCCTGTTGGACTTCTTTGGGTCCACTGGGCATCTTGTGGGCGTGATCCCTGCAAACAATAGATGACATCCGAAATCAATTGAGTCACATGCATACTTACCTATGTCACGATGGCATGACCTCGCTGGGGGGACGGGCACCCTGTAGGACTGAGAGAGGCCCGTAACCAGAGCTGGAAACCCCAGGGCCCTGTTGGACTTCTTCGGGTCCACTGGGCGTCTTGTGGGCGCGATCCCTGCAAACAATAGATGACATCAGAAATCAATTGAGCTATGTGCATACTTACCTATGTCATGACGGCACAGACCAACTGATACATCTGCAGGGGGAGATTGGCATTGTGGTCGCTGGGCAAAATGTTGCTAAATAGCAACGTCATCCATATCCATGTAAGAGTGGTCATGTTGGTGCGCATGATCCACACTCGTCTTTTTGCAGCGGCATGGGTGAAATCTTGCCCCGGTATGCATAGTAGATGCGTGATAGCCTCCCTCTCTGGATGTGCTCGCACAGTTGGTCGCCCTCCAATATCAGGGGGTGGCCCAAGAACTGATAAAAGGAAACTACTGGCCCTTTAACCGGGAGCGCAAGTCTCGGTTAAGCATCTAAGGGCAAAGGACCTTATATTCTCTTAAGGTGTGGATATGGAGCACACTAAAAATGAGGACGCGTAGCCCTCTAAAGGCGAGGGCGTGCAGCCCTCTGCAGGCGAGGATGTGCAGTCCTCTGATGGCGAGGACATATAGTCCTCTAAAGGTGATAGGTACTAGTACCCAAGGGTCCACCTTTATGAGAAAGCAAGAGATCGACTCATCGAGAGGGCCGGTCATCCAAAAAGATTGGACACGAGATGTAGGAAATCTATGCAGTTAACATGATTTTTAGGGATGTAGACGCATGCAACCTTTGTCGTGAAATTTGGTAATGCTGACCTCATATGAAACAATGCAATGCAATGGAAAGTTGTACAATGTTCATGACATTCTTTCCCTATCTTGTGATTTTGATTTTGATTTAATTTTTTTGGAAAACACATATTGACTGTCCTTTTGAAAAAGGTGATAATTCATGCAACCTTATCCTATCTTTTGCAAATCTCTCCAGGAACTCCCTCAGAGTGTATGTTCTGTTTGATTTAGTCACTTGACCATTTTGGAGTGACGGCAATGGAGCCGTTTGACGTTTAATCAATCTATTGAAATTCCAGGGTTTGTCTCCCCCCCCTTTTTTTTCTTGTTTAAAAACATCGACGGGTGAGAACTTTTGATCTGCCCCTATGTTCACTTGAGGCTCATGCACGATGCCCCTCATTGCCCCAGTGTAAGGCTTTGAGGTACCAAATGTTATCTTTCGTCATGACCTTGTAGCTGGGAACCTATTGGGTGAGAACTTCTAATCTGCCCCTAGGTTCGCTTGAGGATTTTACATGGTGCCTTTCATTGCCCCAGTGTAAGGCTTTGAGGTACAATCGTTGTCTTTCGTCATGACCTTGTAGCAAGGAACCTATTGGGTGAGAACTTCTAATCTGCCCCTAGGTTCGTTTGAGGTTTATGCATGGTGCCTTTCATTGCCCCAGTGTAGGGCTTTGAGGTACCAATTGTTGTCTTTTTTTCACAACCTCGTAGTGAGGAAGAATGAAAGAAGCAGTTGATTCTTGCAAAAAGAATTTTCCAAGGACGAGAAATAGTTGATGGATTTTTCAGTTGATGGATTAAGTCAAATGACTCCTATGTAGAAGCAAGATGTTTTGATGTCTTGATGATGCTAAAGGATCAAGTGCTTCTAAGTTTTATTCAAGACAAGAATCCAAGAAAATCAAGATATATGATCAAGTTGATCTCTAGAATCTTTAGGAAGAAGTTTCCAAATTAAAAAAACAAAAGGTTTCACCAAATAATTCTATCATTTCAAATTGAGATTTGCTCTCTGGTAATCGATTACCAGCAGCTGAAAATGTTTATAACAGTCACTAGAAATTTGAATTCAAAATTTATAATCGTGTAATTGATTACACATGGATGGTAATTGATTACCAGCAGTTTATTGAACGTTTTAATTCAAATTTTAAAGCCTGTAATCGATTACACAAGTATTGTAATCGATTACCAAAGGGGATTTTCAGAAAATAATTTCCAAGAGTCACCTCTATTCAAATGTTTTATGAATGGCCATCAAAGGTGACTTGGAAACACGAATTTAAAGAGAGTTTTCATTGCCCAAAAAGTTTTATCCTCTCGAAAGATTAAGAGTTTTTCTGAACTGAAATGTCTTCATCAATCACTTGCATATTCAATAAGGAATTTTGATTGATCTTCATTGTACAATCTATCTCTTTTAAGAGAGATTTCTTCTTCTCTTCTTCTTATTTCTGAAAAGGGATTAAGAGACCGTGGGTCTCTTGTTGTAGAGGATTCCTGAACACAAGGGAAGGGTTGTCCCTGTGTGGTTCAGACTTTGTAAAAGGAGTTTTACAAAGAGAGTGGAAAATCTCAAGTGGGCTGCTTGAGGACTGGATGTAGGCACGGGAAGTGGCCGAACCAGTATAAATCAAGTTTGCATTCCTCTCTTCCCTTAAACTTCTTTTATTTATTGCTATTTATCTTTTGCTTTAAAGAAGTTTATTTTGAATTGTCTTTTGAGTAATTCATGTTAAGGGTGCATTATTAATCCAAAAAAAACAAAAGGAGAGTGAAAGTTTAATTGGGGAATAGTCTTTGTATCTTAATTCAACCCCCCCTTCTTAAGATAACTAAGGCCATTTGTCCCACATCCTATTCTTGATAACTCACTTCTCTCTAAAAGACAAACTTTCCGGAATGATAAAATGAGGTCACATGAACGTTCTGGAAACACAGTCAATCAAATGCTTTTTTCTTTTTCTTTTTGAACCCTTTTTTTATTTTGAAACTTATTTGTTTTGAACTTTACTCGTTGTTTTACGGCACCCCCACCAACGTGCAAGACGTGTAATCTCTGATTGAACGGTCTTGGAAGTCAGTACTCAGGAGCGCATGTCGCTCGAGCAAACAAACCAATGGCTTGCACCCACATTCCAGTGGAAGCAAAGATGTAATTACGAGAGGATGAGGGACAAAGATGTCAGACTTATCCATTTTATTTAGCATTGTAACTATGGTTTACAATAATGGCATAGACTTGAAAATCCTGATGAGTCATTAGAGACATCTAACAACATCTTTCAAAATTGCCCCATGTGTGGTGTCGCTTGTCAATGTTAGGATTTACACGAGATTCTCCTCAAATTTTAGTCGGCCCGCATCAATTAGACTTTGCACCGTATGCTTCAGGGTCATACAGTGCTCAATGGAATGCCCCAGGGCTCCTCTATGATATGCACATGTTGTGTTCAAGTCGTATCCTCGGAAAAATGGAGGTTGAGGAAACCTAATAGGGATTATGGCTACCATTGAATTATCGAATAGATATGAGAGCAAGTTTAGCATATGACACCGAAATTTAGGGTGAATCCTATAGGCTTTTTGCTGCAAAATTCCTTTTTGGTTGGTGTTTCGATTCGTGCTAAAGGTGGTGTTTAGCATTGGTTGTGTGGTAGACAGGCTTTGTGGTTGATTTAGGGATGGTCTTTTATGGATAATTGGGTGGTGGGGAATGAGAAGGTTCGATATTGGCTAAGTAATTATGTTTGTTGAGCTGGTAGGGGATTTCTATTTAGGAACGACAGTCGTAGCATGGGTTTCTCCTTCATTCTCACCCTCTTCCTTTGCCCTAGTTTTCTCATTCGTCTAAGAAGGATGATTAAATTTTCCTCTTTTCAAACCCGCTTTGATCCTTTACCCGTCGAAGACCAAATCTGCAAAGCTTGAAGGTGTGTAGCCCACCATCTTTTCATAGTAGAATACTGGTAATGTGTCTACTATCATTGTCCTCATTTTTTTCGTTATTGAGGGTGCCACTTGGGCTGCCAGGTCTCTCCACCTTTGGGCGTATTCTTTGAAAGATCCGTGCCCCTTTTTGCACATGTTCTGTAGTTGCATCCTATCCGGAACCATATCAAAATTGTACTGATACTGCCTAACGAAGGCAACCATTAGGTCCTTCCAAGAATGGACTCGGGAAGGCTCCAAGTTAGCGTACCAGGTAACAGCTACCCCAGTAAGACTTTCTTGGAAGAAATGTATCAGCAGTTCCTCATCTTTTGCGTATGCCCCCATCTTCCGACAATACATCTTTAGATGGTTCTTGGGGCAAGTAGTCCCCTTGTACTTGTCAAAGTCCGACACCTTGAACTTGGGAGGGGCGATGATATTGGGTACTAGGTACAACTCTTCTAGGTTAGCAAAGGCATAATCTTCACCTCTTCAATGGCCCTGAGCCTTTCCTCTAGATGATCCAACTTTCCCATTTCTGCCATAGCATGAGGGTTTTTACTTGTTGTGGAATGCAAGAGGTGTAGTTGGGGATGATACTGAGGGCCCTCCAAAGGGTTTTGTAGGGGTATACCACCAACTGCTTGCCCTTCAGTGGCATATCCAAGGCAAGGCTCATAGTCGGCTAGATTGTGGTGGGGAATTTCATGTGTCTCCCTCACGGTTTAAGAGACATGTGCATGATCAGTTTGGGGTTGTTGGCTCTCAATGGGTATAGGAGTGGAGTTATTGACATTCTTATTGGGAGTGTACGCCACAATGGGTGGCGTATAGTTGAGAGGCAAGCCATATGGCGGGAAGGCGTGCTCATTTTGAATTTGCACATCATGGGGGCCGCCCGTACTTCCCAAATCTTTGCCTACCATAGCTGAGGTTGGATGATTAATTTGGTTGAGGCCAGATGGGGGCATCGGGTTCACCTTAGCAACAGTGTTGGTAGCGGTAACTGCAACCGCACTGGCTTCCATTATCTTCTTCATGATCATCATGGCCTCCATCATCGTGGCCATTTGCTCTTTCATGGCCTCCATGTCGGCCTTCATCTTCTCTTGTACCTCCTCTACTTCACCCATTACTCTAGCTCTAGCACAGGTTCGGTGAGGGCACTGTAAAGCATGTTTTTTTTTCTTTTGGATAACAATGATTAAGTTCTTTTTTTTTTTCAAGGAAAGAATGCAATGAGCAATGCAACCAATGAAAAGCATGGATGTATGCGAATGATGCACAGTTGAAGTATTGCGAATTTTTACGCAGGATATAGGGTTGAATCAATTTAGATTTTCAACATGGTCCATGACATCTTCGTCAAGGTGAAACTGGAAGTAACAGGAACATCGACAGCCCTAAATGTGTTTGGCAGTAGACGAAGCAGCGATGTAACACGATCCATCTTTTGCCCCAATTTTTTGCAAGATGGTTACTTCCGTACTTCAACTTGACTCGATGAACCTTTTCGTAAAAGCACGAGCTTGGTTCAACCCCATAACCCAGGGAATGGCAATTTTGATCGCCAATACTTCATCAACATTTCACAGGGATGAAAGACTCGGGAATACGCATGTTATGCATGGAAAATGTAATTATGAGATTCAGATGCCCGAAGAAACATCCTTTCTTAGTTAACCATGCATTAGGTACCATGTTCAATCATTTTGTTTTTAAGTGAAATAGGTTTATGATCCCAACATGGTTGGCTCATGGTACCGAATATATGCAACTAAGAATGCAGCGTGAATTTTCATGCTTTCTTTTTTGTTTTTCTCTTGCAGGGGAAAACGCAAGGGTCACGTATGAGCAAACATGAAAACAATTGGTATGCAATTTGTAGATCAAAAAGGTTTGTTGAACGCATATACATGATGATGCAATGACTCATGCAAAATGTGAAGCTGAAATATGATAACGGACAAATGTAGGAACGATATGTTCATTATGATGCCATGAAGAGATGCTTATGCGATGCATGATATGAATGCATTTACGGACACGAGAGCCTGGAAAATCATCTCTCCTTACCTGCGCATTTGGGGGCGCAGTGCCCCATGTGTGCAGTTAAGAAGACGATATGGATCTTCCGACTTCCCACGACAAAAGACGAGACCTACATACAACGCATGTGTGACGACATGATGCAGATGCGCAAAAGCGCAACAGGGGGATTTACACAGCATGGCAATATCCTCAAATAATCATACAACAAAGGCGTACATGACCTTTAGGTTATATGCATGACAGTGTTTAAAAGGCACGCAGCGTGTTCGCTTTGTGCCCCTATTTTAGGGACCTATAGGATAATATCTAGGGGTCTCTAATAACTACTCCCAACGATCCATATCTCACATGGTTGTTTTCTAGAGGTATCATCACTCAAGATAATAATATTGCGGCGGTATGGAATACCAACGACAACACATTATAAAGAGAGAAAGCTCTAGACGAGGTTTCACTATTATCAAGCAAGTCGGAGACCTAGCATGACCATAGATTCACCTCCACTCCTTAAATTCCCATGTACTCGGGTATAGGACCCATTTTTTACTCAAACCCGTGGGTGCTTAGAATGCGGTGTAAAAATGTGGAAAAGACAACATTTATTATATTTACACAGTTCAAAAATGCACACACAAAGTTTCACAATTCCACAATTTCCTAAAATAGGCCTAACTCACAAAAATAGTCCCCAGTGGAGTCGCCAACTGTCGCAACATGCCCTTTTGCGGGCGAGCGAGGCGAGGCTCACGGGTGCGCTTTCCAAAGGAGGAAAGATGCGCGGAGTCGCCACCAACGTTTATTTGTGGAAAACGTTGGAAAAACCGAAGGAAACCGGTCATAAAGAATATTCAAAGTTTGGGAGTTGTATTTACGTTTGAGGAAGGTATTAGCACCTCTCACGTTTGTCTCAAAGGACAACAACCTTATTTTTAGAATTGTGGAAATTGTGTTACCTTAACTTTTATTTATAGTTTTTTTTTTATTTTCGAGGTCGACAAAAGCGGGGCTCTTGCTCCTACGTACCCTCCATCGAAGAGGAAATCAGACCTACGTAGTTCTTTTAAAGGGTGAATCAAGCGATTCTTTTTACTTGGAAGGTGGTCATTTTAAGGCGTTTGACCTTAAAAATGATCCTTTTTACTTGGTAAGAAAAATTGAGGTATTGAATCCAAAAATCCTTTTTTAGTGATTTTTCGCGGACGAACTTGACTTTGCGAGTTGATTTTAGCCTTAGTTTCACTTTAGTTATTAGTCAATTCAATTAAGAAAGAGAAATCCCAAAGAGAAACGTCTGATTGCTTTTTTGGTTTATTTTACTAAAAGATATTTTTTTATTATTATATTATTATTTTACCTCTTTTTGGTTTCTAACGTGGTTACGGCATGACCGAACGGCCGGATTTCATTTTAACAGAAATTAATGGATATTACAATTCAAATGATCGGTGAAAATTTATTTTATTTTTTGATTAGGTGAGAAAACGGCTTAAACGATCGGTTAAAGCTCGTCAAAAACGAAAGAAAAGAAACCGATATTGAACGAAATAAAAATGAAATCCAAGAAACAAGAAATGAATTAAAAGTCTCGGATTTGGAAACTTACCCGTTGAAGAACGAAGAACGGATGAAGAACGAAGGAAATCCTTCACGGATTTGCTTACAGAAACATCTCGGAAGCGTTACGGAAGCATCGCAGCTTGGATTTTCTTCACGGAAACAATTTTTTTCACCCAAAACAACTGAAATACATCACCAAGGGGATCCGGGACCCTTAGAACAGCCCCTTTCAACCTATTTATAGGAAAAAGGGGGAGGAGGTTGTCGCCCAGCTCGCCCAGGTGAGCTGTGTTACTTCCTCCAGAAGCAATCCAGCTATGAAAATACTCTAGAAGGACCAATTTCAAAATTCAAAATTGCTATTTGCACCCCCCATTTTTTATAAGTTCACCTCCTTCTTTCGTAATTTTACGGAAAAGTTACGGAAGCCTATAGGACTTGATTTTCTTCTTTTTTTCTCTTCCTTCTCACCCATATGAAGTTAAATATGCTTATTTACGGTTATGGAAATTTTACGGAAGCATTACGGGTGTCCCGGAAGCCCATTTTTTAACAAAACGGGGGAGGTGGTTGCCACCTAGCTCGCCCAGGCGAGCTCAGCTCACCCAGGTGAGCTAGGTTGCTTCCAGCTAAGCAAGAAATTGCCCAGAATCCTCTAGAAGGGCCCAGATTCAAAAATTACTATTTGCACCCCCCATTTTACTAAATACACCCCTCTTTTTCTTTTTTTGGTGATTCTTTTTCCGTAATGTTACGAAACTTTACGAATTTCGTAACGATACTTGTTTTCTTTTTGTAAGGTTACAGAACCTTACGGATAATATAATTACTCCTTTTTTAGCTTTCGAAGAGTTACGGAAACTCACGGATTGCGTAACAATACTTCCTTTTGGTTTCCATCACATTACGGAATTCCACGGATTGCATAACCACGCTTCCTTTTGATTTCCGGCACGTCTCAGGACTTCACATATTGTGCAATAAAGGGTGCCAAGTATCTCGAAGCGGTCAATTAAAGGTTGCATGCCATCAAGCAATAGTACCCGGATGAAATTAGGGTATGACAACACGCATGGGCCCATTCCACTTCCTCCATTTCCGCTTCCGACAGAACCCTCAAAGAAGGAATCTCTACTTCAAAAAGGAGGACAGCTTCCATCCTATACACCAACGAAAACAAGGTTGCCCCAATAGAAGTGCACACAAAATTTTGATAGTCGTGCAATGCATATGATGGCACTTTGTGCCAATCTCTGTATGTCACTATCATCTTTTGAATGATCTTCTTGATATTTTTATTGGCGGCCTCGACTGCACCGTTCATCTTGGGCCAATAAGGTGTCGAATCATGGTGTCAGAACTTGATAAGTTGCTGAAGTATTACGAGTTTTACACAAAAAGTTCAATAGAACATAGGGTCGAATCAACTCAAATGTTCATTAAAACAATATCACATCATGTGAAGGTCAAAATACAATTGGAAATAAAACATGAGCACATCAACAGTTCTTGATTATGTAAGTCATTAGCTCCCATTTGCTACCCCAAGTTTTGCAAGCTGGCTACTTCCAAACTTTTGACCTTGACTTGGTAAAACCTTTTTCTTAAAAGATTGCACTTGGTTCAACCCCATGTTCCAAAGAATAGAAATTTTTATCGTCAATACTTCGAAAATCTATCATAGAGGAGATATGATGAATGAGCAAGATATACTTATGCGATGCATGACAGATGTATTTATGAGATTGACACAAGATGCTCGAAAAACCATACATTGGGTACCATGTTGACATGATTTTTTATCATTTTCAAGAAAGAGGAGTTTATAACTCCAACATGGTTTGTTTTTAGCTATCACCATAGTACCCAATGCACGTAACCAAGAATGCAATGTAAGCTTTTGCGCTTCATTGTGACTTTGGAGATATAGAGGAGAATGCAAGCCATGAGCAAATATATGTTAGGATCATGCATGAGTGAACATGGCATGCAAATGATGATGATGATAGAATGTATGATGATTGTCTGAAAAACATGGTAAATGGATATGTATGAAAATGAAATCACTTATGCAAATGCAGTGCATGAATATGATAAATGATGAATGCGGAAATGATATGTCCATCGCGATGTTATGAAGATACACAAGATGTGATCAAGGAAACAAGGTGGGGTGAGTCTGCTCCGTGTCCCTAATTCAGAAACCTAGCGGAAAAGGTCTAAAATTTCACTATCCAGTGACAACTTCCAAGGGTAGTTTCATGTAACCTCACTAGCTTCTAGAGATATCATCCTATTGAGTAACAACACTACAACGATAAGGACTACTAGCGACAATGCATCACAAAAAGAGAAAAACTCTAGATGAGGTTTCACTGTCATCAGGCAAGTCGGAGACCCAACATGAGCACAAATCAACCTCCACTATCTATGGCTCACACAGACCCGGGTATAGGGCCCATTGTCTTAAAGTGTGTGCAAAAAGTGTAAGTGTCATGTATGAATAAAGCAACCTAAGAACTATCCAACCCCACTTGCAAAACAATCAAAAAACATCCCGGGCAAATATAGCAAATATAGCAAATATAGCACATGTCGATTACCCAAGGATTCAATTATACAATTTATTTCTAACTACGAAAGTAATAAATAGACACAAAGAAGTAACAACGTAGCAAAGGATATATACAAGCATGAGCGAGACAAAGAATAAAAAAATGAGATCAAAGCAAAACCGTGAAAAGAATGGTAGTAAAATGAAATGATAACAAATGGGAGGAAATAAATAAAGAAAAAGTCATGATAAAATTGCACACTCGATTAAATGTCTTAACTCTCTAATTTGTCCCCAATGGAGTTTCCTTCTATTGCAACATAGGTCACAACAGGACGACGATAAAAAAAGATAAAAAGATAGAGTTTTCCAAAAATGAAAACTAGGGGAGTTTCCACCAATGTTTATTTAAGGAAAACCAAGAAGGATAAGGAATGGTCTACAGTTTGAGAAAAAAGATTCGGGAGTTGGTTACGCTCGGGAAAGGTGTTAGTACCCCACGCGCTCGTCATGAAGACGACAACCTTTAATCGAGTGTGCTAAAAATAAAGTGAATTTTTAATTATTTATTTTCCCTTGAGAACATGAATTATGTTTGTTATATTTTTTGTTTATTTAGAAAAGGAGAGCAAATTTTTATTTTTTTGAAAAAAAGGGAATTTTATGTTTTTTTAGTTCTTTATGTCGATGAGGGGTTTGCCCTATCTCCTAAGTATCCTCATGAGCAATGAGAAAATTAGATTTACGTAGTTCTTTGGGTAGAAAACAACTTGTGTATTTGGTTGATTTTTTTTTTTTGAAAGATTTGTTTTAATTGTGTGGCAAAGAGTCATTAAAGCGTTGGACCTTGAAACGACGTTGAATTTTAAGAAAATAGCAGAGAGAATCGCTTAAGGCATTGGACCTTGAAGCGATCTCAAGTAATGTGCAATTTATGTGGAGAAAAAAGAGAATTGAGTTGTTATTTGTTTGTGGAGAAAATGGAGATCTCAAGTATACTTTGTAAAGTCAAGCAAGTCGGAGACCTAACATGACTTTCACGAAATTTTACTCACATGTTATTGAAACACTACCAAGAAAGTCAGAGACCCAACGTGGAATGCACGAAATGTGAAAAAGGATTTTGGGTTTGCAATAAACTTTGCAAAGTCAAGCAAATCGGAGCCCAAGCATGACATTCGCTAAATTTTCCACACGTTTTTTAAAATGCCGCCAAGCAAGTTAGAGACCCAACTTGGAGTGCACGGAATGTAATCATGTACTAAAGAGTACTAACGTAGAATTTCAAAATGATTAACGTAGCGTTAGGTAGTAACTAGACGAGACACGCACAAATAAATCAAATGGGAATAGAAAGGAATAGAATAGAAGTGGGGAATACACTTAGTAATTAAGGGTGCGGGTTAAGACGTGGGGGAAATAAACAAGTGACGGAATATTTTCAATACACTACAAACTAACCAAACAATGATAAATAAAAAAAGAATAATAAAGCCAAACCAAAAAGTAGGTGGTGTAAATAGTAGTTTTACCTCATTTGGGCTATGCCCGAAAGTAGTGGGGGTGTGCATGTAAATGGAGGTATGACTAATGGTATTTATTTTTTGTACAATTTTTTTTGGAAAAAATGGCTCAAGCCCAAGGTTGGCTAGCAAACTTAACCTTTAAACCACCTGCACACCTTAATCCTTATTGCTTGAAATTTCCATGTGAAGAAGATGAGTTGGTTGTAGACCAGCAAGTGTTGATGAGTTTTATCATTGGAAAATATAAAGATGTTGTGTTGTGTTATGTAGCTTCCATAGAATCATGTCACATCTTGTTGGGAAGACAAGATTTCTTTTGTACATGACGGACACAAGATCAACTTGTACCACTTTCACCTAAGGAAGCAAGTAAGAATCAAGTTAAGCTGAGAAAGAAAATAGAAGATGAGAGAAAAGAGGAAAAAGAAAAAGAAACAAAAGATAGAGAAATAAAAGAAAAAGAGTGAAAAGGAAAGACCAAAAGATAAAGAGAAATATGAATATTCTTATTTTAATTTTGACCCTTTGTTTGTTTGTGAAGATTCTTTGTTCAAGGGGTTTCAAGAAGAGCTTCCATGCGTAGAATTTAAAATTTCATGTTCTACTTTGTTGTTTGATGATGAAGTCTCTCATGTGAAGATGGAGAATGAAGATGAGGTTTCAATGGAGGAATCCAAGACTCTAATTCTTTCTTCTAATTTGAATGATGAGATTAATTCTTATTGTAATTTTGTTTGTGCATCTAACCATGCAAAGTCTTTTGTTATAATGCCTAAGGAAGAATTGTACATCAAGAATGAATGGGCAAGACAATTTGGAGAAGAGGTGGATGCACATGAGGATCAAGGCAACCATTAAAAGAAGATTTTGAATCATCTCATATCTAGGCCTAATGTTTTGATTGAAATTCAACCAGTGTTAATTCTTCATTTGCGTGATACTTGTGATGTGCTTAATCCATATGATTTGCATGATATTGTTTTAGGTGATGGTGCCATGTCCTTGAGTTTTGAGATTAATGCACATTATTTGAAATTGTGTGATCATGAAGAGTCTTCCTCTATGTGGTTTGTTGTTTTTGAAGAAACTAAAAAATTATGAGTTCTATAGGCATGAACAACATATGTTGAAAGATGATACATTTTGTGTGCCTAAATCTTCATTGTCTGATTCTTTGATTAAAGGAACTCATGATGAAAGTGTAATGCTTCATGGATTTTCCTTTGGAACTTACATGGAACATGAAACACTCAAGTGTTTTGGTAGATGTATTGTGCATAAAAGGGATAAATTCAAAGATTATGTTCATGGTTTGAGGATCTCCTTACTTGTTCATAATTTTCATCGGATTCACCTGGCTATGAAATTTGTGCTAGTGTCCAAGATCCAAGAGAGAAAAACATTTCCATTTAATATTGTATGATAGTTTCCTTGTTCTCGTATTTGATCCAGGAGGATGGATAGGTAAGTACGTAAATAATAAGAGATTTGTCCTTTTTAAGGAATTCAAGTCTCCTTAGAAGTAGGATTTTGCTTTCATTGAAACTATTACTTTGTTTTCTTTTGATGTAGGTAAAGAGGATTTCAATTCGAGGACGAATTCTCTCAAAAAAGGAGGGAATGATGAGGATCAAACAAGGAATATGGACAATGAAGCACTACAATGACTTGGTGGACTAATTTGCAAGACAAGGTCCATGAAGATATATTATCTAATTTTATTTTTCTCAAATAAATTGTAAATATTTAATATGGCATAATACAAGTGGTTGTTGGCTTGCTAGCAAATTAATAGGCCACTAACTTTAAATAATTACTATCATTAGGAGTTCATTATAATTAAGGACTCTTGGTATGCCTTAGGACAATTATATGTACCTCACAATTTTATCAACGAAGGAGACTTAGATTTGGATGAAATCAAAATTTAGTTTTGTGCTAAGTGTGAGGGAATTATTCTCTTTTGGTTCTTGTGTAGAACCATAAATTCTTATCAAAGAATTCCTATTCTTTGTGGTGAATTCTCCTCACCCTATCGATCCTTAAGGACTATGGTGTTATGCATTTTCATTTCTCACCTCAATCCGCTTTTCCTTTTTCTTCTACAAAATTTTCCTTTAGTTTTAAGTCTATTAAGATGCTGAATTGTGATCCATGAAAGAAGGACTCTCATCATGAATCCAGCCAAACATGCACCAAACATCTCCAGTTGGAAAATGGGGTCAGAAGGTGCATTAAACACCAAATGTCAAGTAAGTTGAATGAGATAAAGAATCAGTTCAGCAGAAACTAAAATCACTAAAATCATGCCAGAGTAGCCTTCGTGTCAGACAAGAAATCAAATGTCAAACTCCAGCCTTTAATCAATATAGGAATCAACAAGTTGAAGGCATAAATCTAGTGGTTTCCTTGGCATGAACTGATGATCACAATTTACGACAACATCTAAGCTCACGCTCATTAACCAATCTCTTTCATCATTCTTCCCTTTTACTTAAATTTCTCCAACATGAATCCAGTGGAAATTATAGGGAAATAATGAACCTCAAGTAAATTGAATTTTCGACATCTAAGTAATTTTACCATCACTGTGTGTTTCAATCAACATACCCACTTTAGTCATGAAGCAGTTGCAGTGGTAAAGGTAAAGAATCTTTATATTTTGTTAATCTGAAAGAATGAACCATCTTGATAATATTACCAATAATCACCACAGGAACGTGATCCATCTTTAAAATGATGGAATCTATTAATATCTCTGACAACAATTTCTCTTGAATCAATTTTACTTACGTATTTGAGAAAGGTGTGGCAGTCAACACAAATTCGTAGATTCTTCTTCACCCTGGTAAGGGCTCCGGGTGCCGTAGCAATTAATGCAAAGGCTACAGCAAGTTTCTCACTATGGTGATATAAGAGCTTCTCCTTTTCTCTTTTGTTCACATTATGTATATAAATCTCTACAATGGGACTATATCCAGCTTTACTTAGTAGATCACCCAACTGATCCAGTTTAGCATATATTTCATCACTTCTAGAATGACTTCTGTCTCCAACAATGAAAGTGTATACCTAGTCTTTGATCTCGTTCCAACTCATTCCAGGCTCCTTCTTCACCTTGTTGTCTTTCATAAGCTTTCTAACCTTAGCAACATTTTCCCATATCCCTGCAGAGGCATAGATGTTTGCAAGGAGAACATGCGTACCAGATTTCTCTGGCTCAAGATCAAAAAGCATCTCTGCAGCTTTCTGACCGAGTTCTATATTTTTATGGATTCTTGCAGCTCCAAGAAGTGCCCCCCAAACTGAGCCATCAGCCTCAAATGGAATGGAGTTTACAAGCTCCACTGCTTCATTTAATTTCCCTGATCGTCCAAGGAGATCAATCATGCAAGCATAATTCTCTTGTGTTCCCAAACATTTCCTCCATTTTTACAAAATGTTGTTTTCCCTCATTTACCAAAGTAATATGGTTGGGTGACACCATCTCTAAGCATTTGATTGAACAATTGAAGAGCCTCTTTACCATGGCCATGCTGAGCATATCCTCCAATCATTGCAGACCATGAGACTATTCCTCTATTAGGTATCTCAGAAAAGGCACGATCAGCATATGCAAATAAATTTCCACAAACATTTAAAAGAAAACTGCAGATAAATGGATCTGGCTTGATATCTGCATCTTGCTCTTCTTGCATCATCCATCATTTCACACGTGGAATACATATGTACAACTCCAACAGCAGCAAACAAATCTGAGTCAGCATCCATCTTTATCAAACTAGAATGTAACTGTCTACCCAACTCCTTGAACCCCATAGTAGCACAGGCCTTTAAAGCACTTGATAGCGTAAACATATTCGGATGAGTTCCTGAGCCTTTCATCTCATCCAACAGCATCAAAGCTAAATCATTACGATTGTGAAGAACACAACCAGCAATAAGCCAATAACTGCATTCCAAGAAACAACATCAGGGTGTGCAATGTCCTGAAAAACAGTAAACGCACCTTCTATCTCCCCTACTTTAGAATACATGTCAACGAATACATTCTCAGAAAACTGATCCAAATTAAGCCCCATCTTTAGCATAATCCACGAACCGTCCTTTCTAGACTGCCATCCTGCAACCTTGCACAGGCATTCAATATGATGGAAATGCTGAATTCATTAGGCCCTATTCCACTCCTCACCATTTCCTTAAACGAGCCCACAGCCTCACCACACGACTCACTTTGCACATAACAAGAGAACATGGCATTCCACGAAACAACATTTTGCTCCACAATTCCACCAAACAACCTCCTAGAATCAGCTAGCAGACAACACTTGGCATACATAACAACCAAAATGTTAACAACAAACCCATCAGACTCAAACCCTATGACAACAGCCATCCCATGAACCTTCCTACCCATGTTTAGATCCCTCTTCATTGAACATGCCTTAAGCACACTGGGGAAGGTAAACTCATTACTCTTAACACCCAGCAAGCACATCTCATTAAACACCAACAGTGCCTCTCATCTCTTATGTTAAAAAATGCACTCTTCTTTTTAATAGATTCAAATATTACACTTCTATGCTCTATTTTTAAGAAAAAATCGTTAAAGTTCCATTAAATTATGTTAAAAAACATATGACCAAAATATCATTTACACTATCACCCTTGAACTATGCAAGTGTTATACTGTCATCCCTTTTTGTATTAAATTCTGCACTCACCTCCCTTAACAAATGTAAATTTATTACACTTAATTGTGCATATTTCATTATATATTTTTGTATAAAAATTTACTTCTTAATTTATTCCTTAATTATTATTTTAAATAATTTACCGTGAATTATGTTGAATTTAATGAAATATTTAAAAAATATTTTTTATTATTTTCATAAAACATAATTTAAAACAATCAAATAAAAAATAATATATATATATAAGTAAAATTTAAACAGAAATATTAAGGTAGTATTTATTTCATATTATTGATGTTTTATTTACATCATTATATTATTTAAATTGAATGGTTTTTCATATAATATAAGTTACTATATTTATTACATATATAATACATTTTGTAAGATTATAAGAAATAAATGTTGTCAATTTTTAAAGTTTATTTTATTTATAGATTAAAATTCACTAAAATTAAAAGGATTTCAAGAGATTTTGGAAAACTTTTAGAGTGCAGGTTACCTTCTTTTTCAATTCTTATTATTTAATATTTTTCATAAATTTTTTAAAAAATAAATGTTGGCAAATATTAAAATATATTTTGTGTATATATTAATCCACTATAATTAAAGGATTTCAAAAAGAATTTGGAAAAGTTTTAAAGTGCACACTCCCCTTTTTTTCTCTAGAACTTTCTCACTGTCACTTTTTCATGTTTTCCTTCTCGTTTTCCTTCTAAAACCTCACGGGCTAGAATCTAATACAAAGAGAAATATTCATAGAAATATGTTACCATGTTTCACTATAGTCTACACCTTACTGGTATAGGTAGTAGTTATCTGGTTTTTGAATCTTGGAAAATAAATTTAATATTATTTTTCAAAATTCAAAAATCCGATAACTAGACATAATAGAAAGGCATAAGCTATAATGACAAATGATACATCTTGGTATATATAGGTAATTCTAATAATTGTGATAAATTATAGTTATAGGTTATATTAACGGAGACAATACATATTGGTATTGGTTATTTTCAAAATTGTTATAAATTTTCGCTTGTAGATATAACTTAGTGACACATAATACATATAGGTGAATCCCATCCAAAGTCTACACGTAAGTTGTGTATGAGTATATGTCAATTAGGCTTATTCCCACGAATATTATATGGCTAAATTATGTTTTTCGTCCTTGTAAAATTCGTAAAGTTTGAATTTAGTCCCTGCAAAAAAATTTCTTTATTTTTTATCCTATAAAATTATAATGTGTTATTTTTTGGTCTAGAGTTAGGTTCAAATGACTTTGAACCTATGTGTCTAGTGGCTATGCACATAATCTGACCAATTAACCAATTAAACGTTGACATGTGTCAAAACTCTACCTCCTCTCTCTCTCTCTCTCTCTCTCTCTTCAGTCCATGACTTCAAGGTTTAACTCCTTTCTTTGTTCTTTCTTTCAAAGATTGCAAAAACAAACACATTCCCTTAATGATTCCTTATTTTCTCAAAGAAAATGACTTAGAATTTCTACTTTCGCACTCAAGCAAGTTTTCAAATTTCACCATTCCACGCAAAAAGGAGAGGAAGACATTCCAACAAGAAAGGAGCAAAAACCTTTACACCACCTTATTGGCATTAATGGTTGGGCCAAAAGCTTTTTTGAGTTCATCATATTTGTGGGTTTTTTTTCTTTAACTGGGTCTCAAAGCTTATAAAAGAGCCTTCTAGATCTGTTCTTCAATTGATTTTGTTCATCAAATCTTTTTTTTTCTTTTTTTGCTTTTTATCATAGTCCAACTCCTTCACAAATATCACCCACTTCAGCACCGACATCTCATTGAATTCCCACTGCTGACCTCTCCAACCTCTTGTGTCCCTTAATGGCATCGTTTTTCACTCCTCCCTCGAAGTCTCTTGCTCTTTCTCCTTTTCCATCATTGTTGTGATCTTCCATGAAGCTAGTGCGATGGATTGGGGAGGGGAGGAGAGTGTGATATAGATGACGATTTTCATATCTAATTTGGAGTTGTGTTTGTTGTGGATTTCTGATCTAGGTTGATTTTTTTCCTTTATCAAGATTTGGATTGGGTGTTGTTAGGGAAAAGAGTTCCTTGCATTTTTTTAAAAAAAAATTCTTACAATTTATGGTGTTTTTAATCCCCCATAAACTATGTTTTGATTATGACATTTTTTTGAAGTACCTGAAACACATTAGAAGGGGGGTTGAATAGTGTGATGGATAAAAATTTAGTCTAATAAAAAACTTTTCTTAAACAGATATCAATGGATGAAGAGCTTCATCCAAGGGGTTCGAAATCATATTGTACTTAAAAATAGTTCGCAAAACTTGGATAGTAGTGTAGAAGTGATTTATAGAAAAGAATCAGTTATATAGAAGCAGTAGAGAAACACACACATATATTGTACTAGTTCGCCCCAACTCTTGGGTTACGTCCAGTTCTCCTTCAAATCTTGAAGGGTTCCACTAATTAATTCTTTGATTAAGACCAAAGTATTCTTTGTCACTAAGTTACTCCTTCCTTTCACAAACAATATATTTTTAAAAGAAAATGCATTCTTAATCACTCACAGAGTGTTTACTGAATAAGCTTGAATACAATGAAACTCACTAACTTAGCAAAGCTAAGATTCACTCAATTTGCTTAAGTTTTTTTGTCCAGTGGACTGACAACATAACAACTCTTGTAATTCAACAACCTTAACAACATATCATCAGAGAAGTACAATTTGCTAGTGTCACCTAGTGCTCAGAGTTGACTTTCATCGTATGAATCGAAGGGAACTTTAACATCATAAGACAAAAGGAATTAAGAATGTCAAGACTAAACAATTTAAATCTTCCCTTTTGTGCATTATGGCACGAGTTTCTTATTGAGCCTATTGTCGCAACCTACCCTTCGGCGGGAGGGCGACGCGTGACTCGCGGGATGCGTGTTCCACGAAAGGAATACGCGCGGAGTCGCCACCAACGTTTATTTGAGGAAAACGTCGGAAAAACCGGAAAAGACGCGATCTACGAACTTTTAAGTGAAAGGTTCGGGAGTTGTATTTACGCGCGGGGAAGGTATTAGCACCCCACACGTCCGTCACAAGGGACGACAGCCTTTAATCGAATGTGCAAACATGACTTTGATTTTTACGTTCCCTTTTATGTCCTTATATCCTTTATACCCTTTTTATATTTTTTCTTTTTTGTGGTCGACAAGGGTGTTTCCCTTTGCTCCTACGTATTCCTCAATTTGGGATGAGAAAATCAGACCTACGTAGTTCTTTCGGAACAAAGTGTTTGGTTTAAGTTTGTTTTTTGTCTTTTTTGCAAAATATGTTTTTTATTTGAACAAAAGGTCATTTAAGGTGTTGGACCATTAAACGGTCTTTTGATTTTGAAAGGAGAGAAACGTTAAGGCATTGGACCATTAACGATCTCTTGTTTTTGAAAGGAGAGAAACGTTAAGGCATTTGGACCATTAACGATCTCTTGGGGTGGTCGACAAAAGCGGGGCTTTTGCTCCTACGTATCCTCAATTGCGATGAGGAAATCAGACCTACGTAGTTCTTGCAAAAGCGGTAAAGTCACATGTTGATTTTATGCTTTTGAACGGTCCATGTTAACCGATAAAAGCAAAGAGGACCGTTTAAGGCGTTGGACCTTAAAACGGTTTTTAGTGATTTTCGGACAAAACTTGATTTGTGAGTCTATTTTAGTCTTAGTTTCACTTTGGTTATTAATCAATTCATTCAAGGAAACTTCCAAAGAAAAACGTCCGATTGATTTTTTTAATTTATTTTATTCAAAGATATTTTGATTATTTTATTATTATTTTTCAAGATATTTTGATTATTTTATTATTATTTTACTTTTTTTGGTTTAACCGAGGTTATAGCGTGAACGATCGGTTAGATTTCGTTTTAACAGTGATTAAACGAGATTACAACACAAATGATTGGTTGAAATTCATTTTATCATTTATTAGACGAGAAAACGGCTTCAATAAATGGTTAAAGCACGTTAAAAACGGAAGAAAAGAAAACTGAAAGTAAATGAAATTAAAGTGAAAGTAGACAAAACAAGAAATGAATTGAAAGTCTCGAATTCGAAAACTTACCCGTTGAAGAACGAAGAACGAACGAAGAACGGATGAAGAACGGTGAAGAACGATGAAGAATTTCCACAGAATCGCTTACGGAAGCGTTTCGGAAGCGCCTCGGCTTAGATTTTCTTCACAGAAACGATTTTTCCAAGCAAATTCGAAAGAGAGAGAAGTGCCAAAGGGGCTGAACATTGTGAAACAGCTCCCCCCTCCCCTATTTATAGAAAAAAAGGGAGGTGCTTGCCGCCCAAAGACTTAATGAAGAAGATTTCTAAGCGCACCCGAATTACTAAGTTCACCCCCCTTTTCGTATTTTACGGAAAAGTTACGGAAGCCTTACGGAACTGTTTTCGAATTTGATTTTCATCTTTTTTCTCTTCCCTTTCACCAATGTTAAGTGGAATATGCTTACCCAAGGTTTTCGGAAATTTTACGGAAGTATTACGGAAGCCGCGGAAGCCCCGAAAACCATTTTTCAAAAACGTGGAGGAGCTTGCCGCCCAGTTGCTTCCTCCTTAAGCAACCCAACTTCCAAAATGTTCTAGAAGGGCCTAGATTTGAATTGCTATTTACACCCCTATCTTGATAAGTTCACCCCCTTACCTTTTTTGGTGATTCTTTTTTCGTAAAGTTACGGAAACTTACGAATCTCGTAACGATACTTGTTTTCTTTCCGTAATGTTACGGAACCTTGCGGATTACATAATCATCCCCTTTTTGACTTACGGAATGTTACGGAATCTCACTTAATTATGCAACGATGCTTCCATTTGATTTCCGGTGTGTCACGGAAACTTACGGATTGTGCATCAATATTTTTTGGTTTTCCGGCATGTCCTGGAATTTCACAAATTGCCTAATGATGGGTACCAAGCACCTCACAAGGACCAAAGAAAGGTCGCATGTCATCAAGCAAAGGTCCCCGGACGAAATTAGGGTATAACAGTTGCCCCTCTTTACTTGTCTTTTATTGGAGATAAAAGGAAAGTAAAGATAAGACACTAATTTCGTTCCTCTCGATTTGACGAGAGTCGCGGGTGACCATAAAATCTCCACATGCAAATGACTTGTTGTTCCCAGAATTTCACAAATTGCCTAATGATGGGTGCCAAGCACCTCACAAGGACCAAAGAAAGGTCGCATGTCATCAAGCAAAGGTACCCGGACAAAAATTAGTGTATGACACTAATTTCGCTCCTCTCGGTTGACGAGAGTCGCGGGTGACCATGACTTGTCGTTCCCGGATTTTCACAAATTGCCTAATGATGGGTGCCAAGCACCTCACAAGGACCAAAGAAAGGTCGCATGTCATCAAGCAAAGGTACCCGGACGAAAATTAGTGTATGACACTAATTTCGCTCCTCTCGGTTGACGAGAGTCGCGGGTGACCATGAAATTTCCGCATGTAAATGACTTGTTGTTCCCGGAGGAACAAAAGGTGCAGAAGACTATGTCAGCCTCTGCATGCTATCAAGCGTTCTGTCTTACAGATAGCAAAAGAATGTTTATACGGATAACCACTCGGGTATTTCCGCGTATCATCGGGCCCGCCGCCTCTGGATGATACAAGGGTGCAGAATGACCAAACTTGGTCTCTGCTTGTCATCGGGCCCGCCGCCTCTGGATGACAAAAGGGTGCGGATAACCGTAAGGTATCTCCGCGTATCATCGGGCCCACCGCCTCTGGATGATACAAGGGTGCAGAATGACCAAACTTGGTCTCTGCTTGTCATCGGGCCCGCCGCCTCTGGATGACAAAAGGGTGCGGATAACCGTAAGGTATCTCCGCGTATCATCGGGCCCGCCGCCTCTGGATGATACAAGGGTGCAGAATGACCAAACTTGGTCTTTGCTTGTCATCGGGCCCGCCGCCTCTGGATGACAAAAGGGTGCGGATAACCGTAAGGTATCTCCGCGTGTCATCGGGCCCGCCGCCTCTGGATGATACAAGGGTGCAGAATGACCAAATTTGGTCTCTGCTTGTCATCGGGCCCGCCGCCTCTGGATGACAAAAGGGTGCGGATAACCGTAAGGTATCTCCGCGTATCATCGGGCCCGCCGCCTCTGGATGATACAAGGGTGCAGAATGACCAAACTTGGTCTCTGCTTGTCATCGGGCCCGCCGCCTCTGGATGACAAAAGGGTGCGGATAACCGTAAGGTATCTCCGCGTATCATCGGGCCCACCGCCTCTGGATGATACAAGGGTGCAGAATGACCAAACTTGGTCTCTGCTTGTCATCGGGCCCGCCGCCTCTGGATGACAAAAGGGTGCGGATAACCGTAAGGTATCTCCGCGTATCATCGGGCCCGCCGCCTCTGGATGATACAAGGGTGCAGAATGACCAAACTTGGTCTCTGCTTGTCATCGGGCCCGCCGCCTCTGGATGACAAAAGGGTGCGGATAACCGTAAGGTATCTCCGCGTGTCATCGGGCCCGCCGCCTCTGGATGATACAAGGGTGCAGAATGACCAAATTTGGTCTCTGCTTGTCATCGGGCCCGCCGCCTCTGGATGACAAAAGGGTGCGGATAACCGTAAGGTATCTCCGCGTATCATCGGGCCCGCCGCCTCTGGATGATACAAGGGTGCAGAATGACCAAACTTGGTCTCTGCTTGTCATCGGGCCCGCCGCCTCTGGATGACAAAAGGGTGCGGATAACCGTAAGGTATCTCCGCGTATCATCGGGCCCGCCGCCTCTGGATGATACAAGGGTGCAGAATGACCAAACTTGGTCTCTGCTTGTCATCGGGCCCGCCGCCTCTGGATGACAAAAGGGTGCGGATAACCGTAAGGTATCTCCGCGTATCATCGGGCCCGCCGCCTCTGGATGATACAAGGGTGCAGAATGACCAAACTTGGTCTCTGCTTGTCATCGGGCCCGCCGCCTCTGGATGACAAAAGGGTGCGAATAACCGTAAGGTATCTCCGCGTATCATCGGGCCCGCCGCCTCTGGATGATACAAGGGTGCAGAATGACCAAACTTGGTCTCTGCTTGTCATCGGGCCCGCCGCCTCTGGATGACAAAAGGGTGCGGATAACCGTAAGGTATCTCCGCGTATCATCGGGCCCGCCGCCTCTGGATGATACAAGGGTGCACGTCACATGACCTCAGGGTCAGTATGACAAAGATTATGGGGCGGCCGACAAAAGCAAGGCTCTTGCTCCTACGTATCCTCCAATGAGGAACTCAGACCTACGTAGTTCTGGATAACTTGTGAGACTTGAAAAAGTCTCCACCAGAAGATGCCTACATCTCCGGAAAGGGCGCAGATGACCATATTGGCCTCTGCTTATCAATCACACTCGAGGTGCGGATAACCGTAAGGTGTCTCCGCGGGCTACCAGCTCTTGGGTCATGGTAACAGAAAGCGGTGCGGTCGACAAAAGCGAGGCTTTTGCTCCTACGTATCCTCCCATGAGGAACTCAGACCTACGTAGTTCTTGATAACTTGTGAGACTTGAAAAAGTCTCGGTGTTTTCTCCACTAAAATGCAAACATGCTTTAGCAAAGAGACAAATATTCCAACTGATTTAGAGCAGCATATGCTTTTTTGAGTGAGAAACAATGCGTCTACCGGGGAAGAAGAGTCTGCTGATGAAATCTCCCATAACCATAAATGAGATCTTGGATGTTAGCATTTCGTTTCTAAATGACCATTTAGAGGAAACACTGGGTTCGACAAAAATAGAAGAAAATCACTCAAAGTGTATCAATCTCGCACAGGTAAGTGTTTCATCCTAATTCCGGACCATAGATATGTCATGACTTGACTTTGCAAATTATTTCCTATCAAATCAAAAATTACATGCGTGATCATGGATCAATAGGGCTTCCCTTGGGAATGGTTTTTTTTTTTTTTGGTGGTTTTTTTTTTCGGCTTTTGTGTGTTTTTGGCCTTTGATTTTTCTGGCTTTTTCTTTTTCCGTTTTTTTTTTGTTTAGTGCGGGGTGAGAAAAAAAAAGTCGCTAGCGCACGGGATTTTGGTTGGTAATCAAAGGGAGAAGACCATTTTAGGTCGTGGTTTCCTTTCCTTCTTTTTTTGTTCATTTGGTGACAATTCTGTATTGTTCAGATATTGTCCGGTCCAAAGACCTCTCTGCACATTTCTTCTGGTTTCTTTGACCAGGAGCTTTCTTCTTTTTTACTTTCTCCCATTCTTTGGTTGGGAATTTTCTTTCTTTTCTTTTTTCTTTCTCCCACTCTTTGATTGGGAATTTCCTTGCTTCCTTTTTTCCTTTGATTGGAAATTTTCCTTCTCTTTTTCTTTGATTGGAAATTTTCCTTCTCTTCTTTTTTGCTTCCGAGGGTAAGGATTGACATTCTCACCCTGGGTCAAGGTTTATGGTGAGTCAGGATTTTGGCTCAAGACTTGTAGAATGGCTAGGCATGATACATGTCAGGGTTTGGTTTGGCTCAAGGATAAAAGGGATGCCCCACATTATTTCCATGACACAAATGCAAAAATGATGATTTGGAAATTTTATGCAAAACTGGTCATGCATGCACCTATGTGGACACTCAAGTGTCAAATTTTTATGGTCATGTGATGCTAAGGCTCAGGATTCATTTCCTCTATTTTAGTCAACCCAATGTTTCCAAAATATGTTCTTTTATCCATTTGTGCATTCATCCAAGTTCATTTCGGGCGTCCGGGAAAATTTCACAGCATTCACCCTTCAGGTGTACACACATTTTTTTTCAAAAACTAGCTATGATCAGCGAATTTTTCTTCAAAGAAAAGTTGGAAGTCATCTCTTTTCAAAAGCATGTTGGTTTTTCAGCTAGACAACTTATTTTTCTTTTCCTTTTTTATCATTTGTTTATTTCTTTTTCTTGTTTGTTTTTTTTTTCCCCTTTTTTTTTTCATGAGGTATTTTGCTACCTAAACATGTGTATATTTTTGTGAGGTATTTTTGCTATATACATGCATATCCAAGGTATCTTGCCACCTAAACATACATATATATGTTTTGTGAGGTATTTTTTTGCTACATACACGCACATCTAAGGTATCTCTCTACCTAAACATACAAATATATATTTTGTGAAGTAATTTTTTGTTTACATACACGCACATCTAAGGTATCTCTCTACCTAAACATATATATATTTTGTGAAGTATTTTTTTGTTTACATACATGCATATCTAAGGTATTTTCACTACCTAAACATACATATATATATTTTGTGAGGTATGACTACCTTCCGAGCTTGCACTTGTTTTATTTAAATCCCCAGGATCATGAGCAACTAGGTGCGTCCTACTATAAAAAGTGATCAAATAACAAGCATAGATTCAAAAGGTACTAGGTTGCCTCCTAGTAGCGCTTCTTTAACGTCTTGAGCTGGACGCCTTATGACTTGTCGGTCACTGACCTAGTACTTTGCTTACCTTTGGCTCTGGACTTGGTCGCCTGCTGGTCGGCCATGTGTCGTAGGCAACGCTCTAACCTTTTTGCGGATGAGCTGAGGTGAACTCTAGAGGTGGTGGCGGTGTGTCTATTGCCCGCTACCGGCCATCCCAATGCTGCTGTGGTGTTTCGCCCTGCGCCTGCCTGGGGGCGCAGTACTTCTTGATGAAAGCTCGATTAGTAGGGGGCCTGATGCCCTTGCTGGAGGTGACAGGTACTCCGTAGAACTGACAGAGACCCGTAATTAGAGCTTGACAACTCCAAGACCCTGTTGGACTTCTTCGGGTCCACTGGGTGTCTTGCAGGCGCGATCCCTGCAAATAATAGATGAAATCAGAAATCAGTTGAGCGATGTGCATACTTACCTATGATGATGTGACCTTGTCGGGGGGGTACGAGCACCCTGTAGGACTGATAGAGGCCCGTAACCAGAGCTGGAAACCCCAGGGCCCTGTTGGACTTTTCCGGGTCCACTGGGTGTCTCTTGGGTGCGATCCCTGCAAACAATAGATGGTATCAGAAATCAGTTGAACTATATGCATACTTACCCATGTTGGGACGACACAGACCAACTGATACTTTTGCAGGGGGAGATTGGCATTGCGGTCGCTGGGCAGAATGTTGCTAAGTACCAATGTCATCTATATCTGTGTAAGAGTGGTCATGTTAGTGCGCATGATCCGCACTCATCTCTTTGCAGCGGCACGGGTGAAATCTTGCCCCGGTATGCATAGTAGCTGTGTGATAGCCTCCCTCTCTGGTTGTGCTCGCACAGTTGGCCCTCCTCCAATATCAGGGGGTGGCGCAGGAACCGTTAAAAGGAAACTACTGGCCCCTTAATCGGAAGTGCAAGTCTCGGTTAAGCATTTAAGGGCAGAGGACCTTAAATTCTTTTAAGGTGTGGATGTCGAGCACACTGAAAATGAGGACACGTAGCCCTCTAAAGGTGAGGGCGTGCAGCCCTCTCAAGGCGAGGAGGTGTAGTCCTCTGGAGGTGAGGGCGTGCAGCCCTCTGCTGGCGAGGACGTGTAGTCCTTTCAAGGTGAGGGCGTGTAGCCCTCTGACGGTGAGGGTAACTAGTACCCAAGGTGAGGACGTGTAGCCCTCTCAAGGCGAGGACATGTAGTCCTCTGGAGGTGAGGGCGTGCAACCCTCTGATGGTGAGGGTAACTAGTACCCAAGGTGAGGACGTGTAGCCCTCTCAAGGCGAGGACATGTAGTCCTCTGGAGGTGAGGGCGTGCAACCCTCTGATGGTGAGGACGTGTAGTCCTCTCAAGGCGAGGACGTGTAGTCCTCTCAACGGTGAGGGCAACTAGTACCCAAGGTGAGGGCGTGTAGCCCTCTCAAGGCGAGGACATGTAGTCCTCTAGAGGTGAGGGCGTGCAGCCCTCTGATGGTGAGGACGTGTAGTCCTCTCAACGGTGAGGGTAACTAGTACCCAAGGTCCACCCTTATGAGAAAGCAAGAGATCGACTCATCGAAAGGGCCGGTCATCCCAAATCCACAAGATTTGGACATTAGATGTAGGAAATCTATGCAGTTAACATGATTTTTAGGGATGCAGATGCATGCAACCTTTGTCGTGAAATTTGGTAAATGCGGACTTCATTTGAAACAATGCAATGTAATGGAAAGTTGTACAATGTTCATGACATTCTTTCCCTATTTTGTGATTTTGATTTTGATTTAATTTTTTTTTGGAAAACACAGATTGACTGTCCTTTTGAAAGAGGTGATAATTCATGCAACCTCACCCTATCTTTTTTGCAAATCTCTCCGGGAACTCCCTCAGAGTGTGTGTTCTGTTTGATTTAGTCACTTGACCATTTTGGAGTGACGGCAATGGAGTCGTTTGATGTTTGATCAATCCATTGAAATCCTAGGGTTTGTCCCCCCCCTTTTTTTTGTTAAAAACATCGATGGGTGAGAACTTTTGATCGGCCCCTATGTTCACTTGAGGCTCATGCACAGTGCCCCTCATTGCCCCAGTGTAAGGCTTTAAGGTACCAATCGTTGTCTTTCGTCATGACCTTGTAGCTGGGAACCTATTGAGTGAGAACTTCTAATCTGCCCCTAGGTTCGTTTGAGGTTCATGCACGATGCCCCTCATTGCCCCAGTGTAAGGCTTTGAGGTACCAATCGTTGTCTTGTTTTCATAGCCTCGTAGTGAGGAAGAATGAAAGAAGCAGTTGATTCTTGCAAAAAGAATTTTCCAAGGACGAGAAATAGTTGAAGGATTTTTTGATGGATTAAGTCAAATGACTCCTATGTAGAAGCAAGATGTTTTGATGTCTTGATGATGCTAAAGGATCAAGTGCTTCTAAGTTTTATTCAAGACAAGAATCCAAGAAAGTCAAGATATATGATCAAGTTGATTTCTAGAATCTTTTGGAAGAAGTTTCCAAATTGAAAAAACAAAAGGTTTGACCAAAGAATTCTATCATTTCAAATTGAGATTTGCTCTCCGGTAATCGATTACCAGCAGCTGAAAATGTTTATAATAGTCACTAGAAATTTGAATTCAAAATTTATAATGTGTAATCGATTACACATGGATGGTAATTGATTACCAGCAATTTATTCAAATTTTAAAGCCTGTGATCTATTACACAAGTCTTGTAATCGATTACCAGAGGAGATTTTCAGAAAATAATTTCCAAGAGTCACATCTATTCAAATGGTTTATGAATGGCCATCAAAGGTGACTTGGAAACACGAATTTAAAGAGAGTTTTCATTGCCCACAAAGTTTATCCTCTCAAAAGATTAAGAGTTTTTCTGAACTGAACTGTCTTATCCTCTCAGAAAGATTCCTTGGTCAACCACTTGCATATTCAATAAGGAATTTTGATTGGTCTTCATTGTACAATCTATCCTTTTTAAGAGAGAATTCTTCTTCTCTTCTTCTTACTTCTGAAAAGGGATTAAGAGACTGAGAGTCTCTTATTGTAGAGGATTCTTGAACACAAGGGAACGGTTGTCCCTGTGTGGTTCAGACTTTGTAAAAGGAGTTTTACAAAGAGAGTGGAAAATCTCAAGTGGGTTTCTTGAGGACTGGACGTAGGCGCGAGAAGTGGCCGAACCAGTATAAATCAAGTTTGCATTCCTCTCTTCCTTTAAACTTCTTTTATTGCTATTTATCTTTTGCTTTAAAGAAGTTTATTTTGAATAGTCTTTTGAGTAATTCATGTTAAGGGTGCATTGTTAATCCAAAAAGAAAGAGTGATAGTTCAATTGGGGAATAGTCTTTGCATCTTAATTCAACCCCCCTTTTTCTTAAGGTAACTGAGGCCATTTGTCCAACATCCTATTCTTGATAACTCACTTCTCTCTAAAAAGACAAAATGAGGTCACATGAATGTCTATATTTTTACTTGAAAACACAGTCAATCAAATGCCTTTTTATTTTTTATTTTGAAACCTATTTTTTATTTTGAAACTTATTTGTTTTGAACTTTGCTCATTGTTTTACGGCACCCCGTGCAAGATGAGTAATCTCTGATTGAACGGTCTTGGAAGTCAACACTCAGGAGCGCAGGTTGCTTGAGCAAACAGACCAATGGCTTACACCCACATTCCGGTGAAAGTTGAATAAGCAAACATGCGTTTGTGAGAGGATGAGGGACAAAGATATCAACTTTATCCATTTCATTTAACATTGTAGCTGTGGTTTACAATAATGGCATAAACTTGGAAACCCTGATGAGTCATTAGGGACACCTAACAACAGCTTTCAAAATTGCCCCATGTGTGGCATCTCTTGTCAATGTCAGGATTTACACGCAATTCTCCTCAAATTTCAGCCAGCCCGCATCAATTAGACCTTTCACCTTACGCTTCAGAGCCCTACCATGCTCAATGGAACGCCCCGGGGCTTCTCCGTGACAAGCACACGTTGCGTTCGAGTCGTATTCTCGGAGAAATGGAGGTTGATGAACCTTGGATAGGGTTATGGCTACCATTGAATTATCAAGTAGATATGGGAGCAAGTCAGCATAGGACACTGGAATTGGGGTGAATTCTATAGGCTTTCTCGCTGCAAAATTCGCTTCTTGGTTGGTGTTTTTTGGTTTGTGCTAAAGGTGGTGTTCGTCATTGGAAGTGCGGTAGACAGACTTTGTGGTAGATTTAGGGATGACCTTTGTGGATAACTGGGTGGTGGGTAAGGAGAAAGTTTGTTATTGGCTGAGTAAAGATATTGTTGGGTTGGTGGGAAACTTGGCCGTACAGGAATGGTAGTCACAGCATGGGTTTCTGCCTCATCCTCACCCTCTTTATTTGCCCCAGTTTTCTCAGTCGTCCTAGTAGGATGATCAAATTTGCCTCTTTTCGGACCCACATTGATCCTTTCACTGGCGAAGACCAAATCTGCAAAGCTTTGAGGGTGCGCAGCCCACCATCTTTTCATAGTAGAGTATCGATAATGTGTCTACCATCACGATCATCGTCTCCCTTTCCATTATTGGGGGTACCACCTGGGCCGCCAGATCCCTCCACCTTTTGGGCGTGTTCTTTGAAAGATCCGTCCCCCTTTTTGCAAATTTTCTGTAGTTGCATCCTATCCGGAACCATATCAAAATTGTACTGATACTGCCTAACAAAGGCAACCATTAGGTCCTTCCAAGAATGGACTCGGGAAGATTCCAAGTTAGTGTACCAGGTAACAGCTACCCCAGTAAGACTTTCTTGGAAGGAATGTATTAGCAATTCCTCATCTTTTGCGTATTCCCCCATCTTCTGACAATACATCTTTAGATGGTTCTTGGGACAAGTAGTCCCCTTGTACTTGTCAAGGTCCAGCACCTTGAACTTGGGAATGACCATGTTTGGGTATTAGGAACAACTTTTCTAGGTTAGCAAAGGCATAATCTTCACCTCCTTCAATGGCCCTGAGCCTTTCCTTTAGATGATCCGCCTTTCCCTTTTCGGCCATAGCAGGAGGGGCTCTTCCCACCGCAAAATGCAATGGTTGTGGTTGTGGGCGAAACTGAGGGCCCTCCAAAGTGTTTTCAAAGGGTATACCACCAACTGCTTGCCCTTCAGTGGCATATCCGAGCCAAGGCTCGAAGTCAGCTAGATTGTGGTGGGGAATTTCATGTGTCTCCCCCATGGTTTGAGAGATATGTGCCTGATGAGGTTATTGGTTCTCAACGAGTATCGGAGTGGAGTTATTGAGATTTTCATTGAGAGTGTATGCCACATTGGGTGGTGTATAGTTTGGGAGGCAAACCATATGGCGGGAAGGCGTGCTTGTTTTGAATTTGCACATCATGGGGTCATCCGTACTTCCCAAATCTTTGCCTACCATATTTGAGGTTGGATGATTCATTTGCTTGAGGCCAGATGGGAGCATCGGGTTCACCTTAGCGACAGCGCTAGTAGCGGCAACTATAACCGCATTGGCTTCCATTATCTTCTTCATGCTCATCATGGCCTCCATCATTGTGGCCATTTGCTCTTTCATGGCCTCCATGTCGGCCTTCATCTTCTCTTGCACCTCCTCTGCTTCACCCATTACTCTAGCTCTAGCACGAGATTCGGTAAGGGTGCCGTAAAGCATGTTTTTTTCTTTTTGATAACAATGATTAAGTTCATTTTATTTTATTTTATTTTATTTTTCAACGAAAGAATGCAATGAGCAATGCAACCAATGAAAAGCATGGATGTATGCGAATGATGTACAGTTGAAGTATTGCGAATTTTTACGCAGGATATGGGGTTGAATCAATTTAGATTTTCAACATGGTCCATGACATCTTTGTCAAGGTGAAACTGGAAGTAACAAGGACATAAACAATCCTAAATATGTTTGGCAGTAGACGAAGCAGTGATGTGACTCGATTCATCTTTTGCCCCAATTTTGCAAGACGGTTACTTCCATATTTCAACTTGACTTGATGAACCTTTTTGTAAAAGCATGAGCTTGGTTCAACCCCGTAATCCAAGGAATGGCAATTCTGATCGCCAATACTTCAACAACATCTCATAGGGATGAATGACTCGGGCATACTTTAAGCTATGCATGGAAAATGTAATTATGAAATTGAGATGCCCGAAGAAACATCCTTTCTTAGTTAAACATGCATTAGGTACCATGTTCAATCATTTTGTTTTTAAGTGAAATGGGTTTATGATCCCAACATGGTTGGCTCATGGTACCGAATATATGCAACTAAGAATGCAGCGTGAATTTTCGTACTTCCCTTTTTTTGTTTTTGTTTTGTAGAGGAAAATACAAGGATCATGTATGAGCAAACAAAAAGTATGTTGAACGCATATGATGATGCAATGACTCATGCAAAATGGGAATGTGATAACGGACAAATGCAGGAACGATATGTTCATTATGATGCTGAAGAGATGTTTATGCGGTGCATGATATGAATGCATTTTACGGACACGGGAGCCCGGAAAATTATCTCTTCTTACTCGCGCATTTGGGGGCACAGTGCCCCATATGTACAATTAAGAAGGTGATATGGACCTTCCGGCTTCCCGTGACAAAGGACGAGACCAACATACAATGCATGCTAGAGATAAAATGCGGGAGTGACTTGATTCGCACTGATTTTTGGAGTAAAAACGTGGGATAAACTCATTTTTTTCAAAAAGTTATAACTAGTCAAGATCTGAGCGACAATACAAACTTCCTAGCGGTTTCTAATCATATGGTACATTAAGTCTATCATATGCTGACAATAGCTGAGAAGTCCGTGGATCTCCTCGGGGGCGGAGTAGGTGTCCGCCACTGCTTTGGCCTTGGCTAGCAATCGGGGAAGTTCTTGACTCCTGTTCAAAGTAAGAGCAAATCAGTCCGTCCACATTGTTGCCTCTTGGTGCAATGAATCAATTACCCTTTCCCTTTTCGACGCACGAGCGGTGACCTTGTAGCGGATAGACGGGCCTACCTTCTTGGAGAAAAAAGGTGTGAAACCAGCCACACATAGAGAGCCAGTGCACAACAAACAATTCTTGCGCTGCTCTTTTCACATCCCCGGTCGAATGTGTCATACATGGCCAAAATGGCGACGACCAGGCTTTCCTTGCCATGATGAAAGGCGAGGAAAGCGTCAATCGCTGCTAGGTCCACTAACCCTTCCATATTCGGAAAGAGGACAACTCCAAAGATAAAAAACGCCAAGATGTCAATAAAAGAAAGCCCATTCGCCTTGATTTTCCAAGGCCTTTTCCCTTTCCTCCAAACACTTCCTTGGTACTCCGACTACTCCATTTCTGTTTTGCTTTAGATGTTCCAACTCTTGTGCTGAGATTTTCACTACCTTGGCAACTCTTTTCGTGGAGGGATAGAACCCAAAGAAAAGATATGGCTTCCTTCCTCCCAGTTGGCATCCCAGGATTTCTTCCAACTCTTTCACAGTCGGCACTAGCTGGAAGTCCTCAAATGTGAAGCACCTTAGGGGCTGGTCATAATACTGGGAAAGGGATGCAATCGGTTCCATGGAGACTTCTACCCTAGCTAGGTCCCAAATCTTACCATAGGCTTTGCGGAAGGCTTGCCGTTGAAGTTGACCCATTAATTGCCCCAACTTTCGTAAACTGGTGACCTCTAAGCTCTTGATTTTGACTTGATAAAACCTCTTTTTAAGCGAAGGCTTTTGACTTGATCCCATGTTTTACTAAAGTGAAATAAAATCTAGTGCGAATCAAAACTCCGACATCTATCATGGGTGGAATGGATGAATGCATGAAGGAATGCATATGACATGGATGCAATTTATGAATACGGGAGCTCGGGAAATTGTCTCCTTCTTAGATACAACGTCTTGGGGTAGCAAAGTGCCCAACGTATGTATTTAAGAAGGTGACACGGACCCTCCGTTGGTTTGCCCAAGAGAGGGGATTAAGACGGAACCCACACATGATGCACATGCGAAAGGTACAATACGGGGATGTACATAGTATGATAATATTCACTGAACATAAGCAAACAGGTATATGATACTTATGCATGGCAGTGTGAAAAATGGCACGCAGCGTGTTTGCTCCGTGCCCCTATTTAAGGGACCTATAAGGGAGAGAACTAACTAGGCTTTTAGCAATAATCCCCAAGGTAGTCATATCTCTCTTGATGGTTTCTAGAGGTATCATCCCCTTCGAAGAACATATTGCAGCAGTAGGGACTACTAGCAACAATAAGTTTTCAAAGAGAAAAGCTCTAGATGAGGGTTCACTGTAATCAAGCAAGTCGGAGACCTAGCATGATCACAGATTCACCTCCACTCCTTATGTTCCCATGAACCCGGGTATAGGGCCCTTTTTCACTCACAGTGTGTGCAAATAGTGTTAGTGTTTGTGTGCATCAAATGAATAAATATTTACCTCATGCATACATTCTAAAACACACTAAAAGCAACAAATAGTTTATATACACAAGAACATAAAACAAATAAAGGGAAACCAACAAAGGAGAAAGTCATGATAAAACATTGCACAAGATTAAATGGCCTAACTCTCTAAAAAACAGTCCCCAGTGGAGTCGCCAACTGTCGCAACCTACCCTTCGGCGGGAGGGCGATGCGTGACTCGCGGGATGCGTGTTCCACGAAAGGAATACGCGCGGAGTCGCCACCAACGTTTATTTGAGGAAAACGTCGGAAAAACCGGAAAAGACGCGATCTACGAACTTTTAAGTGAAAGGTTCGGGAGTTGTATTTACGCGCGGGGAAGGTATTAGCACCCCACACGTCCGTCACAAGGGACGACAGCCTTTAATCGAATGTGCAAACATGACTTTGATTTTTATGTTCCCTTTTATGTCCTTATATCCTTTATACCCTTTTTATATTTTTTCTTTTTTGTGGTCGACAAGGGTGTTTCCCTTTGCTCCTACGTATTCCTCAATTTGGGATGAGAAAATCAGACCTACGTAGTTCTTTCGGAACAAAGTGTTTGGTTTAAGTTTGTTTTTTGTCTTTTTTGCAAAATATGTTTTTTATTTGAACAAAAGGTCATTTAAGGTGTTGGACCATTAAACGGTCTTTTGATTTTGAAAGGAGAGAAACGTTAAGGCATTGGACCATTAACGATCTCTTGTTTTTGAAAGGAGAGAAACGTTAAGGCATTTGGACCATTAACGATCTCTTGGGGTGGTCGACAAAAGCGGGGCTTTTGCTCCTACGTATCCTCAATTGCGATGAGGAAATCAGACCTACGTAGTTCTTGCAAAAGCGGTAAAGTCACATGTTGATTTTATGCTTTTGAACGGTCCATGTTAACCGATAAAAGCAAAGAGGACCGTTTAAGGCGTTGGACCTTAAAACGGTTTTTAGTGATTTTCGGACAAAACTTGATTTGTGAGTCTATTTTAGTCTTAGTTTCACTTTGGTTATTAATCAATTCATTCAAGGAAACTTCCAAAGAAAAACGTCCGATTGATTTTTTTAATTTATTTTATTCAAAGATATTTTGATTATTTTATTATTATTTTTCAAGATATTTTGATTATTTTATTATTATTTTACTTTTTTTGGTTTAACCGAGGTTATAGCGTGAACGATCGGTTAGATTTCGTTTTAACAGTGATTAAACGAGATTACAACACAAATGATTGGTTGAAATTCATTTTATCATTTATTAGACGAGAAAACGGCTTCAATAAATGGTTAAAGCACGTTAAAAACGGAAGAAAAGAAAACTGAAAGTAAATGAAATTAAAGTGAAAGTAGACAAAACAAGAAATGAATTGAAAGTCTCGAATTCGAAAACTTACCCGTTGAAGAACGAAGAACGAACGAAGAACGGATGAAGAACGGTGAAGAACGATGAAGAATTTCCACAGAATCGCTTACGGAAGCGTTTCGGAAGCGCCTCGGCTTAGATTTTCTTCACGGAAACGATTTTTCCAAGCAAATTCGAAAGAGAGAGAAGTGCCAAAGGGGCTGAACATTTTGAAACAGCTCCCCCCTCCCCTATTTATAGAAAAAAAGGGAGGTGCTTGCCGCCCAAAGACTTAATGAAGAAGATTTCTAAGCGCACCCGAATTACTAAGTTCACCCCCCTTTTCGTATTTTACGGAAAAGTTACGGAAGCCTTACGGAACTGTTTTCGAATTTGATTTTCATCTTTTTTCTCTTCCCTTTCACCAATGTTAAGTGGAATATGCTTACCCAAGGTTTTCGGAAATTTTACGGAAGTATTACGGAAGCCGCGGAAGCCCCGAAAACCATTTTTCAAAAAACGTGGAGGAGCTTGCCGCCCAGTTGCTTCCTCCTTAAGCAACCCAACTTCCAAAATGTTCTAGAAGGGCCTAGATTTGAATTGCTATTTACACCCCTATCTTGATAAGTTCACCCCCTTACCTTTTTTGGTGATTCTTTTTTCGTAAAGTTACGGAAACTTACGAATCTCGTAACGATACTTGTTTTCTTTCCGTAATGTTACGGAACCTTGCGGATTACATAATCATCCCCTTTTTGACTTACGGAATGTTACGGAATCTCACTTAATTATGCAACGATGCTTCCATTTGATTTCCGGTGTGTCACGGAAACTTACGGATTGTGCATCAATATTTTTTGGTTTTCCGGCATGTCCTGGAATTTCACAAATTGCCTAATGATGGGTACCAAGCACCTCACAAGGACCAAAGAAAGGTCGCATGTCATCAAGCAAAGGTCCCCGGACGAAATTAGGGTATAACACCTATGAACATTACTTTCTTAAGAATGTTTTATGTACTTGAGGATCGAGTAACTATTCCATTTCTTTTGTACTACAAGTCAAGTGCAAAAGCACTTGTCTTCCCAAGGTTGGATGTTAAAGCAGTATCGTCCAATGATTGTTACTTTGTTTTTCATTCAGAGTCTTTCAGTTCATTCTTTTCTTCTTGTATCTCATATATATATATATATATATATGAACATGTAGCTTAAGCATGAAAGGTTAATACATAAAATTTATACTTTGTTAATGTCATACCCTAATTTCGTCCGGGGACTATCATTTGTTGATCTTTTGATCCTTGCTAGTCAACTAACGGTGTTAAATGCTAGTTATAGTGCGGAATAGATGATCATTCAGTGTTTTGATCAAGAATGCGAAAAATACCAAAAAAAATGAGGGGCAAAAGGTCTTTTTATTGAGTTTCCTAGACCTTAGCTCACCCAGGCTAGCCCCTGGCTCGCCTGGGCCACCAAAAGACTTCCATGTTAAGTAACCTGCTCACCTGGGTGAGCCAATTACTTCATGGCTAAGTCTCAGCTCGCCTGGGCGAGCTGTCAGTCCCCCAAATGTCATTTTCGGCTATAAATGGGCATTCAATATTGAGAGGTTTTTGAGAGAAATAAGAGAAAAGAAGAAAGAAGAGAAAAATGAAGCCGAGGCTCTACCAAATCGCAATTGTGATCAACCTCTACATCATTCCCCATTTGGTGTTCTTCGTGCTACCATCGGTTAGTTTTGTTTTTGAAGATTGAATGTGATCTATGTACCCTTAGGCCCCCCCCCTTGTTGTTTTGTACACATTCATCTTCTCCATCTATCATCGTCTATCTTTTTTTCTTTATAAAGTTCAATCTTAACCGATCACTAAGTGTTGTAAAGTTATCTTAAAAAATGATTGAAGGTTAATAAACAAAACCAAGATAAAACCAACTCATAACTAATTTCTTTTTATCAAATATCACTTGGGATCGTTTCAAGGCCCAACGCCTTAACTACTCTCTCCGCTTTTCAAAGTTTAAAACATCGTTTCAAGGTCCAACGCCTTAAACGACTTTTGTTCACAATTGAAATCAATCTTTCAAAAAACATAAAATCAATTTAGCACACAAACTTCCAGACTAAAGAGCTACGTAGGTCTGAATTCCTCATCACACCTGAGGATACGTAGGAGGAAGAGGAACACCCTTGTTGACCCCCCAAAAAAATAAAAAATATAAAAAGGGAAAATAAATAATATTGAAGTCACGTTTTTTTGCACAGTCGATTAAAGGTTATCGTCCCTTATGACGGGCGCGTGGGGTGCTAATACCTTCCCCATGCGTAAACAACTCTCGAACCCTTATTTTCAAAATTCGCAAACTCTTTTTTGGTTTTTCTAACGTTTTCCTCGAACAAACGTTGGTGGTGACTCCCACACGTTTTCCTTTTTGGAAGACGCTCCTTTGGTGTTTCTCCTTGCACTCCCATCGTAGGGTAGGTTGCGGCAAATGGGGACTCCACTGGGGATCTTGTTAGAGAGTTAAGTCATTCAATCAGTGTTCAATGTTTTATCGTGACTTCTTCTTTATTTATGTTCCCTTTTCCCTTTTATCTTTTGTTTTGTCCATGTTCGTATATAACCTTTGCTATATTGTTGTGTGTCTGTCTATCTATTACATTTATAGTTAGAAATATTTTTGTTCCATGCATACATGGCACCTACACCTCACACACACATTGATATATTAGGTCCTATACCCGGGTCTATGTGAGCCATAAGGAATGGAGGTCGATTTGTGGTCATGCTGGGTCTCCGACTCACTTGATAACAGTGAAGCCTCATCTAGAGTTTTCCTCTCTCGGTGATGCATTGCCGCTGATAGTACCTATCGCCATGATGTATTATCTAAGAGGATGATATCTCTAGAGACCGGTAAGGTTACACGAAAGTACCCTTAGGAGTTATCACTAGAAGTGGACTTTTGGATCCTTTCCATTAGATTCCTAAATTAGGGGGGCATATAGCAAACTCACTCTGGCTTGTTCCTTGATCACATCATGCATCTCTTCATGGCATTGTAATGGACATATCATTCCTGCATTTATCATTTATCATATTCATGCATTGCATTTGCATGAGTCATTGCATTATCCTACATCTTCATTTAGCATGTTTTTGTTCTGCCAACTGCATACATTCTATTTTCATCGTTCGCATGTTATGTTCACTCATGCATGATCCTTGCATTTTCCTTCGCAAAAAAAAAAAAAAAAAACAAAAGAAAGAACAAAAAGAAAGTCACAATGAAGAATGAAGTTTACACCACATTCTTAGTTACATGTGTTAGGTACCATGATGATAGCTATAAACAAACCATGTTGGGATTATACATTCATTTCTCTTGAAAAATGATTGAAAATCATGTGAACATGGTACCTAAGGCATTGTTAACCAAGAAATGATGGTTCTTCGGGCATCTCATGTCGATCTCATAATTACATTTGTTATGCATAGCATAAGTATGCCCTATCCATTCATCTCTATAATATATTGATGAAGTATTGACAATCAAAATTTCTATTCCTTGGATTATGGGGTTGAACCAAGCACATGCTTTTAAGAAAAGGGTTTCATCAAGTCAAGGTCAAATATGGAAGTAACCAGCTTGCAAAAGTTGGGGCAGAAGATGGGTTGAGTTTACATAGCTTCTTTGGCTACTGTCAACACATGATTGAGCTAAATAATTTACAAACTTGAGGACTGATGATGTCCATGTTTTATTTCCAGTTTCACTTTGACTCTTACAAGATGTGATGAACCATGTTGCTTTAGTGAAAATTTGAATTGATTTGACCCTATGTTCTACTGAACTCCTATGTAAAACTTGCAATACTTCAACAATGTATCATTCATATGCATCCATGCTTATTTCTCTTTTCACATTGGTTGCATTGTTCATTGCATTTTTTCCTTGAAATCAAAATTGTAATCAAAAGGAAAGAACGTGCTTTACGACGCCCTTACCAAACGGGTGCCGAAGCTAGAGTGATGAGTGAAATAGAGGAGGTACAGGAACAGATGAAGGCTGACATGGAGGCCATGAAAGAGAAAATGACCACAATGATGGAAGCCATGATGAGTATGAGAAAAATGGTGGGGGTCAAATGTTCGCTTCTGGCAAGTGCATTGGATCGCACAAGTAGTATAAAACGGTAAGAATCGAGTATCGAACTCTCGATAGGTGCCTGATGCTAAAAGGATATTTTCTATCTAACAATGCTCATGTGTTCCTATGGTGTCTCCTGAGATGCTAAACCCCGATTCCTCATGATAGTTTAGCCTAATCCTGATCAAGCATCGTCCTTAGATTCCTCTTGTTGGACTAAACTCAATCAAGACCGCATTAAGACAAACATACTACAACTAAATTATCGCACCCCGATTCCTCGTGATAGTATGACAACTTAGCCCTGTCCAATCAAGGTCATCAAAATCAGACCAGTTTCCACTGCTGAATGACCCTAACAAAGCATGCATCTATGTGATCAAGGTAAAGGCATACTAGAATGAAAAGCTGATAGTACAGAGAACACACAAAACATCATTAAATAGATAGAAATATATTTACATCAAGTACCCACAGGGAAGATCCAACAGAGGATTTTAGCTTTCCATAACCAGGAAGCCTCCTTTACAAAAAGAGAAGAACAAGATGAAAGATTTCAAAAATACAAGTGGTGAGGATGTCTCCTTCACCTCTGGGATCTCACAACCACTCACAAACTCATCTCAAGCTCTCAGAACAACTTCCTCTTCAAGCTCTGGTCTCTGCAGATCTTCACATAGCAAAATCTCTCAAAACTCTCTGGAACTTAAACCTTTCTCTCTCTAGAATCACTAGACATGTAAAGCTTAAGCTCTCAGCCCAAACTCTCCTCACAAAATCTGATTTCAGGCTTAAATAGGTGGCCTTGTTTGTGCTCGTGCGCTTAGCGCAATTCTGAACCACTTAGCACACATTAGTGAATTTCGGCTTAGCGCGTGCTTTTCTCGCTAAGCGGATGGATTAAAGCGGTGTGCTTAGTGAGATGAAGCGGTGCGCTTAGCAAACCTGTACAGCTCATCTTCTTTCAGACTCTTCCTCGCGCTTAGCCAATGAGTGTTGCACTTAGCGGATGCTCGCTAAGCCAGCAGATTGGTTTAGCGAGAGAGTGAAAAACAACACTTTTCAAAGTCGCCTAATTAACCTAAAATTGAGAGAAAATGATTATTAAACACACAAAATGGAAGTACTGAGTATTTATTACCTTTACTTAACAGAAAGTACTTATAACACTACAAAATAACCATAAACTGGGGAAGTTTGATACAATTTACACAGGTTTTATACACAAAAGTTAGTCATATTCATCGACTAACATCAACACGACTACAATTATTGCCGCAAGTACTGCCACTGAGGTGGACCAGACTCACTCATGTAACCTCAATCAAGTAAATCATCCAGTCTTGAATATGGTAGGTTAGGGAGGCAAAGCATTGGGAAGTATGGGTGGCCCCTGTTTTGGGTAGGTCCAGAGTAAGCATTCCTTCCCACCATATGGCCTGCCTCCCAAATATACACCACCCAATGTTGCACACGCTCCTGATGACAATGTCGATAACTCTGCTCCCGTACCCATTGAGAGCCAACAACCCTAATTTGGTCATGCACAGGTCCCTCAACCCATGGGGGAGACACATGAAGTACCCCGAGACTGCACTCTAGCTAACTTCGAGCCTCACCTTGGATATGCCATTAAGGGTCAGGCATTTTGTGGCATACCCATGCCAAACACTTCGGGGGGCCCTCAGTATCACCCACAACCACAACCCTTGCATTTTGCATTGGAAAGACTGCCTCCTACCATGTTGGAAAGGGAGAAATTTGATCATATAGAGGAAAGGCTGAGGGCTATTGAAGGAGGGGAAAATTATGTCTTTGCTGACATGGCAGAGTTGTGCCTAGTACCCGACGTGGTCGTTCCTCCAAAGTTCAAGGTACCAGATTTTGATAAGTACAAGGGGACTACTTGCCCCAAAATCACCTAAAGATGTACAACAGGAGAATGGGGGCATACTCAAAAAATGAAAAATTGTCGATGCATTTCTTCCAAGAAAGTCTTACTAGGGCAGCCGTCACCTGGTATACTAATCTGGAACCTTCTCGGGTCCATTCCTGGAAGGACCTAATGGTTGCCTTTATTAGGAAGTATCAGTACAATTCTGATATTGCTCCGGATAGAATGTAGCTACAGAATATGTGTAAGAGGGAGCATGAATCTTTCAAAGAATACGCCTAAAGGTGGAGGGATCTGGCAGCTCAAGTAGCGCCCACGATGATGGAGAGGGAAATGATAACAATGATAATTGACACATTACCAGTGTTCTACTATGAGAAGATGGTGGGTTACATGCCTTCAAACTTTGCAGATTTAGTGTCTGCGGGCGAAAGGATCGAAGTAGGCCTAAAAAGAGGCAAAGTTGATTACGCTGCTTTGATGAATTCTAGTGATAGGAGGCCAGGGGCAAATGGAGGGAATAAGAAGGAGGGAGAAACCCATGTTGTGGCTACCATTCCTACATGGCCAAATTTCCCGCCAGCTCAACAATATCAATACTCAGCCAATATCAGCCCTTCTCATTACCCACCACTCTATCAGCCAAGAACACCCAATCATCCACAAAGGCCACCCCTAAATCAGCCACAAAACCCGCCTGCTGCACATCCGATACCAAACACCACCTTTAATATGAACCAAAATACCAACTAGGGAAGGAATTTTCCAGAAAAGAAGCATGTAGAATTCACCCCAATTCCGGTGTCGTATGCTAACTTACTCCCATATCTACTCAATAATGCAATGGTAGCCATAATCCCAACAAAGGTTCCTCAACCTCCATTTACCCGAGGATACAACTCGAATGCAACATGTGCTTATCATGGAGGAGTTCCGGGGCATTCTATTGAGCATTGTATGACCCTGAAACATAAGGTGCAAAATCTAATTGATGCAGGCTAGCTAAAATTCAAGGAGCATAATTGCTTGTGAATTCTGACATTTGTCAAAGCGACACTATGCGTGGGGAAATTTGAAGGTTGTTGTTAGATGTCTCCAATGACTCATTAGGAATTTCAAGTTTATGCCATTACTGTAAACAACAATCACAATGCTAATAATATGGAAAATTTGATGTCCTTGTCTCTCATTCTCTCACAATTACGTCTTTGCTTATTTAACTTTCACTAGAATGTGAATGTTAGCCGTTGGTTTGTTTGCTCAAGTGACCAGCGCTCCTGAGTTAATCTCCAAGTCTGTTCAATCAGAAATTGCTCGTTCTCCATGTTTGGTGAGGGTGCTGTAAACGACAAGTAAAGTTCAAAACAAAAAGAAAAAATGTTCGATTGACTGTGTTACAAATGTTCGATTGACCTCATTCTTAAAAGTTTTCTTTTTGAGATTTGAGTGGTCTAGAACAAGAGTCATTTGACTTAATTTGTCAATTGAAAATCCTTTAAATATTTCTCGTTCTTGAAAATTCATTTTTGAGAACTGCACAGTTTCTTTCTTTTTTCCTTGCTACAAGGTCATGACAAAAGACAACAATAGATACCTCAGAGCCCTACACTGGGGCAATGAAAGGCACCATGCATGAGCCTCAAGCGAACCTAGGGGCAGATCAGAAGTTCTCACCCGATAGGTTGAAAACCCGAAAGGGCGACATAAGCAAAAATTCGGGTTAATAACAAATAAGAAGAAGAAAGAATCAGGAGCATGTTTATCAGGGGTTTGGTCCCAAAATCTAAACTACAAAAGTATATAGTCAAGATTTGAAATGACACATGGTCGTGTTTCAACATCCCAAACACTAATTTATCCCTTGCTACCCCCTCTGAGCCAAAGCATATTTTTTTTTTCTAAAAACAACAAAAAAAAACAACAAAAACAAAATAGGAACCCTGAGTAGGAACCACCGCTAAACTGGCGGGAAGAGCAATGCAAAAAACACATGCATGAAGTTGGGCAACAATGAAAGGAATAAGAAAAATCTGCCAAAGGCGAGTAAAGAAAAAGAGAGACAAAAGATCTTCGGATTTTACAAGGAAGGCACAAAAAGTGCAATAAGGATTAATGTATAAGACAAAAGGAGTAGAGCCCAACCCAAAAAGGTACAAGCAAAGCTCTCGAGGTTCGTACGCAATGTAACCCTTAAACACTCATTAAGCCTCTCTAATCCTTTCTTTCATAGCCCTCTTACACCTGACTATGTTACAAGCCCAATAAAGCCCATATGAATCAAGGAATGACTAATTTTGCTTTTAAGTTGGGATTTTAGAATGAAACCCACACACGCTTTTGATTGTTGAAATATATATATATATATATATATATATATATATATATATATATATATATATATATATATATATATAAAAGAATCCTCGAGGTTTCACAATTGCACATTTGAGAAAAAAACTCATTCGACCAAGAGCTTGTGGAAAATACCTAAAGACAACTGTGATAGTAGGGTACATCTGATGTTAGTCGCTCATGAAGACTCCTTAGGATTCCTTTTGAATCCAATGGTGACCTTTGTTGTATAAATTCTTTTGGGATCAGCCCATGCCATCAAGTTTCAGTGGAATCGACAGACCCTTGGCATCACTCTATAATCTTAAGTCAGGAAAGTTTCATTTGGTCATACACCAAAGTGTAACCATCCATTGTCATCCTTCCATCGTGCATGCGATCGGTCCCAAAGCCTTATATGTTCTTGCTGTGAAAAATCATCAATGTTTTAAACAAAAGGATAGGGGAAAACCCTAGGATCAATATTTCGGTTGATTGATTAAATGTCAAATGGCTCTATTGTCGTCTCTCCTAAATTGTCAAGTGATTAAATCAAAACATACACTCTAAGGGAGTCCCCAAAGAGATTTGCAAAAAGATAGGATGAGATCTCATGAGTTATTGCGTCCATCAGAAGGAGAGTGTCAATCTGTGTTTTCCACAAAAAGAAAAAAAAAGCAAAAAAAATCAAATCAAAATCAAAATCACAAAAATAGGAAAGAATGTCATGAGCATTACACAATTTTCATGATTCAAAACCTTTTGCATTACTAGCATTTCAAGATGAAGGTTGCATGTATCTGCATCTATATTAGGCTATAAGTGCGTAGATTTCTCTTCATATACCAATTTCCCAAATCTAATGTCCTATCTTCTGAGTTTGGGATGAGAAGCCCTCTCAAAGAGTCGACCTCTTGCTATCTCACAAGGTTAAGCCCTTTGGTACTAGTACCTATTGATTTGTTTCATAGGACTTAAAGTCCTTGCTTTAATCTTTCATAGGACTCAAAGTCATCGCTTTTATCTTTCACAAGACTCAAAGTCCTCGCTTTTTTCACATCACTCAAAGTCCTCGCTTTTATCTCTCACAAAAGGACTCAAAGTCCTCGCTTTTATCTTTCATAGGACTCAAAGTCCTCGTCTTTATCTTTCATAGGATTGAAAGTCCTCTATCATTTAAATTTTAAAGACTTCAATGTCTTCTGTCATTTACGCTTTCAAAAGACTACAATGTCTTCATTTACATTTCAAAGACTTCAATGTCTTCAGTCATTTATACTTTCAAAAGAGTACAATGTCTTCATTTACATTTCAAAGACTTCAATGTTTTCAGTCGTTTATGCTTTTAAAAGACTACAATGTCTTCATTTACATTCCAAAGACTTCAGTGTCTTTAGTCATTTACGCTTTCAAAAGACTACAATGTCTTCATTTATATTTCAAAGACTTCAATGTCTTCAATAATTTACGCTTTCAAAAGACTACAACGTCTTCATTTACATTTCAAAGACTTTAATGTCTTCAGTCAATTACGTTTTCAAAAGACTTCAATGTCTTCATTTACATTTCAAAAGACTTCAATGTCTTCAGTCATTTACGCTTTCAAAAGACTACAATGTCTTCATTTACATTTCAAAAGACTTCAATGTCTTCAGTCATTTACACTTTCAAAAGACTACAGTGTCTTCATTTACATTTCAACGACTTCAATGTCTTCATCCGTTTACGCTTTCAAAAGACTACAATGTTTTCATTTACATTTCAAAGACTTCAATGTCTTCAGTCATTTACGCTTTCAAAAGACTACAATGTCTTCATTTACATTCCAAAGACTTCAATGTCTTTAGTTATTTACGCTTTCAAAAGACTACAATGTCTTCATTTACATTTCAAAGACTTCAATATCTTCAGTCATTTACGCTTTCAAAAGACTACAATGTCTTCATCTACATTTAAAAGACTTCAATGTCTTCAATCATTTATGTTTTCAAAAGACTATAATGTCTTCATTTACATTTACATGTCTTCAATGTCCTCTGCCTTTTACATTTTATAAGACTTCAATGTCTTCTGTCTTTTACACTTTATAAGGCTTCAACGTCTTTTGTCTTTTATAGGACTCAATGTCCTTGTCTTTGTGCTTCTTAGGACTCAACATCCTCTGTTTCTATGCTTTGAAAAAAAAACTTCAAATGTCTTCTGCTCTATAGAAATTCTATGTCTTTTCTTTTTATGCTTTATAGGACTTCAATGTCCTTTTGTTTACAGGTTTCTCTTCCTTGGTTTTTGCCAGTTGCTCGGTCGAATAGCAAGATCGCTCGAACGAAATTAGTGTATGTATCTTTACTTCCCTTTTATTTCCAATAAAAGGTAAGTAAATAGGGGCAACTGTCATACTCTAATTTCATCTGGGGACTATCATTCATTGATCTTTTGATCCTTGCTAGTTGACTTACGGTGTTAAACGCCAGTTATAGTGTGAAATAGATGATCATTCAATGTTTTGATCAGGAATGTTAAAAATACCAAAAAGAAGGGGAAAAAGGGTCTTTTTATTGAGTTTCCTAGACCCTAGCTTGCCCAGGCCAGCCTTTGGCTCGCTTGGGCCACCAAAAGACTTCCATGTTAAGTAACCAGCTCGCCTGGGTGAGCTAGTTACTTCATGTCTAAGATTCTGCTCACCTGGGCGAGCTGCAGGTCCACCAAATGCCATTTTTGGCTATAAATAGGCATTGAGTATTGAGAGGTTTTTGAGAGAAATCGGAGAGAAGAAGAAGAAAGAAGAGAAAAACGAAGCCGAGGCGCTACCGAATCATGATTGTGATCAACCTCTACATCGCTCATCGTTTGGTGTTCTTCGTGCTACCGTCGGTTAGTTTTGTTTTTGAGGATTGAATGTGATCTATGTACCCTTAGGTGTCACCGCCTTGTTGTTTTGTATACATTTATCTTCTCCATCTATCATCATCTATCTCTTTTTCTTTATAAAGTTCAATCTTAACCGATCACTAAGTGTTGTAAAGTTATCTTAAAAAAAGATTGAAGGTTAATAAACAAAACCAAAATATAACCAACTCATAACTAATTTCTTTTTATCAAATATCACTTGGGATCGTTTCAAGGCCCAACACCTTAACAACTCTCTCCTCTTTTCAAAAATCAAAAGATCGTTTTAAGGTCCAACACCTTAACGACTCTCTCCGTTTTTCAAAGTTTAAAACATCGTTTCAAGGTCCAACGCCTTAAACGACTTTTGTTCGCAATTAAAATCAATCTTTCAAAAAAACATAAATCAATTTAACATAAACTTTCAGACTAAAGAAATTCATAGGTCTGAATGCCTCATCGCACCTGAGGATATGTAGGAGCAAGGGCAACACCCTTGTCGACCCAAAAAAAAATATAAAAAGGGAAAATAAATAATATTGAAGTCAGGTTTTTTGCACGCTCGATTAAAGGCTGTCGTCCCTTGTGACGGGCGCGTGGGGTGCTAATACCTTCCCCATGCGTAAACAACTCCCGAACCCTTATTTTCAAAATTTGTTGATCCCTTTTTGGTTTTTCTAACGTTTTCCTCAAATAAATGTTGGTGGCGATTCCCACGCGTTTTCCTTTTTGGAAGACGCTCCTTTGGTGTTTTGCCTCGCACTCCTGTCGTAGGGTAGGTTGCGACAGTTAACATCAAAACCTTAGGGATTTAATTGTTTGGTACAGTTCAATGTAACTTAGACCCAACCGAACTTAACATTTTTTATAAAATAAAGTTTTGTAGTTTGTGGTGGTTTTTAACTCCCAAAAATTGCATTTCAAAATTTAAATTAAAAAAATGACACATAGGTTTGGAGTTATGCAAACCTAACTCCGGATCAAAAAATAAGACATTATAATTTTATACGGACAAAAAATAAAACAAAAATTATATGGACTAAATCTGAACTTTACAAATTTTACAGGAACAAAAAAATACTTTAGGCCATATTATATTTATAGTAACACTTTTTACCTGGCACTATAAGTGACATTCCTTGTAATGATTGTATCCTATATTTCTAAGAATTGACAGATCGTTGTATTGGATATGTATTGTATATGATACTCATATCATATATGTGCATCATAATTCCTAGGCATCGTGCTTTCAATTATACTATTAATTATACACACATTCACATAACAATTTCATGATATAATAAGGTTGCATAATCACACTCAAGTCAATCAACGCAAGGGATATGCTAGGGATAGGTTGTAAACGTCACTTGGGTTATGAATCACAAAACAAAAATGTACGCATGCAAGAAAACACATGCACAAAAACTCTTGCACAAAAATGCATGTGCACAAGGGTGGAACTATTGAATATCGGAGGGGGGCAGCCCCCCCCCAAATTTATTATAGAAAAAATAGTGTTTAAGTATTAATTATTTATTTTATTCTATTTCTTGAAAAAATATTTTATTCCCTTTTTATAGTATTTAATACAAAAATAATGCTATTTTTCTTTTTACACAAATATATCATTTTTTATAAATATTATTTTGTATGGTCTTCATAATTTAAATAATTACATTTTTTATAAAAATATTTGATGTTATTTATTTCCTTTGTTAATATATTTTCCTTTTATAAAACCTATTATTGTTATTTTAAATGCTATAAATATTTACATTTGTAACCAAATGACTTTACTATTCTTTCTTTGATTATAATTGATTCAAGGAATTAAATGTTATTTATGATCAATCTTTTTCTATGAGATAAAGTTACACTACATATGAAATTGATAACTTAATATTTTAGACATATTAATAACTATTCTCCTTTTTTATTACTATTATTCATATATTCTTTTTGTTTCTCTTATCTCATATTTGTTCTTCTTGTCATTGTTAGCTCCAATCTAATTTTGGCTTTGAGTGTATGAGTTTAGTTTTTTTTGTTTTTTACCACATTGTATGTTTTTTTTTTGTCTAAATCAAAGATATCTTTCATTGATCCATGCTTGGTGGGTATAATGTATAAGTCTAGTTTTGAATTTATGAAGTTAAACATTATTATATAAATTATACCAAACATTTATCAAAATTTACTTTAATAGAATTTAGGCTTTTTTTTATAAAATAAATAGTTAATAAACTTTTTTATCATAAAATCATCTAAAATATATTTGACCTCCCTAATTTTTAGGGCTGGGTCCACCCCTGCATGTGCACATAGAACATCATGCACCAACAAAATGGCACACACGCACGAGAAAGTGTAATGCTCTTTTTCCCCAACTTAATTATTTTTAGTAATAAAGCACCGATTTACTTAACTTGCAAAAATACTCTTTAAAGTTTGATTTCATAGACTATTGATCTACATAAAATTTATTTTTTCAAATCATAAAGAGAACATAGTTCAAAATAATAGTTTAGACGATATTAAAAAACCTTTTTTTTATTTTCTTTGTTTGTACTCATTTCAAGCATCATTGTCACATCACATATAATACCTATTTAATAAACCAAAGTAATAAATAGTCATACATGTCATCTATTGAATAAGCATCACAATAACATAAATATTGGTATTAAAAGTAAGGTGTCCAAAATCTCATGAAATTATCTCGTACATGTCAGAGATATAAAATACAATTATATAGAGATATAAAATACAATCATATCAAAAGACAAAAAAGATAAGCACAATACATATACTATATCTAAGCTAACCTCCCCTAAAATACAATAAGACAAAACCTACAAAATCTAGATAGAGTAGCTAACTATCCATATACTACTCTGACAAAGCAAAATCAAGATCACCACTAATCATATCTCAAAAAATCTCCTAAGAAGATCCCTAAGAGGATTCCAGGACGGAATCCTCCTCACGAGTTTTTTTTTTTTTTTTTTTACAGGAATGCACCTTCTCTCCCCATTCTTTTCCCGTTCTACACTAGTTTGTTCCTTTTTTTCCCATACTACACTGCTTTTGGCATGCATGTAGGAAGTCGGGTTTGGCCACCCTGACTTCCGTGCTTGGCCTTTTTTTTAAAAAAAAAATAAAGATATTATAAAATATAAATATTATTATATAAATTTTTTTAATTGGTTTTAAAGTTACTTATTTATTAAATTAATTTTTTTAATCTTGATTTTAATTAATTTTTTTAATAAGAAAATGATATTATTAAATATAATTATTTTTGTTTTATTATTTAATTTACTTAACATATTTTTTAGGTGAATATTGTTTTTTAAAATCTGAATTTTGTATCATATATTTATTTTAGTAAAAAATTTAAAATTTTTAATATAATTATTTTACTAAATATAATTATTTTTTTATGTCATTAGATTTAATTAAAAATGATAAGACTTTTTGTTTAACAATTCATTTATAGAAGAACATTATACTGCATTATCAATAAAATAGTTAAACAATCACATTTGGCTAAGGAAAAACTTAAGATGAAGATATGTTATAACAATTAATTCTGTTATGACCATGTTGCCGGCAAATTCCACATTTTTTTCTACTTTCCCGTTCATTTTCGTCTTTGTCCATCTCAGTAGGAATGTGAGTTAAAACGGGACAACCCTTTGCAGTCCTCTTTCTCCTTGGATCAGGACCCCACTGATCTCCTTCATATTCTTGCCACATTGATTCTTATGCCAGTAAACTAAAGGAGTTGTCATAGACGTGCAAAATGTGTTGTAAAGTGAATAGCGTTGGTACATAGTTCATGGGATTAACATTGATAGATTTACAGGCAGACATCACGTGAGAATACGGTAAGTGTTTAGCCTGATATTCACCACAATCACACTTTTGGAATTGTAACATTACTCTAAACCTTTCAGGTGGTCTGGGTGTTTGAAGTGGGGATTGAGTCTCTGTTATAATAAAAGTGTGATTGTGTCTGTCGAATTCATTTATAATGTGTGTATTAGATTCTTGTTTACCGCTATTCATTGCATCAGAGAGGACTTCAGAATACTGTGAACCGGAGTTGATCATTGCCTGAGTTTGTCGACCTTTAATAGAGAAGAGTTGTGCGCTCTTGAAATATGTCTCCTCAACCAACAATGACACCAACAAATGTCTTGTGTTTTTGAACATGGAATTAACAGACGTAGATAAATTGGTAGTCATATGTCCCCAACATTTCCCCTCATCGAAGCATTGTACCTAATTTTGTTTGGGTAATTGATCAAGCCATTCAGCTGCACTTGGCTTATTCGCATTGATATCCCCAAGATGTCGCCAGTGCATCTTCTCCGTGTATGCATAACCTGTAAATATTCAATCAATCTATTATGTTATAAAATTTGATTGAAAGTAATGTTTAACGAATAAATAAAATAGATTCTCACCAGCCAGCATGAGTGGTTTCTTTAAATGGTTGCAGTTTGAGTTACTGCAAAGAAAGTTTTGTGCAATGTGGCGCATGCAAAAGAAATGGGATGTGTCCTGAACCCATAAGTTACTTGGGTTGTTGTAGGCACTTATAATTGAGGGGTGTCTGTCTGAAATGAGAGAAATGTTAATTTGTGGAGTAACATGTCTTCTCAAATTCTTTAGAAAAAAACCCCAAGTTGAAGTTGTCTCCCCTTCTACAATGTGCGGTAGCTATCAACAGTGTGCCAGTATACTTCATGTAAAGCAATGTATCATCTACTTGTACTATGGGTTTGTAATATGCAAAGCCATTAATGGATGGACCAAAAGACATGTTTAAACATTCTTTTGCCCAATACGATTTCTCCTCCCTCATACACGGATTCTGTTTGAGCAGCGACCACAGTCTCGGGAACACAACATTGCAGAGCTCCCAAAAGTTTTGGCAGGTTGGCATATGATTCTTCCCAGTTTCCATGAATCATCTCCAACGCTCTTTGCTTTGCTAACCATGTCTTCTTGTAGGATGGGGTATAATTCATGAATGTTTTGATCTCTGCAATCAATGTCTTGATGGAGACGGTTGGGTTTGTTTTGACAATTGGTTGGATGATCTCTGCTATGATGTGTTTTTCGAGTTGCCGATGATCTTGTCTAAGCATTGGTGTGAGACAAGTGTGATGACCTCTGATACTCTTGATAATCCATTTCTTATGCCTCTTTGAATTGCATGCGCCTAAGCTCCATGTACAACCATTTTCATGTAATTTACACACGAAGTTTAGCCTTCTCTGGTCAGAGTAAATTGTTCTGCAATCTAAATGATTTCTAATGTTGTATTTTTTGACTGCTCGAATACATTGTGCTTTTTCATCAAAGGCCATGCCAACCTCGAGTGCACCGGTTGGTGGTTGTACATTATGTTGCTGCTGAACAAAATGGTGTCGATCAATGTAGTGTGGTAGGTGGTCAAGGTTCAAGTCTACTGGACACATAGGTTTGTGATATTGCAATGGAGGTGACAGAGGTGTCGTTGGTCTACCAACACCCTCATCATCGCTTTGGTCATCACTTTGGTCATCGCTTTGGTGATTGATGTGATCAAAGAACTGTTGATCCTCATCCTCACTATAATCATCCATGTTTTCATCATGAAATGGTATAATGGGATCTTCGTTAGCGATGGGATGTTCATTTCGGTTTGATGTTTGTGTTTGTGGTTGTTGTGAAGGTGGCGTAAAGAGGGATGAAGGATGGTTTTGTTGGTCAAAGGAGGTTTGTTGGGCATAAAAAAAAGAATCATTTTTGGATAATAGTTGTGTGTATGAAGTATAAATGTCAAAGGTGTCTTGTGTTTCAAGGTTGTTGTATGAAGATACTAGATTATTGAGGTCTATGTTATTGTACTGTAATTGTTATGGAGGCGATAGTTGTAGTTGTGGACATGAGGGTTGTGGAGACAATGGTTGTGGTTAAGGAATAAGATCAGTAACAACATAGAATTTGACAGAATTCAATTGTGGATTTTGGAGAATTATTTTCATTGCGTCTCTGAGATCGTCATTGTCGATTAGTTGTGCTGAAATATAACGTGTCTAACCCTGATGAAATGAAATAGGGACACAAAATAACAATTGAGAAACTTTTTAATTTGCTTGAGTAGGGAGACGGTTGTTAATTTTTTGAATGAATTGTGTAAACATAATAGAACGAATGACGTAAATAAATATTGGGTTCACACATGTGTACACAGATCCATGAACTAAGTCATCTGCAAGGTGACCATTGTGGTGAATGATGCTCGCAATTTCTTTAGGTGGAGCCATGGTGGTGCTTGTGGGATATGAGTGGAAATACTATGAGGTGGGAGGGATAAGTGGCAAAGTTAGGTAAGAGAGTTAGATTGGAAGGTTAGGTGGGAGGGTTAGATAGGATATTCAGTGCATATGAGTGAATACTATGCAGCTACGGAACAATGTACACATGTGAGCGAACAGTGTGCAACCCCACACATTAATGTACATGACAGATTGTCCGTTGCATCATGAGTGTTGACCGCGATGTTTCGCATCACATGCCAAGGTCACGCAGATTGTTCAGAACCATGTTAATGGGGTAAACGTACGCATATGCGTGAACAGTGTGCAACACCACACATTAATGGGGTTGTCAGTGCATGTAAGGGTTAGGTCCGACATTGCTCCGCATCTCTGAAATCATGCATGTGTAGACTATTATTACTGAAGTAAATTGAAAATAACAACTTCAAAGCATGCAACAACTACAACTAAATAATAAAGACTAAGAAAAACTTAAACGTAATACAACAACAAAATATGTTAAATTATTCATTCTAATTTCAGGGAATTGTCTAGTATCAGCTCCATGTCCGCCCAACTTAGGTCGTTAACTTGAGTAGGTGATAATGAATTATTAACATCAACTTTAAGTTCCATACATATTACACTTGCCATATTCGCAAATGTATGAAACATGCACAAAACACCTTCTTCGTCAATAATTTGAATTGCCTATATTGAACTTCAACATTGAATTCATATACAGGACAATGATACCAAAGTGCATTAATTATAGGCGTAACATCATTATCTGTAATTGATGACTGTATTGCGATGATTATATTTGGCAGCATCATTGTTGGATTCAAGAGTAACAATTTTGTCTTGTCACCTCTGAAAACTGCATTTGCACTTGAACTTTGAATGATTTTACCATTGATATAATCGTACACACAAATAGGCTCTGACCTCATTGCTTCCCCTCTCTGTTTTCTCTCACAATTTGATTTAACGCAACTTTGCAAAGTGTTGGGGGATATGGTAGGTTTATATATGCAATCAATCACGGGTCTATGGTTCACGTGAATTAGAATCTCGATGTGTCACACTACCACAATCGTGTTAACGTGCTTTGGAATCTCGAGGTCTTACAATGACACAAATTATAAATGTTCTTTGGAATCTTGAGGCATTACAATGAGATTAAGTGTAATGTTGAGGCCATGCGGATTGTTGAGAACCACATTAATGCGGTAAACGTACGCATGTAAGTGAACAGTGTGAAACACCACACATTCTAATTTCAAGAAATTATGCAACTTCTGCTCCATTGATTCAACAGTAACAATTTCGTCTTGTCACCATTGATATAAACGTATGCACAAATAAGCTATGACCTCATCGCTTGCCCTCTCTGTTTCCTCTCACAATTTGATTTGACGCAACTATGCAAAGTGTTGGGTGATATGGTACGTTCATATATGCAATCAATCACAGATCCATGGTTCATGTGAATTAGAATCTCGATGTGTCACACTACCATCGTCATGTTAACATGCTATGGAATCTCGAGGCTTACAATGAGACAAATTATAAATATGCTTTGGAATCTCGAGGCATTACAATTAAATTAAGTGTATTTGTGCTTTGAAAACTAAGCCCAGTTTAAACGATAAATAGATGGGAGGTGCATGTCAATACCATATTTGCATCACCCAATTTTAAATTTTATATCAATTGTATTCGATTTACCATTTGACATCATTGTCATGGATCATAAACCTTTATTTCTTCATCAACACGTTCATCGTTCACGTACTACGATTAACGGCTTAATCACTTCCTATTACCATACAATACCTGAACCAAAACCACAAATTATACCATTATTATCGTGTATTGGGTTCCTACATATTGCCCTAATCAAACAATGTAGAATTGATCCTGCATTGATCACTGCATTAGTTGAACGATGGAGGCCTGAAACACATACCTTTCACCTACCATGGGGAGAGTGCACCATCACACTCGAAGATGTTGCACTGCATCTAGGCATTAGAGTCGATGGTCGTGTTGTGGATGGACCTAGCTTCTTACATTGGGATGAGTTATGCGATGAGTTACTAGGGTAAGTCCCTCCCGAGTATGCACGTAAAGGAGTTGCACTGAAGCTGACATGGTTGCTAAGCATGTTGCACACATCATTGCCTGAAGAAACAACAACACATCAACTACAATGCAGGTGTAGAGCTTTCATAATGTACATGATTGGCCGTGCTTTAATTCTTGATAAATCTAGAAATAGAGTTCATTTAATGTATATGAACCTATTACGTGATTTGAAAAACATAAAATATAGTTGGGGTTCGACTTGTTTAGCAAACCTGTATAGAGAACTATGTTGAGCACCATCGGAGGTTGGTAAAGTTATGGGTGGTTGTGCCATACTATTGCAGTCATGGGCTTGGTACCGCATGCCTTTTATTGCACCAAGAGTCCCACGACCCGAAACAACTTATCCACTGGCTAAAAGGTTATTTACATATAGCGAAATGTAAATTTTTTATTTCAATGACGCGTATTATAACATTACAATGAATATTGGTTTTGTATGTTTTACATTTCAGATGGAGTGGTGGTAGATTAGAATATAAGGCCACACCTCATGGTGACTCGGTCGAATATAGATCTCGTATAGATCATATGGAGAGCCATGAGGTATAATACTATCATGAACTGCACCATCAATATGTACATACTAACATTTACTAATGTTGCATTGTTGCCTTGTTGGCATATATTTCAGTTTTCTTGGGTCCCATATAGAGAATTTGAAGAACACCTACCCAGACGTGCTAAAAAGACATAGAGATTTGGTCTGCATGTACTGTAATTATTTGTTTCTCGATTGTCGAATGGCATCAAACAAACTGGATCAAGCTATAGTTTGGACTACAACAAGCATGAATCTTGATCGACTTCACCAAATTGACATGCGAGGCAATCATTACATTGATTGGATGGCATACCATGCGGAGTAGATTAATATCTAGAAAAACAAACACAATGATGTTTTAGTTGGGCAATGGGTTGAAGGAATAGTGACACATACACCAGCGTACATAGAATGGTATAGGAAAAACATTATTCTGTTCTTGTCTGTTGCACAACAACTAAATGATCCACACACAACAATTACCCATAATGTTGAACGGACAAGTGTTGAACAAACACATTTTGAAATTCCACATCCTCAATCAATGTATTGTACTCCTTCACCTGTTCATCAAACTTTTGGCCACACTGGCAAGTCAGTCACCGCAACCAGCCATGAATGGATGACCGATTTATTTGGCGTCGATTTCAAAACACCAAATTCAGCGAAATCATATTTAGCTTTTTTACAACAGTTCGATGCACCATATTCATTTGGAGAACAAGGCAGAGTTGTTCAGCTGCAGCAACCGACAATGAATATACTAACATAGAACAACAACATCATCATGATGTGGGAGAACCTGTCATACAGGAAAGAAGAAATCCACGACGTAATCAGCGTCCACCACCTTGTGGGACAGGTCATCGTCTTGGTCATTGAAGTATAAAATGTTGTGATAATGGGATCAAATATGTTTAAGTACCCCTGTAACGGTTTCATCAACTATGATTTGGACCCTTGCATTTATGCTTAAGTGCCCATGTTCCGCATTTTTTTCAAATTATGTCCAACACATTAATGATATTCGTGACACACTTTTTCCATGGTTTGAACATCAAAAATTCCAAAAATATACATATCAAGAACCAGTTTCATGGAATACCACCTCAAAATAGAAGCACAAAATCAAAAAAAACTATGATTTGGACCTTTGCAACTATGCTTAAGTGTCCATGTTCTGCATTTTTTTTCAAATTATGTCCAACACATTAATGATATTCACGACACAGTTTTTCCATGGTTTGAACTTCAAAGAATCCAAAAAAAAATATATCGTGAACCAGTTCCATGGAATACCACCTTAAAATAGAAGCACAAAATAAATAAAAAAACTATGATTTGGACCCTTGCAACTATGCTTAAGTGTCCATGTTCTGCATTTTTTTCAAATTATGTCCAACACATTAATGATATTCATGACAAACTTTTTCCATGGTTTGAATGTCAAATAATCCAAAATAAAATATATCGTGCACCAGTTCCATGGAATACCACCTTAAAATAGAAGCACAAAATAAAAAAAAACTATGATTTGGACCCTTGCAACTATGCTTAAGTGCCCATGTTCTGCATTTTTTCCAAATTATGTCCAACACATTAATGATATTCATGATACACTTTTATCATGGTTTGAACGTAAAAGAATCCAAAAAATATATATCATGCACCAGTTCCATGGAATACCACCTCAAAATAGAAAAACAAAATAAAAAAACTATGATTTTGACACTTTTTCCATGGTAATAACGTCAAAGAATCCAAAAAAAATCGTAACACTCTGCAATTTGCACAACTTAGTTTTTTTTTCACTCTGAAAATTATAATGGACTTCTGCTACATCAGTTACTAGGGATAAATCACAGTCCAAATTGACAATACTTGACAATTTGCACACGTCTCTAAAAAAATAAATGTCGCACCAATAAAACTGACATGAGATGGACAACTTAGTTTTTTTTCACTCTGAAAATTATAACGGACTTCTGCTCCATCAATTACCAGGGATAAATCACAGTCCAAATTGGCAACACTCTGCAATTTGCACACGTCTCTAAAAAATTAAATGTCTCACCAACACTCTGCAATTTGCACATTATGGACCCTTGCAAATATGCTTAAGTGTTCATTTACCCGTTCATCTAAATGCACAGTTAACTAGTGACTCACCCAACTATAACCAAATTCTATAAATACCACTATAGCTAAAGACATTTGTAACAATTTCAAATTTTCATCTCAATCCCTACCACAATGTGTCACCTAACTACATATGTTTGTGTTTACTAATACGACCAAATTTGCAATACTAATGAGGGCATCACCTTTGTTAGTAACAATACAAAAACTTTCATGGTCAACAAGGCCATAACTTTTACACAATTGCTTGAACTTGTTCACCAAAAACTAAACATTGAACTACAACAACATATCCAACATCTCGACTTTTGGTGCCCTATGTAGAAGCAAGCTTTAAGATTGAATCAAGATTGAGTCATGAATCAAGATTGATTCATGATGATGAATCATGATTGATTCAAGGTGTTTTGATGAAAACAAAGATGATGACCAAAAGCCCAAGAGAATGACTTCAAGATTGAGTCAAGAACAATTCAAGAATCAAGTTTCAAGTTTCAAGAATCAAGAATCAAGAATCAAGAATAATCAAGATCAGGATTCAAGAATCAAGAAAAGACTCAATCAAGATAAGTGCTAAAAAGTTTTTTCAAAACATCGAGAAGCACATGAAGTTTTCACAAAAGCTTTTACAAAGAGTTTTTACTCTCTGGTAATCGATTACCCGTTTACTGTATTCGATTACCAGTAGCAAAGTTTGTTTTCAAAAGCTTTCAAACTGAATTTACAACGTTCCAATTAATTTCAAAATGGTGTAATCGATTACAAGATTTTGGTAATCGATTACCAGTGTGTTTGAACGTTGAAATTCAAATTCAATTGTTAAGACTCACATCCTTTCACAAAAATGCTTTGTGTAATCGATTACAATGATTTGGTAATCGATTACCAGTGATAAGTTTTGAATAAAAATCAAAAGATGTAACTCTTCCAATGGTTTTCAAGTTTTTCTAAAGGTTATAACTATTCTAATGGTTTTCTTGACCAGACATGAAGAGTCTATAAAAGCAAGACCTTGACTTGCATTTTAGAATTGATTCATAACAATTATTACAATCCTTTACAATCTTTGAATCTCTTTGAACATCTTTTTCTTCTTCTTCCTTTGCCAAAAGCTTTCTAAAGTTTTTTGGTTTTCTAAACCTTGAAAACAAAAGTGTGCTATTCATCTTTTTCATTCCCTTCTCCCTTTGCCAAAAAGAATTTGCCAAGGACTAACCGCCTGAATTATTTTTGTGTCTCCCTTGTCAAAGAATTCAAAACGACACAGTCTAAGAATTCTTTTGATTCTTCCCTTTCCCATAAACAAAAGATTTCAAAGGACTAACCGCCTGAGAACTTTATCTTAACACATTGGAGGGTATATCCTTTGTGGTACAAGTAGAGGGTGCATCTACTTGGGTTGTTGTGACTGAGAACAAGAGAGGGTACATCTCTTGTGGATCAGTTCTAGTGGAGGGTACATCCACTAGGTTGTTCAAAGAAAATAAGGGAGAGTACATCCCTTGTGGATCTTTGCTTGTAAAGGACTTTACAAGGCTGAAAAGAAATCTCAAGGACCGCAGGTCGCTTGGGGACTGGATGTAGGCACAGGTTGTTGCTGAACCAGTATAAAACTCTTGTGTTTGTCTTCTTCTTCCCTACACTCTTTAATTTCCGCTGTGCACTTTAATTATTGCTTTTACTTTTGGTAACATTAAGAAAGATAGATTTTTAATTAGTAAAGGTTTGTTAATAATTAATTCAACCCCCCCTTCTTAATTATTCCGAGGCCACTTGATCCAACAAGTGGTATCAGAGCAGGTATCTTGTAGAAAGTTTAACCACTTCAATATTCATGGCCTCTTCAAATTCTTTGTTTCCTGAAGGAAATTCCATTCATAGACCACCTATCTTCAATGGTGAGGGTTACCACTATTGGAAAACCCGTATGCAGATTTTCATTGAAGCCATAGATTTAAACATTTGGGAAGCAATAGAAATAGGACCTTACATACCCACTGTAATAGATGTAAGCACAAGTACCACAACACAAAAACCTAGAGATAAGTGGACAGAAGAAGAATCCAGTATGATCTTAAAGCCAAAAGCATTATTACTTCAGCCCTAGGAATAGATGAGTATTTTAGAGTGTCAAACTGCACAAATGCCAAGGAGATGTGGGATACTCTCCAACTTACACATGAAGGCACCACTGATGTAAAAAGATCTAGAGTCAATACCCTTACACATGAATATGAATTGTTTAGGATGAACCCTAATGAAAACATCCATAGCATGCAAAAAAGATTCACACATATAGTCAACCATCTTGCTTCTCTAGGAAAAATCTTCCCTAATGAAGATCTAATTAATAAAGTTTTAAGATGCTTACGTAGGGAATGGCAGCCCAAGGTAATTGCTATTTTTGAAAGTAAAGATCTCTCTTCTATGTCTCTTGCTACTTTATTTGGAAAATTGTAGGAACATGAAATGGAACTCCAACGTCTTAATCAAAATGAAGAAACTGACAAAAAGAAGAGAAGTATAGCACTTAAAGCCTCATCATCAATACAAGAAGAAAATGAAGAAGAAGATTCAAATGATGAAGAAGACTTCTCACTCTTTGTGAAGAAGTTCCAAAAATTTGTCAAGAGAAGAAGAATCGAGAGGCGTCAGAACTTCAACAATGGAAGAAGATCACAAGAAGACTCTCAAGTTCTTAGATGTTACAAATGCAACCAACTTGGTCACATCAAAGCTAATTGTCCTTCAAATGAAGAATGGCCTAAGAAAAGTGATAAGAAAAGGTATGATGAAAGAAGGACCAAGAAGGCCTACATTGCATGGGATGACAATGATTCATCCAACGGTTCAAAAAAGGAGATCAACCTTCTAACCAAGGATTATGAGAGTGATGAGAACATTTCTCAAGAAGATTAAGTAAAAAGAAAAAAGTATGACTTTCATCTTTGAAGATCTAGATACCTTTAATCATGAAAAAGGTAACATCAAAACCTTTCTCTTTTGAAAGTTTATTTTGGTTGAAATTTTCTTTTCAATTAATTTGATTATTATGACTAACAAAATTTGTATTTGTTTGTCTTGATTGATTGAAATTGTAAGTATGTGTTTATATGTTCTTGATTGAGTTAGACGATATTAAAAATCATTTTTTTATTTTCTTTGTTTGTACTCATTTCAAGCATCATTGTCACGTCACATATAATATATATTTAATAAACCAAAGTAATAAATAGTCATACATGTCATCTATTGAATAAGCATCACAATAACATAAATATTGGTATTAAAAGTAAGGTGTCCAAAATCTCATGAAATTATCTCGTACATGTCAGAGATATAAAATACAATTATATAGAGATATAAAATACAATCATATCAAAAGACAAAAAAGATAAGCACAATACATATACTATATCTAAGTTAACCTACCCTAAAATACAATAAGAGAAAACCTACAAAATCTAGATAGAGTAGTTACCTATCCATATACTACTCTGACAAAGCAAAATCAAGATCACCACTAACCATATCTCAAAAAATCTCCTAAGAAGATCCCTAAGAGGATTCCAGGACAGAATCCTCCTCATGAGTTTTTTTCTACAGAAATGCACCTTCTTTCTCCATTATTTTCCTGTTCTACACTAGTTTGTTCCTTTTTTTCCATACTACACTGCTTTTGGCATGCATGTAGGAAGTCGGGTTTGGGCTCCCTGACTTCCGTGCTTTACCTTTTTTTAAAAAAAATTAAAATATTATAAAATATAAATAATATTATATAAATTTTTTTAATTGGTTTTAAAGTTACTTATTTATTAAATTAATTTTTTAATCTTGTTTTTAATTAATTTTTTTAATAATAAAATGATATTATTAAATATAATTATTTTTGTTTTATTATTTAATTTACTTAACATATTTTTTAGGTGAATATTGTTTTTTAAAATCTGAATTTTGTATAATATATTTATTTTAGTAAAAATTTAAAATTTTTAATATAATTTTTTTGTTAATGTCATTAGATTTAATTAAAAATGATAAGACTTTTTGTTTAACAATTTATTTATAGAAGAACATTATACTGCATTATTAATAAAATACTTAAACAATCACATTTGGCTAAGGAAAAACTTAAGATGAAGATATGTAAGAACAATTGTTTCTGTTATGACCATGTTGCCGAAAAATTCCACATTTTTTTCTACTTTCCCGTTCATTTTCGTCTTTGTCCATCAAAGTAGGAATGTGAGTTGAAACGGGATGACCCTTTGCAGTCCTCTTTCTCCTTGGATCAGGACCCCACTGATCTCCTTCATATTCTTGCCACATTGATTCCTATGCCAGTAAACTGAAGGAGTTGTCATAGACGTGCAAAATGTGTTGTAAAATGAATAGCGTCGGCACATAGTTCATGGGATCAACATTGATAGATTTATAGGCAGACATGACGTGAGAATACGGTAAGTGTTTAGCCTAATATTCACAACAATCACACTTTTGGGATTGTAACATTACTCTAAACCTTCCAGGTGGTCTGGGTGTTTGAAGTGAGGATTGGGTCTATGTTATAATAAAAGTGTGATTGTGTCTGTCGAATTCATTTACAATGTGTGTATTAGATTCTTGTTGACCGCTATTCATTGCATCAGAGAGGACTTCAGAATACTGGGAACCGGAGTTGATCATTGCCTGAGTTTGTCGACCTCTAATAGAAAAGAGTTGTGCGTGTGGGTTCCTCTGGATGTACCAATGAAGTAGCCGTGAGTCGAATCGTGCCACGGAATCGGCACCTCGCATTGCCTTTGAGGGTCTCCCAAACTCCTTCTAGGCACTCCATCTCCACTCGATCATGGATAAATTGCACTGTGATGTGCCATCATTTTCTTCTATTTTCTAAACCCTTTTTGCACCATTTTAATTACTGATTGATCTTAATTGTCAATTAATCAGGCAGTTTTATTATTTGGGCTGATTTAGCTAATTTGATGTTTTTAATCTAATTTCAGGAATTAATGAAACATTGGGCTTAATCCGGATTTTGGTTATGGACTTGAAGAGGGCAAATTAAGCAGCGCTTACCTTAGTTAATTAGGAAATTTAGCAATTTTATTTTATGTTGTTCAGTGTTTATCTCGTTTTGGGCCAGAGTATTGTAATAGGGCCCAGTGACTTTGAGTGACTCTTTTTAAATAGCTGCCTTGGGATTCGTGCAAGGCATTCTGTTATGCTATTCATTATTCAGAGCTTTTGTTTTAGGGTTTTCGTTTTTCTGCTTAATGCTACTGTTCATGTAATGCAATTTTACGTTTTCTGTTTCTAATTACAATTTCGTTCTTGCTTCTTCTTCTACTCCCTTTTACGTTTCTGTTTCATCTACATTTCTATTCATTTACGTTTTTCTTCATTTACGTTTCTGCTTCATGTTTCATTTGCGTTTTCTATTTGAATCCATGGAAGGCTAGATTTTCTGGTGTTGTTTCCTTTTGAGGACGAAGCCCAACTCTCTTTGAGGTTTCGCTTGTAATGTGGTTTCCTGGCAGTTTTCCCTTCACCAGTTATCCCAAATTCGTGAATATTAATCAGTACACGTTTCGTGTTCGATTAATTGCCTCTGAGCCTAACTTGCGTTCATGCTTAATGGACGAAGGGCTAACTGGTGTATGTGGTGCCTAATCACGTATTGAAAACCCTAAGTTGATTTTCGCTTAGTAAATTGAAATAGGGTTGGATTAAGTGGTTGACTGTTAGGGACAAATTCTCCATAACCCAGGATAAGAGAATGGCTTCTGAATCAGAGGAAACAACCCGTTTTTAATATTAGTAGTTTCGTATTCCAGTTTACTTGTTCTGCTCTTTAATCACAAAACAAACAAACCCCCCCCCCAATCATTACTGTTACTGCAAGTATATTATGAACATTTGCTTTGTCACTACTCGTTGGGAAACGACCTAGGATTACTTCCTAGTTACTGCATTTTCATGTTTATTTGATTCGGGTACGGCCTCGATCAAATTTGGCGCAGTTGCCGGGGAGCAGTGTCCAAAGGTTCATAATAGCTAGCTAGTGATGTGTGTTTAATCCTTTCGTGTTTTATGTTTAAATTGTTAGTACTGTGTTAGTATGTGTGTTAGTGTTGTTTAGTGTTCTGGTATTTTGTTTAATGTGTGTTCTGTTTCAGTTTTCCCATTAAGCGTTTCCCCTATTTCAGTCTTGGGTGTTTTGCTGTGAAGATTGTGCTTGCGGCAAAACAGAGTAGTAGTAGAAATCAATTAGAGACGGAATTTAGCGACCACCCATGCTGAATTATTTGAGATTTTTTGTTTTAGTAGCTAGGGTTGTTATTTTTGGCTGAATTTTTTTGTGGTAACTTCTTTTAATCCATATTTTGTGGTAACTTCTTTTAATCCATATTTTGTGGGAAAAATAGCTAGAGCCTTTAGTTTGGTCAGATTTGAAAGTTCCAAAAAACTAGCAAATTTTGTGTTTGTCAAAACTTCAAACGACCATAACTTTTGCTCCGGTTATCAGAATCGCAATTATTATATATGCATTTGGGGTAGAAAAAATTTCCTACGCCTTGGTAGCCCGCCGTAGGCCGGCTGAGGTCTCCATCGTCCAAAAAAAGCGATTCTGTCAAAAGTTTTTTATTTTTCAAGTTTTATTCACTTATTTTTCTTAACTTACCATTTTTAGCTTTCATAGTTAGACTTTGAATTTTTGTCTGAAATTTTTTGTGCCATCATTTTATAAGGTTGCCCACAAAATTTCAAGTCATTTGGATATCATTTGAGGGTAGTTGTAGTTCAAACCTACACCTTTATTTACATGATAAGGCAACTAGTTGTGTGCATGCTGAATGTAGTGTATGACTAGAGGCAATCCATCTGACTTACAACCCTTTGATCCTAAGATAGATAGGACATTTCATAGATTATTTAGGCATCATTTTATACCTTTTGATCATTCTGAGCATTCCATTACTGGTGAATCTGTGCATTTTGTTATTGGTGATTTTGAACATCCTGATCTTGAGCATTATAATTTTGAGCATTCTGATTCTGAGCATTCTGATTTTGCACATTCTGAGAACATGGCACAACCTCCACCCCGTGAGAGGACTCTAAGGGAAATGGCTGCACCTGATTTCACCTACGAAAGCTTGTGCATCCAATACCCTGATGAGGATGTCCCATATGTTCTTAAAACTGGACTGATTCATTTGCTTCCAAAGTTTCATGGCCTTGCAGGTGAAGACCCGCACAAACATTTGAAGGAATTTCATATTGTCTGCTCCACCATGAAACCCCCAGATGTCCTAGAGGATCACATATTTCTGAAAGCTTTTCCTCATTCATTAGAGGGAGTGGCAAAGGACTGGCTGTATTACCTTGCTCCAAGGTCCATCACGAGCTGGGATGACCTTAAGAGAGTATTCTTAGAAAAAATTTTCCCTGCTTCTCGGACCACAGCCATCAGGAAAGATATCTCAGGTATTAGACAACTCAGTGGAGAGAGCCTGTATGAATACTGGGAGCGATTTAAGAAACTATGTGCCAGTTGCCCTCACCATCAGATTTCGGAGCAGCTTCTTCCCCAATATTTTTATGAAGGACTCAGCAATATGGAGAGAAGTATGATAGATGTTGCCAGTGGTGGAGCCCTTGGAGACATGAATCCTGCTGAAGCCAGAAATTTAATTGAGAAGATGGCTTCCAACTCCCAACAGTTTAGCGCCAGAAATGATGCCATAGTCATTAGAGGAGTGCATGAGGTAGCTACAAGCCCATCTGCATCATCTGAAACTAAGAAGCTTGAAGGCAAACTGGATGCATTGGTTAACTTGGTAACCCAGCTGGCCTTGAATCAGAAATCTGTACCTGTCGCAAGGGTTTGTGGTTTGTGCTCCTCTGCTGACCATCATACAGACCTTTGCCCTTCCATGCAGCAACCTGGAGCAATTGAGCAGCCTGAAGCTTATGCTGCAAATATTTACAATAGACCTCCTCAACCTCAGCAGCAAAATCAACCACAGCAGAACAATTATGACCTCTCCAGCAACAGATACAACCCTGGATGGAGGAATCACCCTAATCTCAAATGGTCCAGCCCTCAGCAACAACAACAGCAGCCTGCTCCTTCCTTCCAAAATGCTGCTGGCCCAAGCAGACCATACATTCCTCCACCAATCCAACAACAGCAACAACCCCAGAAACAACCAACAGTTGAGGCCCCTCCACAACCTTCCCTTGAAGAACTTGTGAGGCAAATGACTATGCAGAACATGCAGTTTCAGCAAGAGACCAGAGCCTTCATTCAGAGCTTAACCAATCAGATGGGACAATTGGCTACCCAATTGAATCAACAACAGTCCCAGAATTCTGACAAGCTGCCTTCTCAAGCTGTCCAAAATCCAAAAAATGTCAGTGCCATTTCATTGAGGTCGGGAAAGCAGTGTCATGGACCTCAACCCGTAGCACCTTCCTCATCTGCAAATGAACCTGCCAAACTTCACTCTACTCCAGAAAAAGGTGATGACAAAAATTTACCTAACAATTTCTGTGCAGGTGAATCTTCTTCCACAGGTAATTCTGATTTGCAGAAGCAGCACATTCCCCCTCTTCCATTCCCTCCAAGAGCAGTTTCCAACAAAAAAATGGAAGAGGCAGAGAAAGAGATCTTGGAAACGTTTAGAAAAGTAGAGGTAAACATACCTCTGTTGGATGCAATAAAGCAAATTCCAAGATATGCCAAATTCTTGAAGGAGTTGTGCACTAATAAGCGGAAGCTTAAAGGAAGTGAACGGATTAGCATGGGCAGAAATGTCTCCACATTGATTGGTAAATCTGTTCCTCAAATTCCTGAAAAATGCAAAGATCCAGGTACATTCAGCATACCTTGTATTATAGGGAATAGTAAGTTTGATAATGCCATGCTAGACTTAGGAGCTTCTGTTAGTGTTATGCCTCTGTCTATTTTTAATTCCCTATCTCTAGGTCCCTTACAGTCAACTGATGTGGTAATTCATTTAGCTAATAGAAGTGTTGCCTACCCTGTTAGTTTCATAGAAGATGTCTTAGTTAGAGTTGGTGAACTGATTTTCCCTGTTGATTTTTATATTTTGAATATGGAAGATGGATTTTCTCAAGGATCAGTTCCCATCATTCTAGGCAGACCCTTTATGAAAACTGCTAGAACTAAGATAGATGTTTATGCAGGCACACTATCCATGGAGTTTGGTGATATAACTATTCATTTTAATATTCTGGATGCTATGAAATACCCATCTGAAGATCTTTCTGTATTTCGTGCTGAAATAATTGACCATGTTGTTGATGAATACATGACTGATCTTTATTCTAATCTGCATGCCTCTCACTCTTCATGCATTGAGTCTGAAATTGTACTTGATCATATGTCTGAATTTGATGCTGAGAGTGAATATGAGAGTGATATTGATTGCATGTCTGGTGGTGGTGTTTTACCTCTCGAGATTGATTTTATAGAGTCAGATAGGACTAACCATGTTTCAGGAAGTACACATACCTCTGACTTTCTTTATGAGGTAAAGGCTGAGAAACCATCTCCTTCTACCACTGTCCAGCCGACCACACCAGAATTGAAGCCTCTGCCATCAAATTTAAAATACGCTTACTTGGATGATAGCAAGAGTTTTCCAGTGATTATATCTGCCTCCCTTGCTGATGAGCAAGAGGAGAAGTTGTTGTTAGTTCTCAAGAAGCATAAGAAGGCTATAGGCTGGACCCTGGCGGACATTCCTAGTATTAGCCCATCCACATGTATGCATCGAATAAATTTAGAGGATGGAGCTAAACCAGTAAGACAGCCACAGAGAAGACTCAACCCGGTGATTCTTGATGTAGTGAAGAAGGAGATAACCAAGCTTTTGCAAGCTAGAATCATTTATCCTATCTCTGATAGCCAATGGGTGAGTCCCGTCCAGGTAGTCCCGAAGAAGACTGGCCTCACAGTAATCAAAAATGAGAAGGAAGAGTTGATTCCTACTCGGGTGCAGAACAGTTGGAGAGTCTGCATTGACTACAGGAGGCTGAACCGGGTCACCAAAAAGGACCATTTTCCCCTGCCATTCATTGATCAGATGCTTGAACGCCTGGCAGGTAAATCTCACTACTATTTCCTTGATGGTTTTTCTGGTTATATGCAAATTACTATTGCTCCTGAGGATCAAGAAAAGACCACATTCACCTGCCTCTTCGGCACTTTTGCCTATAGGAGGATGCCTTTCGGCCTGTGCAATGCCCCTGGTACCTTCCAGCGGTGCATGATTAGTATTTTCAGTGATTTTTTAGAAAATTGCATAGAGGTGTTTATGGATGATTTCACTGTATATGGATCCTCTTTTGATGGTTGTTTGAATAGTTTGGAATAGATGCATTGAAACTAACCTTGTTCTAAATTTTGAAAAATGTCATTTTATGGTTGAGCAAGGTATAGTTTTAGGCCACATTATTTCCAATAAGGGTATTGAAGTAGATCCTGCAAAATTTTTTGTTATTTCACAATTGCCTTACCCCTCTTGTGTGCGAGAGGTGTGATCTTTTCTTGGTCATGCAGGATTCTACAGGCGCTTTATAAGGGATTTTAGCAAAGTAGCCCTTCCATTGTCCAACTTGTTGCAAAAGGAGGTGGAGTTTGACTTTAATGACAGATGCAAAGAGGCTTTTGATTGCCTCAAAAGAGCGCTAACTACCACCCCCATCATCCAGTCACCCGATTGGACAGCCACTTTCGAGCTTATGTGTGATGCATCAAATTATGCATTGGGGGCTGTCCTTGCTCAGAAAATTGATAAATTTCCCAGGGTGATATATTATGCTTCTAGGACTTTAGATGCTGCCCAAGCGAATTATACTACTACTGAGAAAGAGCTTCTAGCCATAGTTTTTGCTCTTGAAAAATTTCGATCTTATTTGCTTGGTACCCGCATTATTGTTTATACTGACCATGCAGCTCTAAAGTACTTGTTGAAGAAGGCTGATTCTAAGCCTAGGTTGATCCGATGGATGCTCTGGCTCCAAGAGTTTGACTTGGAGATCCGTGATAGGAGCGGAGCACAAAATCTAGTTGCTGATCATTTGAGTCGGATCGAACGTGTATCTGATGCAGATTCACCTATTCGGGATGATTTCCCGAATGATCATTTGTATATACTGTATAGTATTTCTGACTCTCTTTCTACTCCCTGGTTTGCTAACATTGTCAATTATTTAGTTGCTTCTGTTTTTCCTCCCTTAGCATCTAAGGCCCAAAAAGATAAAATTAAAAGTGATGCTAAGCATTTTATTTGGGATGACCCCTACTTGTGGAAATTGTGCAGGGATCAGGTCATTAGATGGTGCATTCCAGATCATGAGACTGACTCAGTCCTGCAGTTCTGTCATTATTCCGCACCGGGAGGTCATCTGGGTGTTCAAAGGACAGCTCGCAAAGTGCTTGATTGTGGTTTTTATTGGCCCACCATCTTTAAAGATGCGTGGAAGATCTGCAACACTTGTGAGCAGTGTCAGAGAGCAGAAAATACACTTACATGGCGACAACAAATGCCTCAGCAACCTATGCTATTCTGTGAGGTGTTTGATGTCTGGGGTATAGATTTCATGGGCCCTTTTCTTGTCTCTTTTGGTTATGTTTACATTCTCCTTGCAGTTGACTATGTTTCAAAATGGGGGGAAGCCAAACCCACTAGAACTAATGATGCTAAAGTTGTTGCAGATTTTGTCAGGTCTAATCTGTTCTGCAGGTTTGGAGTACCTAAAGCAATTGTTAGTGATCAAGGAACCCATTTTTGCAACAGAACAATGCATGCCCTGCTTAAAAAGTACGGGGTGGTACACAGGGTATCCACACCATACCACCCCCAGACCAATGGACAGGCAGAAATTTCTAACAGGGAAATCAAGAGAATTCTAGAGAAGATTGTGCAGCCAAGCAGGAAAGATTGGAGTACCAGGCTTGATGATGCTCTCTGGGCACATCGGATTGCCTACAAAGCACCCATAGGAATGTCTCCTTATCGGGTTGTCTTTGGAAAGGCATGTCATCTTCCAGTGGAAATTGAGCACAAAGCATACTGGGCAGTGAAGACTTGCAACTTCTCTATGGATCAAGCTGGTGAGGAAAGGAAGTTGCAACTGAGTGAGTTAGATGAAATCCGCCTAGAAGCCTATGAGAATGCCAAGTTCTACAAAGAAAAGACCAAGAAGTTCCACGATAGCATGATAGTTAAAAAGGACTTCATGGTTGGGCAAAAAGTGTTATTGTATAATTCTAGGCTTGGACTCATGAGTGGTAAGTTGAGGTCTAAGTGGATTGGTCCTTTTGTTGTTACTAATGTTTTTCCTTATGGTACAGTTGAGATCAAAAGTGACTCCACAAACAAGAGCTTCAAGGTCAACGGACATCGACTTAAGCCATTCCTCACGAACCCTTCTCTAGTGGACATAGTGGTGGAAGAGACTTCCTTACTCCACCCTACTCTTCCTCCACCATGACTTAGGGAGTTTTTCTTTTCCTATCTCCTTCTTTGCTTTTACTACACTTGTTCGATTCTATTTGATGATTTAATTGTTTTTAATCTTTTGATTGTGCTACATTGAGGACAATGTGTTGTTTAAGTATGGGGGGGAGTGTTCTTTGGTTTTGCTAGTTTTGTTGGTTTTGTTAATTTGTTAATGTTGTTAGTTTCGTCGGATTGTTAGTTTAATATTTTGGGTCAATTTTGTGTGCATGTACGACTTTGCATGTTTTTCTTTGAATTATAGGATATGTTCAAGAAATGGGTAATTGTTTTGAAAATAAAAGTTTTTGACATTTTGTGACTTGAAATCCTTGATTCTCCTCTACATGTCATGATAGTTTTGAAAGCCCAATTTGAAAGTGATGAGTTTACCTTTGTGAGAATTTAAGCCATCCATCATCATAATCATTTGGTGTGTTTTGCCCCATTGATTGCTTGCACAATAGCCTTGGCTTGATTCTTGTTGATGCGTCCTAATTCACATGCATATTTGGAAATGATTGAGGCAATTTTGTTCTTATAAGCTTCTAGCCAAATGGACTTACCTTGAATTAATTCCTTTGATAGCCCTTTTGAGCCTTGTTTCCCTTTCCTTGTTTTGAATCTCACTACAAGCCTTAAGTGAAAAACCATGATATCACCATATCCTTAAGGAATTTTGGAGCTTTGGAATTGTTTTGGGAATAAGTGTGGGGGGGTTTTTGTTTCATTGGATAACTTGTTTTGTTGGCTATACTTCATGATGTATTTTGGGCCATACTTGATGTACATTGTATATTGGTTAAATGTTGGACATGCTGAATGAAATGCTGTTTCTCAAAGGATATAGAGTAAAAAAAAAAATCAAAAATGAAAAAGAAAAGCAATAAAGTTGAGTGAATAAGATCTTAAATGGCAAAAGAATTATGAGACTCTTGGTTCTACTCTTTATGTTTAAATTTTATCTTTACTTCTTTTTATTTTCTTAATTTTTTCTTATTATGCACTTATTCCCCATTGCTCCTCTATTCCTTTGGGATTTAGCCACTTATTCCATATTTTTCCATACCTTGTCCTTGGCCCCATTACAACCTTAAAAGACCTTTTGATCCTCATGTGCTTGTGTTTATGGGTTGATTGTCAATTTTAGAATCTTGCCAAGTTTATGTAGTGTTTGTTTTGATGGGTGCTTTGAGGGTAAATAGTAGCCTAGACACTTGAGAGATAGAGTGTATATCTTGTGAGGCTTTATCACTTTTCATTCTTGAGCTGATTAACTATTTTGCCATGATTGGGTTGCTTGGATGATTTTCATGAATGTCTTGACTTTTCAGATCTCCTTATGTTAGATGTTACCCATTACTTTCATTCCTTGATGTTCATTGAGAAATATGTGAATGTTTTCGTTTGTCTCTCTTTGATACCCTTGGATTTTGTTCTTTGTTTCATTTTGCCCAAGAGTGCAAAAGGCTAAGTATGGGGGGTTTTGATGTGCCATCATTTTCTTCTATTTTCTAAACCCTTTTTGCACCATTTTAATTACTGATTGGTCTTAATTGTCAATTAATCAGGCAGTTTTATTATTTGGGCTCATTTAGCTAATTTGATGTTTTTAATCTAATTTCAGGAATTAATGAAACATTGGGCTTAATCCGGATTTTGGTTATGGACTTGAAGAGGGCAAATTAAGCAGCGCTTACCTTAGTTAATTAGGAAATTTAGCAATTTTATTTTATGTTGTTCAGTGTTTATTTCGTTTTGGGCCAGAGTATTGTAATAGGGCCCAGTGACTTTGAGTGACTCTTTTTAAATAGCAGCCTTGGGATTCGTGCAAGGCATTCTGTTATGCTATTCATTATTCAGAGCTTTTGTTTTAGGGTTTTCATTTTTCTGCTTAATGCTACTGTTCACGTAATGCAATTTTACGTTTTCTGTTTCTAATTACAATTTCGTTCTTGCTTCTTCTTCTACTCTCATTTACGTTTCTGTTTCATCTACATTTCTATTCATTTACGTTTTTGTTCATTTACGTTTCTGTTCATTTACATTTCTGCTTCATGTTTCATTTGCGTTTTCTGTTTGAATCCATGGAAGGCTAGATTTTCTGGTGTTGTTTCCTTTTGAGGACGAAGCCCAACTCTCTTTGAGGTTTCGCTTGTAATGTGGTTTCCTGGCAGCTTTCCCTTCACCAGTTATCCCAAATTCGTGAATATTAATCAGTGCACGCTTCGTGTTCGATTAATTGCCTCTGAGCCTAACTTGCGTTCATGCTTAATGGACGAAGGGCTAACTGGTGTATGTGGTGCCTAATCACGTATTGAAAACCCTAAGTTGATTTTCGCTTAGTAAATTGAAATAGGGTTGGATTAAGTGGTTGACTGTTAAGGACAAATTTTCCATAACCCAGGATAAGAGAATGGCTTCTGAATCAGAGGAAACAACCCGTTTTTAATATTAGTAGTTTCGTATTCCAGTTTACTTGTTCTGCTCTTTAATCACAAAACAAACAAACCCCCCCCCCCAATCGTTACTGTTACTGCAAGTATATTATGAACATTTGGTTTGTCACTGCTCGTTGGGAAACGACCTAGGATCACTTCCTAGTTACTGCATTTTCATGTTTATTTGATTCGGGTATGGCCTCGATCATGCTGCCATCGCGATCTACATGAAATGAAAGAAAGGGGGTAGACTCTTTCACGAGAAATCTAACTACGGTAACAACACAAGGCTTTTCTTCTCTGGTAATCGATTACACAACATTGGTAATCGATTACCAGAGGCCAAACTCGAGTTACACAGCTTCAGAACATGGAAACCTGCAATATACACTGTGTAATCGATTACACATAACTGGTAATCAATTACCAGTGGCCTGTTACTCTGTGTAATCGATTACACAGCACTGGTAATTGATTACCAGAGGCCACCTCAACATCCCATTTCCATTTCTAAGCCTGGTAATCGATTACACCCCTTGGTAATCGATTATCAGAGGCCATCTCAACTTCCTGTATCCATTTCTAAGCCTTGTAATCGATTACACACCCTTGGTAATCGATTACTAGAGGCCATATTCCAGATATCACTCAAGATCCATAGCTGGCCAGCCACCACACAAGCCTCCTTGCTTTGTGGTCTTTATTCTTTTATTGGTTGACTTCCGGGAGCTCGCCTGTTTAGGTACGTCACAGGTTCTCACTGACTAACTATGCCCGGGTTGGGTCGGGATTGATCAAGCTTGGTTTTGGGCAGTAGCACCCCACCTGACGTCCCCAAGGTCTCCTGACCCCCGCGACATATCTCCAGGTACCACTCTGTGGTCAACAAATAAAAGTAGGAAGACTGATTCTTCCACACTTTCTCACTTCAAGCTTGTAGGATTATGGGGTACCCGTCACATGTGGTACTAGGCGGCGATCGGGCGATGGTGCAAATAAACTCTCCATATCCACAAATCACACATGAACCCACCATCCCCAGTTGCCCACCTTCAACTGAGCTCACGGACTCCCACGTAGCCCTTATCCTCGTTCCTCTCTGCACCGGGTCCCCATCAATCCCTCCAAGCTTCCACAAAATCCAAGCAATTCAATATCCAAACATCATGAACTATCCAAAACCAAGAAAACAGGGCAGAGGCAGAAAACTCTGCCCAAAACACATTCCAATACCACATCTTTCCTTACTCAAATACCCCAGTAACATTCTCTACGTTCTGATTCGTTCACCGTTGGATTGACTCGAAAATTTTAATGAAGGTCCCTAGTACATAAGTCCACATTTTGACCGTTGGGATCTGCTAGAAAATGTCCAGAACCCAATATGTACAACCCTTTCTACAACCAGCAATACACAAACATTTTCTGCACAAGAGCCAAATTCTGCTGCACAAAATTTGACAGCTTTTTGCTGCACAAATTGGGCAGATTTCTAAATCCCTCTTGCCCTCATCCAATTTTGCCCAAATTGGATCCTACAAGTCCTAAATCATGTATAAATCACATCTAAACCAAAGACAAGCTTCAGACCAAAGCAATTCAAAATCTAGGTATCTAAAACCCCTCAATTTAGTGGATTTTCAAGGTTTGAGAAGTGAAAATGAGAATGGGGTAATTTTGAAGTAAAATCTCACCTCAAACCAGTCTATAACATTAATCTAAACTTGTTCAAACTGGTTTTACGACGAAAACTCCACCGAATCAAAATTTGACCCCTTAACACCCAATTTACCCTAGAAATGGCTCTTGCTTTCACTTTGGTTATTCATTTTCCTCATTTGCTCAGCCCAAGCTTTCCCACAAGTCCTAAATGACACTTTAAACTAGGATTAACTCACCTTAGCCTCCAATTACCACTAAATCCAGATTTAGCTTTTCAAACCCTCAAAGCCTCACACTTTTCCACTCATATCACTACCATTCTCACTTTTTAACCCTAGGTTAACTCTACCCTTCATCTCTATCAGTTTTCTATCAGAAATTTCAACACACAAACATCACAAAGCATCATCATAAAAACCTAAAATAGAATGGGTAAGCTTGACTCACATCAAACATGACAAGTTTAGCATGCTTTCAACAAATTCCTTCACAAATAACTACCATAAGGCACAAACCTAGTAGAACTACCCATCATATCTCCCAAAAACCCAATACCCACGAAAATCATGTGAGAAGAAGTCTACCCAAATCTGAAATTTGAAGTCGCACAACGTAGAGGTGCACTTCACGACTCCGAAAATGGCTTCCTTTTGCGATTTGGAGTAGAAATGGTGAGCAAAGTTTGGAGCTTTGATGGAGGCTTCAATGGTGAGGAAGAAGAAGGGAATAGCAACATGAGAGTGAGGGAAAAGCTTTTGAATTTTTGGCAGAGTGAGGAGAGAGAACGTGGCTTTTTATTTTAAAAGGCTTCCTCTCTCTCTCTGTTTTTTTTTTCTAAAAGCTATGCCACATGTCTCCTTTTGAGTGGAGCAAAAAGGGGCCCACTTTTTCTCTTGATGTGACTCATACTCAGCCACAAGAAGAGAAAAATCTGACCTTTTGAAATGCTAAAATCCTACCTCGGTTTGCATGTCGTTTCTTTGGTTCTAGTCCCTCGCGTTTCTCTGCACCCGTCGGGGCCTGTTTTCAAAAGTAAGCAATATATATATCAAAACGGAATGGAGAAGGAAGAAAGATGATTGGAGATGCCACTTCAAGGAGAAGATGAGTCAAGAACAAGCTCACCACCATAGGAAGTCATGGATAAGAGCTTGAAGGTAGGAGAAGATGAATAGAGGCAGAAGGAAAGAAGGAGAATGAAATTTTGTGCCTCAAATGAGGTCTGAACTTTGAAGTTTAATTCTAAAATGATCAAATTTGAAAAAAAGCACACACATGGCCTCTATTTATAGCCTAAGTGTCACACAAAATTAGAGGGAAATTTGAATTTCTATTAAAATTTCACTAGAATTTGTGGAGCCAAATTTTGGAGCCAAAACTTCACTAATTATTATTAGTTATTTTTAGCTATGGTTCAGCTCACTAATCCTAGATCAAGTCCAAGATTCTCCACTAAGTGTGCTTAGGTGTCATGAAGCATGTAAAGCATGAAGGACATTCACAAAGTGTGACTATATGATGTGACAATAGGGTGTAGCAAGAAAATACTCATCCCCCTCTAAAATTTAATTGGATTGGGCTTCTCCCAATTCAATTAAATTTATTTTCCAACACACACATCAAATATTCACTTAATGCATGTGAAATTACAAAACTACCCCTAATACAAAAACTAGTATAGGTGCCCTAAAATACAAGGGCTGAAAAATCCTACATTTCTAGGGTACCTTACCTACATTATGTAGCCCTAAATACAAGGCCCAAAAATAATGAAACCTTAATCTAATATGTACAAAGATATCTGGGCTCATACTTAGCCCATGGGCCCGAGATCTACCCTAAGGCTAATGAGAATCCTAGGGCCTTCTCTTGCATCTCTGGTCCAATCTTCTTGGAGTCTTCTATCCAATGCCCTTGGGGGTAGGATTGCATCATTCCCTCCCTCTTGAAAAGGATTTGACCTCAAATCCAGAGGTTCTTGAAACTCTAGACTTCTTCCCTTAACACCTGTAAAAAGAATAAAAACACATATATTAGCGGTGTTTAGTACGTTGGAGTAAGGTAAGGCCTGAAAACCCATTTCTTGGGCATCTTCCCATGAGGGAACATGGTTCCTCTCCAACTCAATGAGGGGTGCTACAAGTATAGAAAAATATGGGACAAACCTTTTGTAAAAGTTTGTTAAGTCATGGAATCCCCAAAATTTCCTTATAATTGGTGGAGTGGGTCACTCAGGAATGACCTTTATTCTGTTAGAGTTCGTGGGAACCCCTTGAGCAGTATTTAAAAAATTAAGGAAAGTAATGCAATAAAACATACCTTTTTCTGTATTTTCATGTTGATTATTCCTACCAAAAAGTACGGCAAACCTAAGGTGTCCCATGTAGAAGCAAAGCTTCCAAGATTATTTTGATGATGCCAAAGATTATTAAAGATCCATTCAAACAAGATTAAAAAATCAGGAAGATTAAAGTGAAGATTCAAGAGAAGACTCAAGATATGCAAGAACCTTAAGAAAAGTATTAAGATAAGTATAAAAAGAATTTTTCAAAGAAAAGATTGAATAGCACAATTTGTCCAAAAGAATTTTTCAAAGAAAAATCTTTTACCAAAGTTTTTACTCTTTGGTAATTGATAACCATGAGGCTGTAATCGATTACTAGAAGCCCAAAACATTTTTATAACTATTTTACGAAGTAGTAATCGATTACCATGGGCATGTAATCGGTTACCACTATTTTTGAACGTTGAATTTCAAATCTTAAGAGTCACAACTTATGATAAAATATTTTCAAAATAGTGTAATCGATTACACAATATTTGTAATCGATTACCAATGGCTCTGAACGTTGGATTTCAAACTTCAACATGAAGAGTCACAACCTTTGATAAAATAAACTGTGTAATCGATTACCAGTGACTGGTTTTGAAAAAATTGCAAGAGTCACAACTTTCAAAGTGACTGGTTTTGAAAAAAAATTGCCAAGAGTCACAACTTTTAAAGTGACTGGTTTTTGAAGAAATTGCCAAGAGTCACAACTTTTTAAAGTGACTGGTTTTGAAGAAATTGCCAAAAGACACAACTTTTAACATGGTTTCTTCAAGAGCATCAAATGGCTATAAATATGTGACCATGGCACGAATTTCAAAATGATCATTCTTAACATCTTTCTAAAAGTTTTTGTTCAACACTTGCTTTGTCAAGAAAAGTTCATTGGGCAAAAACTTATGCTATTCTATTTTCTTCATCTCCTCCATTCTTACAAAAAACTTTTCAAGAGACTGAATCTTGGTTGTAAAAGTTTTCAAGAGACGGTCTACTTGGTTGAAACACTGAACACAAGGGACCAACGTTCCTTGGGTTCATTGCAAGAAGCAGGATTTGCTTCTTGGTTGATCACTGGACACAAAAGGCCAACGCCTTTTGGGTTCATTACAAGAAGTGGGTATAACTTCTTGGTTGTTATCACTGGACACAAGGGACCAACGTTCCTTGGGGTTCATTGCAAGAAGTGAGAATAACTTCTTGGTTGTAATCACTGAACACAAAGGAGGGAAGTCCTTTGTGGTTCATTGCTTGTAAAGGATTTTACAAGGATAGTGGAAATCTCAAGCGGGTTGCTTGGGGACTGGACGTAGGCACGGGTTGTGGCCAAACCAATATAAATCCGGTTTTGCATTCTCTCTTCCCTTAATCTCTTTTACTTTTTGTTGTGTTTATATTTCTTTTAGTTTACTTCTCCTTATTTTTTATTCGAGTAACTTACAATTAAAGAAATAATTGAATCTAGGGAATATCTAAGAAAGGGAAATTTTCAATTAGGAATAGTAAATGAAATCTTAATTCAACCCTTCCTTCTTAAAATTTCTGAGGCCACTTGTACAACATCCAATATAAGCATCTAAGTTTGTATTGAAACTAAAAATAAGAACAAGCCTACCTAATGAGTCCCTATGTATGTGAATCATGAAGATGTTGGATGCATGGGTGATTTTACAAAAAAGGGTTGCACCACTCAACACATTCATCATACCACCTATCATAGTGATTCGGTGCCTCATAATACCTATTTTGGGCACCAACAAAGCACGAGGAGTTAAGCTCTTACGAACCAAACCCTCATCCAATAACTCCTTTACTTGCGGAATAACCTCAAGCTCAAGAAGTATGGCAGTGCTAAGGGATGTTTCCCTTGATAGGAGAAGGTACAAAGATTGTTTAAGAAGAAGTGCTCTTTTGATATCACTTTTTGTTGCAAAATGATTTTCCTTCTTAACAATCTTCTTGGAGGAATCCTTTTTCTCTTTTTCCTTCCCCTTGGCCTTTGAAGACAAGGCCTTACTATCATGCTTTTTCTTTTGTTTTTCTAGTTTTTCTTCCTCATCCCTCTTATTTTTCATAGTTAGTTGGTCTTTGGTCACCTGTGAAGGTGTTTGAGGATGCAACACAAATTTAGTGCCAAGATAGGTGAAGGTAATCTCATTAGTTATGCCATTGCTGGTCCTCAATTTTGGTGGTTGTTCTCTCTTTGGTCCTCCAATTACAAAATTACAAAATGGTCCTCAATTTTGGTGGTTGTTCTCTCTTTGGTGATTCACTCAATTTGGAGTGCTTCTTAGTCCAATAGCTCTTAAGGTGGTTGGCCCCTTGCTTCTTGACTCAAATTCTTCAAGGGATGGCACCAATCCTCCTTTCCAATTCCCTATATGGCAACTCACAAACAAGGAAACAAAGAGATAAGAAATAACCAAAGACAAAAAAAAATGAAATGAAAGTTAAACCAATAGAGTTTTAACAAGACAAATTTTCAAGGATTATTCAACAATTAAAGAAATGAAAAGCACACCAAAACAAGGTAGGACTGAAAGAGAAACCTAAAATGGCTTTAGAGTAGAGTAAAAAAAAAACTAAAAAAATAAGACTCAAGAATCCTCTAGTTTTGGAACTTTTTTTAAAACTAATTTTCAATTGAAATTTCAGAACTAAGATTGGTATAAAATAGGCACCAATTATAGAACAAATTTCGAGCCAAAACAACAAGCACACTTCCCTTTCATTTTTTTTTCCCAGACACTGATTTTCCTGCCAACTAGTGTGATTTTTCGTATTTTTTCATTTTATCCAAAATCACTTGGTTCTTTATTTATAATTTTTTTCCAGATGTCTAGAAATTTCAGTAAAAAATTCAGCTCAAAATTCACAGTGACCAATTCCCAATAATGTTTACAAGTTCGTATGTTCAAGTTGCCAGCACCAACGATTTCAACCTAGAAATCAAGAGTAGTGTTTATGTTGCTTAAGGCTAGGATAATTACAATTTGTGTTTGCTTATGCTCAAATGTCTTGAATAACACAATTCAAGAGAGCTTAAGACTTATTTTGATTCACAAATCCAGCCACAACTTTGCACTACAACTCAATTTCTTCATAGGCATCATATAGGAAACTTAGAAAACAAAACAAAGTTCAACAAGACTACTTCTAGGAATTGATTTAAAACATGTTATGAACTAAATAACATGCATGAATTAGACTCAAAATTCAAAAAAATATAGGCTAAGAATGACAAGAATACATGAACAAATGTATCTAGAATTCAATCAACAAAATCAAAATTCAACACAAACTTAGAACATAATGTGACAATTATTATGATTTACACTTAGATTTTTTTGTTTTTTTTTTCTAATCAATATTTTGGAAGAAAATTTAGATCTAAAGGTTCAACACAAGAAGATTGTGACTGAAAAACGATAGAACCTAAAATCAACACAAAAACATGATTCAAGAGTATATCTATAAAATTTGAACCATAGAAATGCAAGAACAAGTGTAGATCTAAGATTTAATCGGTTTATTTTTTTGAATCTACTCTAAACAGCACCAAACCACAAGACAATGGAGGATATACATGGAGAATAAGATGAAGAACATGGAATTAAAGTGAATTGACCTAACAAAAAGATAGAGGAAGCAAAAGAACATTATCTAGACAAAGATGCTCTGATACCACATGATGTAGCTCCATGTGGAGCTTGTAGGCATTGAATCTTCTTCATCAATAGAGTCCTTTGCTTCTTGAAGTTCAATGGCAGCAGAATGAAGAAGGAAGAAAGATGATTGGAGACTCCACTTCAAGGAGAAGATGAGTTAAGAACAAGCTCACCACCATAGGAAGCCATGAATAAAAGCTTGAAGGTATGAGAAGATGAGTGGAGGGAGAAGGAGAGAAGGAGCACAAAATTTTGTGCCTCAAATGAGGTATGAACTTTGAAGTGTAATTCTTAAATGATCAAATTTGAAAAAATGCACACACATGGCCTCTATTTATAGCCCAAGTGCCACACAAAATTGGATGAAAATTTGAATTTCTATTCAAATTTCACTTGAATTTGAAATTGAATTTGTGGAGCCAAATTGTCACTAATTATGATTATTTACTTTTAGCTATGGTTCAGCTCACTAATCCAAGTTCAAGTCCAAGATTATCCACTAAGTGTGCTTAGGTGTTATGAGGCATGCAAAGCATGAAGGACATGCACAAAGTGTGACTATATGATGTGGCAATGGGGTGTAGCAAGCAAATGCTCACTTCCCCCTCTAAAATTTAATTGGATTGGGCTTCTCCCAATTCAATTAAATTTATTTTCTGACACACACATCAAATATTCACTTAATGCATGTGAAATTACAAAACTATCCCTAATACAAAAATCCTACATTTCTAGGGTACCTTACCTACATTATGGAGCTCTAAATACAAGGCCCAAAAATAATGAAACCTTAATCTAATATGTACAAAGATAAGTGGGCTTATACTTAGCCCACGGGCCCAAAATCTACCCTAAAGCTCATGAGAATCCTAGGGCCTTCTCTTGCATCTTTGGCCCAATCTTCTTGGAGTCTTCTATCCAATGCCCTAGGGGGGGTAGGATTTCATCAAATCACCTTTTGAAACATGATCTCTAAAAAAATGATGCCTTATCTCTATATGTTTGGTTCTCGAATGCATGACAGGATTTTTAGTTAGATTGATCATACTTGTGTTGTCACATTTAAATGGAATGTGATCAAGGATTGCTCCAAAGTCTTCAAGCTTTTATTTCATCCAGAGGCTCTGAGCACAAAAACTTCCCGCTGCAATATATTCAACTTCTACAATGGATAGTGCTACACAAGCTCGTTTCTTGCAATTCCAAGATACAAGAGAGCTTCCTAATAGGTGGCATGTCCCACTTGTGCTTTTCCTATCTAGTTTGCACCCAACAAAATCAGAATCTAAAAGCTAGTTAAATTTAAGGAGGTACCTTTGGGATACCACAAACCAACATTGGTTGCGCCCTGAAGGTACTTAATGATCCTTTTAACAACTGTCAAGTGAGATTCCTTAGGATTAGCTTGATACCTTGCACACAAGTAAACACTAAGCATAATATATGGTCGAATTGCAGTTAAGTAAAGAAGTGAACCAATCATACCTCTATAGCTTGACCCATCAACTAATTTACCTTTCTCATCTAAGTCAAGATATGTTGGTGTTGCCATTGGAGTTGATGCTTCTTTGCATTTTTCCATGCCGAATTTCTTAATTATTTCTGTATAGTATTTGGTTTGACATAGGAAGGTTCCATATTTCATTTGCTTGAATTGGAGTCCAAGGAAGAAGTTCAACTCTCCCATTATAGACATCTCAAATTCTTTCTGCATACAATTGGAAAATTTCTTACACAAAGTTTCATTAGAAGCACCAAAGATTATATCATCAATATATATTTACACAACTAACAACTCATTGTTTACTCTTTTAATAAATAATGTTTTGTCAAATTGGACCTCTTACAAAAGATTGCTCAATTAGAAAATTGCTCAATCTCTCATACCAAGATCTAGGTGCTTGTTTCAAACCATATAGAGCCTTTTTCAGCTTATAGACATGATTAGGATGTTCGTAGACCACAAAACCTGGTGGCTGGTCTACATATACCTCTTCTTCAATGTATCCATTGAGAAAGACATGCTTGACATCCATTTGGAATAATCTGAAATCCATAATACATGTAAAAGCAAGCGGCAGCCCAATGGCTTCTAACCTTGCCATAGGTGTATAGGTTTCGTCATTGTCAATGCCTTCTTCTTGGTTGTTGTACCCTTTTGTAACCAATCTGGCTTTGTTTCTTACTATGATGCCTGATTCGTCAAATTTGTTTCGAAACACCCACTTGATTCTTATTGACTTGTGAGAGGTAGGTTTAGGAACTAAGTCCCACACTTCATTCCTTTTAAATTGATTTAGCTCTTCATACATAGCCATCAAACAGTGTTCATTGTACACAACTTCATCTATGTTTCTTGGTACATCCTGAGAAACAAAAGCCATGTTATTGCATAAATTCCTGAGTCTAGAGTGAGTAGAGACTCCCTTTGATATTTCTCCAATAATATTGTCCAAGGAGAGGTCTTTTTGAGTTCTCCATTCTCTTGGGAGGTCCTTCGGAAGTGTGGTTGAGATTTCTTTGCTTTTTTCAAGTTCTTCAACTTTGGTTTCATCTTCAAGAGCATAATCCTTATCCTAAAAATCTGCATCTTCATCTTCCAAAGAATTATCTTGAACAATATAATTAGTTTCATCACCCACAACATGAATAGATTTTTCCACACATAAAGGTCTCCTATTGAACACTCTATATGCTTTACTTTGCAATAAGTAACCAAGAAAAATAGCTTCATCGACTTTTGCATCAAATTTTCCGAGAGATTCTTTACCATTGTTTAAAACAAAACATTTACAACCAAAGACCCTTAGGTGAGATATATTTGGTTTTCTTCCTTTGTAAAGTTCATAAGGGGTTTTCGTTATAATAGGTCTAATAAGTACTCTGTTTAAAGTATAGAAAATAGTATTTATACCATCAGTCCAAAAGTACTTTGGTACCTTTGTTTCATTTAGAAGAGTTCTAACTCCTTCTTCAAGGGATCTATTTTTCCTCTCCACAACACCATTTTGTTGAGGTGTTCTTGGGGAAAAAAAATTGTGTTGAATTCCATTTTCTTCATAAAACTTTTCAAAAGACTCATTTTGAAATTCATCTCCATGATCACTTCTAATTGAAACAATGTTAAGACCTTTTTCATTTTGAATAACCTTGGCAAGTTTGCGAAAAGCATCAAAAGCTTCATTTTTGGTTTTCAAAAGCAAAGTCTTGAATAATCATCTATAATTACTAAGCCATAGTAATTACCACCCAAACTCATAGTTCTGGAAGGACCAAATAAGTCTATGTGAAGTAGTTCAAGGGGTTTTGAAGTAGAAACAACGTTTTTACTTTGAAAATAATTTTTAACTTGTTTCCTTTTTTGACAAGCTTCACACAATTTATTTTTCTCAAACTTGAGTTTTGGAATACCAATTACTAAATCCCTTTTATCTAGATGATTGCAATGATGCATGTTTATATGTGCAGCCCTTCGATGCCATAACCAAGAATCATCAATCTTAGTTACCAAACAGCCAAGTTCATGAAATGATGCATGTTCAATATTCAACATGTAGATATTACCAATCCTTTTACCAATGGTGACAACCTCACCAGACATAGCTTCACTAATAAGACAATAATTCTTGTTGAATTCAATTTTGAAGCCCTTGTCATATAGTTGGCCAATGCTCAAGAGATTGTGCTTTAGTCCATTAACATATAGAACATTTTTTATTTGTGTTTTGTATTGATCTCCAATATTTCCTTCTCCCATAATTATTTCCTTATTATTGTCTCCAAAAGTGACATATCCTCCTTCCTTTGACACAAAGTCAGTATGTTTGGACTTGTTACTTGTCATGTGCCTAGACCAACCATTATCCAAGTACCATAACGAGTCCCTTGCTTTTAGGCACACCTACAAGACAAAATCAATTAGAGAGAGGTGGTACCCAATTTAGTTTGGGTCCAATGGGGTTAATTTCCATAGTTAAATCTTTAGGAATCTAGACACACTTGCCTCTAGGAACGTCAAATCTCATAACATAGCATTTATAAGATGTATGTCCTCTTTTCATGCAATAATGATAGGTCTTTGCATTAGGCTTAGAATGCATTGTGTTCTTCTTTTTGGAGACTTTGTTTGGGTTCGCCCTTTTGGAGGATGCAAACTTAGTTTTGTTAGAAAAGGTAGTTTGCTTATTATACCCCAAACCAGTTTTATTAGAGGTATGATTTTGCACACTGAGCAAGTGACTAAGATCACTCTTTCCTTTGTTCATTTTTCTAGAAAGATCTTTAAGATAGGAAAACTCAGTTTGCAACTTCATACGTTCTGCACAGTAATCCTCTTTGAACTTTTCAAACTCAGTTTGTAAATATTTGTAATCCTCCATGTTAAGAGAGATAGATGCACAAACACAACCAGTAGCTTTGTAACTTGAAACAAGTTTTTCATTTTCTTGCCTCAATCTATCCAGGACACTTTGTGTTGAAGCCAATTTAGTGATATGCAGTTTTAGATCGCTTCTCAGCTTTTTTGTTTAAAACAACAAGCCTTTGAGCTTCTTCATACATTTCATTAAATGCTTCCAAAACTTCTTCAAATTCAGAATTTACCTTAGATTCTTCAATGGTTGATGAGCCTTCCATTAAATCTGTCACCAAGCCTACATTTGCAACTTCTTCTTCACTAGAAGAGTCAGAGGATGTGGATGCATTGTCATCCCAAGCTATGTAGGCCTTTTCTTTTTGTTTTTTATCCTTCTTTCCTTTATTTTCAAAAAGTTGTTTTTAAAGGTAGATAAGACATTTAGATTTGATGTGGCCTTGCTTTCCAAATTTGAAGCATGTGAAGATGTTGTTGTTGCTCTCAATTTTCTTCGAAGGCTTAAAGAATTTTTTGTCATTGGATCTTTTGAGAAATTTTCCAAACTTTTTCACCATCAAGTTAAAATTCTCTGCATCTTCGTCATCACTGGAAATTTCTTTGTAATCTTCCATTGAAGAGTTAACTTTAAGTGCAATTCCCTTTCTTTTCTTTTTTGTTTCTTCTGCATGAGATTGTTGAATCAACTCATGTTCATATGCAGGAAATTTTCGAAGAAAGCTTCCATCGACTTTGATGCTAAGTCCTTGGATTCTTTGATCGCTGTGATCTTTGGCTCCCAAGTTCTTGTAAGACAATTGAGGATCTTGTGTTAGAGATAGAGGGAAAAACAACATGGAACAGCCTAAGGCTAAAGCTTGAAGCTTAAGGAAAAGTTTGAAGAAGTTTTGGCTTTTACATGCCTAACTCCTTTGAGTGGCATTTGTATTGGTTGTTAACTTCATTGTGTTGGACAAGTGGCCTCAGAAATTTTAAGAAGGGGGGGGGGTTGAATTAAGATTTCGTTCATGAGTATGCATCTCTTCTAAGAAATCTAAAGCATCATCTAACACATCCTTTCTTGGAGAAAAAACATTAGACTCATCAAAGGAAACATGAATGGATTCTTCAATAGTCATAGTTCTCTTATTGTATATTCTATATGCTTTACTATACAAGGAATAACCAAGGAAGATTCCTTCCGGGAATAAAAAATTTGATGAGGCCATATTTCTTGAAGTTTCTAAACTTTCTACAAGAAACATGCTCTGATACCACTTGTTGGACAAGTGGCCTCAGAAATTTTAAGAAGGGAGGGGGGTTGAATTAAGATTTCGTTGACTATTTCTAATTAAAAATTTCCCTTACTTAGATATTTCCTAGATTTAATTATTTCTTTAATTATTAGTTACTTGAATAACAAATAAAGAAAAGTAACATTAAAGAAATATAAACACAACAGAATGTAAAAGAGATTAAGGGAAGAGAGAATGCAAAACCGAATTTATACTGGTTCGGCCACAACCCGTGCCTACGTCCAGTCCTCTAGTAAATCCCACTTGAGAGTTTCCACTCCTTGTAAAATCCTTTACAAGCAATGAACCCCAAAGGACGTTGGTCCCTTGTGTCTAGTGATTACAACTAAGAAGTTATTCCCACTTCTTGCAATGAACCCCAAAGGATGTTGTTCCCATGTGTCCAGTGATAACAACCAAGAAGTTATACCCACTTCTTGCAATGAACCCAAAAGACGTTGGTCTTTTGTGTCCAGTGATCAACCAAGAAGCAAATCTCACTTCTTGCAATGAACCCAAGGAACGTTGGTCCTTTGTGTTCAGTGTTTCAACCAAGTAAACTGTCTCTTGAAAACTTTTACAACCAAGAGTCGGTCTCTTGAAAAACTTTTTGAAAGAATGGAGGAGAGGAAGAAAATAGAATAGCACAAGTTTTTGCCCAATAAACTTTTTGTTGGATCAAGTGGCCTCAGAATAATTAAGAAGGGGGGTTGAATTAATTATTCCTAAACCTTTACTAATTAAAAATTTACTCTTCTAAGGCTTTTACTTGTGTTGTTAAGAGAATAAGGAGTAGAAGAGAAACTTAACCAAAAGTAAAGGCAGAAATTAAAATGCACAGCGGAAAGTAAAAGAGTAGGGAAGAAAGAGACAAACACACAAGAGGTTTTATACTGGTTTTGCAACAACCCGTGCCTACATCCAGTCCCCAAGCGACTTGCGGTCCTTGAGATTTATTTTCATCCTTGTAAAAATCCTTTTACAAGCAAAGATCCATAAGGGATGTACCCTCCCTTGTTCTCTTTGAACCTAGTGGATGTACCCTCCACTAGAACTGATCCACAAGAGATGTACCCTCTCTTGTTCTCAGTCAATAACCTAAGTAGATGTACCCTCTACTTGTACCACAAAGGATGTACCCTTCAATGTGTTAAGACAAAGATCTCAGGCGGTTAAACCTTTGAAGCTTTGTGAATGGGGATACAAAAGAATTCTCAGGCAGTTAGTCCTTTGAAAACTTTTGTATAAGGGAAAGGGAAGAATCAAAAGAATTCTCAGACTGTGTCGTTTTGAATTCTTTGACAAGGGAGAATGGAGACACAACAGAATTTAGGCGGTTAGTCCTTCGTTCTTTTGGAAAAGGGAGAAGAGAGACACAAAAAGAATTCAGGCGGTTAGTCCTTGGCGAATTCTTTTTGGCAAAGGGAGAAGAGATGAAAAGAATGAATAACACAAGTTTTCAAGGTTTAGAAAACCAGAAAACTTTGGAAAGCTTTTGGCACAAAGAAGAAGAAGAAGTTCAAAGAGATTCAAGGCTTGTAAAGGATTGTATTAGATTGATTGGATTGTTATGAAATGCAAAACAAAGCCTTGCTTTTATAGACTCTTCATATCTTGTCAAAAGGACCATTTAGAAGAGTTATGACTTTTAGAAAAACTTAAAACCAATTTGAAAAATTCAAAAACCATTTGAAGAGTTACATCTTTTGATTTATTCAGAAACAATCACTGGTAATCGATTACCAAATCAGTGTAATCAATTACACAAAGCTTTTATGTGAAAGGATGTGACTCTTCACATTTGAATTTGAATTTCAACATTCAAAGGCACTGGTAATTGATTACCAAAACATTTTAATCTATTACAGCTTTTTTGAAATCAATTGGAACGTTGTAAATTCATTTGAAAACTTTTTCAAATTTATTTTGCTATTGGTAATCGATTACAATAATCTGGTAATCGATTACCAGAGAGTAAAAACTCTTTGGTAAACATGTTTTGAGAAAAATCCATGTGCTACTCAGTTTTTGAAAAAAAAAACCTTTTCATACTTATCTTGATTAAGTCTTCTCTTGATTCTTGAATCTTGAGTCTTGAATCTTGATCTTGATCTTGATTCTTGGAAGCTTGATCCTTGAATCTTGATTCTTGATTCTTGAAATCAACTTTCCTCTTGAATCTTGAAGTGTTCTTGATTCTATCTTGAACATCTTGAACTCATTCTTTGATTGACCTTTGAGCTTTTTGTCATCACCTTTGTTATCATCAAAACATCTTTGAATCAATCTTGATTTATCATGAAGCTTTGCTTCTACACTTTTCTTGACAAAGCAAGTGTTGAACAAAAACTTTTAGAAAGATGTTAAGAATGATCATCTTGAATTTCATGCCATGGTCACATATTTATAGCCATTTGATGGCTCTTGAAGAAACCAAGTTAAAAGTTGTGTCTTTTGGCAATTTCTTCAAAACCAGTCACTTTAAAAAAGTTGTGACTCTTGGTAATTTTTCAAAACCTGTCACTTCTAATCGATTACCATAATGGTGTAATCGATTACACAGTTTATTTTATCAAGAGTTGTGACTCTTCATGTTGAGGTTTGAAATCCAACGTTAAAAAACCATTGGTAATCGATTACAAATATTGTGTAATCGATTACACTATTTTGAAAATATTTTTGAACGTTACAAGACAATGGTAATCGATTACATGCCCATGGTAATCGATTACTACTTTATAAATCAGTTATAAAATGTTTTGGGCTTCTGGTAATCGATTACTACCTTATGGTAATCGATTACTAGAGAGTAAAAAAAAACTTTGGTAAAAGATATTTCTTGAAAAATTCTCTTGGACAATTTTGTGTTGTTCAATCTTTTCTTTGAAAAATTATTTTTAACTTACCTTGATGTTTTTCTTGAGGTTCTTGCATATCTTGAGTCTTCTCTTGAATCTTCACTTGAATCTTCTTGATTCTTTAATCTTGTTTGAACGAATCTTTAATAATCTTTGGCATCATCAAAATACTCTTGGAAGCTTTGCTTCTACAGATTGTTGCATCTTAGTACATCTGATATCTGTGTTGCATTGTGCATCATCATAGTGTGAGTGAAGAAATTTTTCTAAGTTAGAAAATTTTCTTCATAGGCAAAACTCTATGTTTTAATCGATTATAAAGTTCTCGTAATTGATTACAACAAGCTATCTGAAGCTTAAAAAGTTCAGTCTCGTATCGGTTTAATCAATTACAGTATTTTAATCGATTACATTGTTGTTTGAGACAATGACTGATTTTTTGGGAATCTCTACTTTAATCGATTACCAAGTGGATTAATTGATTACTCCTCTCTCGTTCAGAGGTAAACAAAGAACACTTTAATTGATTATTTAGAGCATATAATGGATTACTTGGATAATCGAATCAATTATTTCATTAAAATAATCGATTACCTTATAGATTTAATCGATTATAGGCAGTTATAACTGTTTTCTCTATAAATAACCAACTCATGTTCACATCTACATATCAAGAGATCATTAGAGAATACTCAATACATCTAAAAAATTACTTCTTAGCCTTAGAATGAGCAAGATTTCATGTTGTAATTAGTGAATAAGAGAAAAAAAAAAGAAAAGAGCTTTATAGTAACTCACGACTTCTTAATCTTTTGATTTGGAAGATCTTTTCTTAAAAGTGAGTTGTGTCTTTTGAGTAGAAAAAGATCTACTTCTCAATCCAGCAAGGTTTTTTTTGGAAATATTGGTTAGGTTGTATCTCTCCTACTTGGTTTTTTCATGTGTATGGTTTTTACACAGTCTTGTGTTTATGTGTGAATTGCTTACAACATGCTAGAATAGGGTTTTCTAGTTTGGACTAAGAGTAGGGTTCTCTTAGGCTTATATTCATAGAGGGTCCTAGTGTTGGATGCCTTAGTCTCTTTTTTCGAGGAGGGAATTGTAGATTGATTGTGATTGCTTGTAAGAATTCTTGCTGCATAGTGGAAATCTAATTCAGGTTATGGATTAGATAATTGGAATAGCTTCTCTAGAAATAGAAAGTGAACCAGTATAAAATATTGTGCCTTTTTCTCTTGTTCATATCTTTCTCTCCTTCAAGGTTTAATCAACTCATTGAAGTTTTAATCAAGGTTTAGATTCAAGGCTTATGATTGTGAAAGAAAGGAATTTAATGAAGAATCATGTGTAAGGAAGAATTGATTAAGCATTGATTATGTTCGATTCATATTTGTTTTGTGATACGATTCATAGAAAAGATTTTTTTGTAACTCTATTCTTTTAAGGTATATTTTTGTTGAAAACTAATTCACACCCCCCCTTCTTGGTTTATTGAGTTCCATCATCTTTTTTCATTTTGATGTTTAGCTCATCATCTTCAAACGTTTTTCCAAGACCAAGAAGCTGATTTACAATATGGGTGAATCTTCTTTGAAGTTCTGAAATGGTTTCTCCATTCTTCATTCGAAAGGCTTCATATTTGGATACCAGAGTGTGCTTTCTTGCTCTTGTCACATATGTTGTGCCTTCATGAGTGACTTCAAACATTTTCCATATTTCCTTTGCACTTTTACACCTTGCAGTATGAAAGAAATCCTCAAAAGATAAACCAAAAGTTAAAATGTTTTTAGCTTTTTTATCATCTTGGACTTTTCTTTTCTCATCGTCTTTCATCTCATCTCATTCTTTAAGTACCAATTCACCATTTACTTCTTTAATTGGTATAAATTGACCTTTAACAATAGCATTCCACGCAATGAGATCAATTAACTAAATAAAGATTTCCATTCTCTTTTCCGTTCTCCCTCAAACAATGGAGATCGATTTAAAGATACACCCTCTTTGAAAGTGATTTTCTTAGAGCCCATTTTAGAAAAATTGTGATCTTGAGTAACTTAAAGATATAGCTCTGATACCAATTGAAAAAGATGATGAAACTCACAAACCAAGAGAGTGGGGGGGGGGGTGAGGGGTGAATTGGTTTCTATATCAAAACAGACTTTAAAAAAAAACAAAGTAAAAAAACTTCTTTTCCAAGGATTGTATCACAAACCTTAGATAAACCAATATTTAATCAATCACCCTTTACACAAAATCCTTTCTTAAAGTTCTTTCTTCCTAAAGATATTTTATTTAACCTTTAGTAAATTGATCAAGACCAGAATGGGAAAGAAAGATAAGATCAAGAGAAGATGTATACCAATTATTATATTGGTTCATTCTCTATTTCTAGAAATCCAGTTATCTAATCCAACCTAAATTAGATTTTCACTATGCATATGGAATTCTTACGAGCAATCTCAGTTCCTACCCCAGAAAATGACTAAGGTACCAAACCCTAGGGTCCTCTGTGAATAAGAGCCTAAAAGAAACCTATCCTTAGCCCAAACTAGAAAAACATATTCTAGCATGCCTTCAAAAATTCATGCATATACTAATAATGTACACGAAAAATAGAGTCATAGAAAGACACAACCTGATCAATCATATGCAAGAACCTTGCTTGAATGAATGAGTGCCTTCTTGAACTCGAGAAATTCACAACTCACTTTTCACAATATGATCTTCATAATCAAAGTTTAGAAGTTGTGAGTCACACTGTATCTAAGCACTTTAGCTTCTCTCTTTGTATCACTTACTTCAGCTCATACTAATTTCACACTTTTTGCACACACACGAGTGAGAACACAAGGTGGCTATTTATAGAGAAAACTATTATAACTACATGTAATCAATTAAATATACAATGTAATTGATTATTTCAAAGAAGTAATCAATTATATTATCATTTAATCGATTAAAGTGTTCTTCCCAAAATCTAGAAAACTTTCAAGAACAATGTAATCGATTAGATTCTTGATGTAATCAATTAAAGTGTTCTTGATCACTTCTAAAACACTTTTATGAGAGAAGTAATTGATTATGATCACTTGGTAATTAATTAAAGCAGAGACTCCTGTAAAACCAATCATTGTCTCATTTGAACTATGTAATCAATTACGATCATGCCTGTAATCAATTAAAGCAGAGTGTTAAACACTGGAGAAATTTTCAAACTTTAAAACCTTTCTTCTTACTCCTACATGATGATGCATGATTCACATATGAAAAGATAGAGACTAAGATGTGTCATACCCTAATTTCGTCTGGGGACTATCACTCGTTGATCTTTTGATCCTTGCTAGTCGAATTACAGTGTTGAACATTAGTTACAGTGCGAAACAGATGATCATTTAGTGTTTTGATCAAGAATGCGAAAATACCAAAAAAAGGGGCAAAAGGGTCTTTTCCTTAGTTTTCCTGGACCCTAGCTCGCCCAGGCTAGCCTCTGGCTTGCCTGGGCCACCAAATAGCTTCATGGTTAAGAAACCAGATAGCCTGGGCGAGCTCATTGCTTCAGCACTAAGTTTTAGCTCGCCTGGGCGAGCTCCAGCTTGCCTGGGTGAGCTGCAACTGCCCCAAAGTGTGCAATGTTTTATCGTGACTTCTTCTTTATTTTCCCTTTTCTCTTTTATCTTTTGTTTTGTTCATATTTGTGTATAAACTTTGCTATGTTATTGTGTTTGGTGTGTGTCTGTCTATCTATTACATTCATAGTTAGAAATATTTATTTCTATGCACACATGGCACCTACACCTTTGCACACACATTGAGATATTAGGACCTATACCCGGGTCTATGTGAGCCATAAGGAGTGGAGGTCGATCTGTGGTCATGCTGGGTCTCTGACTTGCTTGATAACAGTGAAGCCTCATCTAAAGTTTTTCTCTTTTAGTGATGCATTATCGCTGATAGTCCCTATCGCCATAATGTATTACCTAAGAGGATGATATCTCTAGAAGCTAGTAAAGTTACATGAAACCATCCTTGGGAGTTGTCACTAGAAGGGGACTTTTGGTTCCTTTCCATTAGGTTCCTAAATTAGGGGGGCACATAGCAAACTCACTCTGGCTTGTTCCATGATCACATCATGCATCTCTTCATGGCATCGCAATGGACATATCATTCCTGCATTTATCATTTATCATATTCATGCATTGCATTTGCATGAGTCATTGCATTATCATACATCTTCATTTAGCATGCTTTTGTTCTGTCAACTGCATACATTCTATTTTCATCGTTCGCATGTTATGTTCACTCATGCATGATCCTTGCATTTTCCTCTACAAAAAAAAAAAACAAACAAAAACAAAAGAAAGTCAAAATGAAGAATGGAGTTTACACCACATTCTTGGTTACATGTGTTGGGTACCATGATGATACCTATAAACAAACCATGTTGGGATTATATACTCATTTCTCTTAAAATATAATTGAAAATCATGTGAACATGGTACCTAATGCATTGTTAACTAGGAAATGATGGTTCTTCGGGCGTCTCATGTCGATCTCATAATTACATTTGTTATGCGTAGCATAAGTATGCCCTAGTCATTCATCTTTATGATATGCTGTCGAAGTATTGACAATCAAAATTTCTATTCCTTGGATTATGGGGTCTAACCAAGAACATGCTTTTAAGAAAAGGGTTTCATCAAGTTAAGGTCAAGTATGGAAGTAACCAGCTTGCAAAGGTTGGGGCAGAAGATGGATCAAGTTTGCATAGCTTCTTTGGCTACTGCCAACACATGATTGAGATAAATAATTTACAAAATTGAGGACTATTGATGTCCATGTTTTATTTCCAGTTTCACTTTGACAAGATGTGATGAACCATGTTGTTTTAATGAAAATCTGAATTGATTCGACCCTATGTTCTACTGAATGTCCTGTGTAAAATTTGCAATACTTCAACAATGTATCATTCACATACATCCATGCTTATTTTTCTTTTCACATTGGGTTGCATTGCTCATTGCATTCTTTCCTTGAAATCAGAATTGTAATCATTGTAATCAAAAGGAAAGAATGCACTTTACGGTGTCCTTACTGAATGCGTGCCAAAGCCAAAATAATGAGTGAAATAGAGGAGGTACATGAACAAATGAAGGCCGACATGGAGGCCATGAAAGAGCAAACGACCACAATGATGGAAGCCATGATGAGTATGAGGAAAATGATGGAGGTTAAAATGGCTACAATCCTTGCCGCAAGTACCGCCACTGAGGTGGACCCGACTCACCCATCTAGCCTCAATCAAGTAAGCCATCCAGTGTTAGATATGGTAGGCCAGGGAGGCAAAGCATTGGGAAGTACAGGTGGCCCCCATTTTGTGCAGGTCCAGAGCCAGCATTCCTTCCCACCATATGGCTTGCCTCCTATCTATACACCACCCAATGTTGCACATGCTCCCGATGAGAATGTCGATAACTCCACTCCCATACTCATTGAGAGCTAACAACCCCAATCTGGTCTGGCACAGGTCCCTTAACCCATGGGGGAGACACATGAAGTACCCCGAGACCATACTCTAGCCGACTCCGAGCCGAGCCTCGGATATGCCACTGAGGGGTAGGCGTTTGGTGGCATACCCCTGTCAAACACTTTGGGGGGCCTTCAATATCGCCCACAACCACAACCCTAACATTTTGAGGTGGAAAGACTACCTCCTGCCATGGTAGAAAAGGAAAAATTTGATCATATAGAAGAAAGGCTGAGGGTCATTGAAGGAGGCAAAAATTATGCCTTTGCTAACATGGCAAAGTTGTGCCTAGTGCCCGACGTGGTCATTCCTCCGAAGTTCAAGGTGTCGGACTTTGATAAGTACAAGGGGACTACTTGCCCCAAGAATCACTTGAAGATGTACTGTAGGAAAATGGGGGCATACGCAAAAGATGAAAAATTGTTGATGCATTTCTTCTAGGAAAGTCTTACTAGGGCAGCCATCACCTGGTACAGCAATCTGAAGTCTTCCCGGGTCCGTTCCTAGAAAGACCTAATGGTTTCCTTTATTAGGCAGTATCAGTACAATTCTGATATGGCTCCAAATAGAATGTAGCTACAGAACATGTGTAAGAGGGAACATGAATCTTTCAAAGAATACGCCCAAAGGTAGAGGGATCTGACAACTCAAGTAGCGCCCCCAATGATGGAGATGGAGATGATAACAATGATAGTGGACACATTATCGGTGTTCTACTATGAGAAGATGGTGGGTTACATGCCTTCAAGCTTCGCAGATTTAGTGTTTGTTAGCGAAAGGATCGAAGTGGGTCTAAGAAGAGGAAATTTTGATTATCCTACTGTGATGAATAGGAAGCTTGGGGAAAATGGAGAGAATAAGAAGGAGGGAGGAATGTTGTGACTGCCATTCCTACATGGCCAAATTTCCCACCAGCTCAACAATATCAATACTCAGCCAATATCAACCCTTCTCATTACCCATCACCCTATCAGCTAAGAACACCCAATCATCCATAAAGGCCACCCCTAAATTAGCCACAAAACCCGCTTGTTGCATATCCGATATCAAACACCGCCCTTAACACGAACCAAAACACCAACCAGGGAAGGAATTTTCCAGAAAAAAAGCCTGTAGAATTCACCCCAATTCCGGTGCCGTATGCTAACTTACTCCTATATCTACTCAATAATGCAATGGTAGGCATAATCCCAACCAAGGTTCCTCAACCTCCATTTTCTTGAGGATACAAATCGAATGCAATATGTGCTTATCATGGAGAATTTTCGGGGCATTCCATTGAGCATTGTATGACCCTAAAACATAAGGTGCAAAGTCTAATTGATGCAGGCTGGCTAAAATTCGAGAAGGATAATTGTTTGTGAATTCTGACATTTGTCAAGTGACACTATGCGTGGGGCAATTTGAAGGTTATTGTTAGATGTCTCCAATGACTCGTTAGGATTTTCAAGTTTATGTCATTACTATAAACAACAGTCACAATGCTAATAAAATGGAAAAATTTGATGTCCTTGCCTCTCATTCTCTCACCATTACATCTTTGTGTATTTTTTTAACATTCATTAGAATGTGAATGTACGTCGTTGGTTTGTTTGCTCAAGTGACTTACGCTCCTTAGTTGATCTCTAAGTTTGTTCAATCGGAAATTGCTCGTTTGGTGGGTGTGTCGTAAACGACGAGTAAAGTTCAAAACAAAAAGGAAAAAACGTTCGATTGACTGTGTTACAAATAAGAAGTACAAACATTCATGTGACCTCATTTTATCATTCTTAAAGGTTGTCTTTTGAGAGAAAAGTGAGTTGTCAAGAACAAGAGTCATTCGACTTAATCTATCAATTGAAAATCCTGTAAATATTTCTTGTCCTTGAAAATTCATTTTCGAGAACCTACACAGTTTCTTTCTTTTTTTCCTTGCTACAAGGTCATGACAAAATACAATAATAGATACCTCAGGGCCTTACACTAGGGCAGTGAGGGGCACCATGCATGAGCCTCAAGCGAACCTAGGGGCAGATCAAAAGTTCTCACCCGATAGGTTGAAAACCTGAAAGGGTGGCCTAAGCAAAAGTTAAGGTTAATAAAAAATAAAAAAAATGAAAAAAAGCAACCAGGAGCATGTTTATCAGGGGTTTGGTCCCAAAATCCAAACTATAAAAGTGCCATAACAACTCTTGTGTGATTCTCTTAACTCAGTCTTGAATTCATCTTGTTATTGGAATTGATCTCAAAGTGCCATAACAACTATGTTTTTCATATGTTATAATCATTGAAAGTTTTCTTGATTTTGCTAATCTTTTTTACATGATATTTTAAGAAAATTCTGATTAATTGAAAGGAGTTGTTTTAATTTGATTAAAGAACGTATTGGTAAAGATTTTGAAAGAATTTATTTAACCCTTCTAGATTTGCGGTTGATCCAACAATTGGTATCAGAGCTAGGGTCTTGAAAATTAATCAAGATTTTTTCAAAAAGTTTCTGATCATGGCTGAGAATTAATTGTCATTTGTTGAAGGTGTGTCCATTAACATACCTCAACAATTTTGTGGTATGAACTATCCATTTTGGAAAGTTTGGATGAAAATCTTCATGGAATTTGTTAATAGAGGCATTTGGAATGCAATGGTAAATGGATATACTATTTCAAACCATGTAGTTGATAACAAGACTGTAGAGAAACCTTATGAATCATGGTCTCAAGAAGATATTAGAAAAGGTGAATATGACTCTAAGGCAATGAACATTATATATTCCTCATTAAATTTTGATGAGTTTTTCAGAGTTTCCGCATGCATAACCGCTTAGGAAATGTGGGATTTGATCCAAGTCACACATTAAGGAACATCGGAAGTAAGGAGAGCTCAAAACAATTCGCTCATCCGGAATATGAAACCTTAAGGATGAAGCAATAGGAAACTATAGGAGATGTGCAGAAAAGATTTACACATGTTGTAAACCATCTCCGAGATCATGGAAAGATTTTGAAGAAGAGGAGATTAATGTTAAGGTGCTGAAGTCCCTCAATAGAATATGGCAGCCAAAGGTAACAACTATTTTTGAATCAAGAGACCCAGCAACTATGACACATGCTGAGTTGTTTAGGAAACCGAGGGAATATGAAAAAACTTGACAAGAATGGTTGAAGAAGAAGCTATAGATTGTGAATGTATGTATACAGGTTTTGATGATGCCAAAGTATAAGCAAACAAGATTGCTTCAAGAAAAATTCAAGGTGTGTTCAAAGGTTGTAAAGAGTTTACAAAGATAGTGGAAAATCTCAAGTGGATTGCTTGAGGATTGGATGTAGGCATGGGAAGTGGCCGAACCAGGATAAAATGAGTTTGCTATTCTCTTTTCCCTTATCTTGGTTATCTTTATTGCACTTATTTTGTCTTGCATAATTGAAGAACATTATCAAATTAATTGCTTCTTCATCTTTTATATTCTAAACCTATCACAAATATTTTAAAAAGGGAATTAGAATTTGCTCATATAAAAATTCTTTAAAACTTAATTCACCCCCTCTTAAGTTATTGAGGCCACTTGTTCAAGATAGATAAGAAGAATAGATGTTTAGCATTGAAGACCAGCATTCCATCAAGTGAAAAAAGTGAAGATGACAATGCGGAAGGGTCAGATGCTAAAAATCTAAACTTTCTTGTAAGAAGGTCCGACAAGTTCCTCGAGAAAAAGAAGAACTCCGAAAATATAACCTTTCAGCCAAAGAAAAACCTCAAGAAACATGAACGTTCTTCCTCCATTGGCTTTACTTGCTTTGAGTGCAGAAAGACTGGCCCCATCAAAGTAGATTGCCCCATCTACCAAAAGAAGAAACAACAAGGAGAGAAGAAAAACAAGGGTTCATTCAAAAAGAAGAAGAAGGCATATATTTCTTGGGATGACAACAAATCAACCACATCCAGTGATAGCAGTGAAGAGGAAGAAGCCAACTTGTGCTTGATGGGAAACAATGAAGTTGGAAGTAAGGTGAGCATTTTTTATTCAGAAGTCGATGATAACTATGATCAGCTACTAGATGCTTTCAATGAAATTCATCAAGAAGCACAACAGATGTTTGGGGCAAATAATCTTCTAAAGGGAAAATTGAGGTGGCATATGGATAAGCTAGTGGAAATCAAATAGAGTTGTCAAAAGAAAAAGCAAAAAATGAAGTTTTGGAAAAAGAAAAGGACAACTCTTCTTGCAATTTCAGTGACACCACAAGTGCCACTTCTCCTTGCGAAGGATGTAAAGTTTTGGAAGTCAAGATTGAATACTTGCTAAAATCTTTATCTAATTTCACAATGGGGAGGGAAAATTTGGAAGCATTACTTGCACAACAAAAATGTGCTATCGACAAGGCTGGATTAGGTTATACACATAACAAGAAGCAAAAAGCTTACAAAAAAATAATTTAACTTCACCAAAACTTCTAGCTCACCTTTCACGAAATGCCATTATTGTATGAATAAGGGAGATTCTTCTTTTAAGTACATGATAATAAGGTATGGAGTTCTAACTGGGAAATATAAATAGGTTCCTAAGGGAACTAAAGAGGTTGCTAACCAAAAAAGACCTAATACCATTTAGGTACCAAAATCTACCTTCTAATTTTGTTTTGTAGGTGTGCCTAGCAGTTGAAAGGCAACTACGGTATCTTGATACTTGTTGCTCAAGGCTTATGACATGAGACAAATCAAAAGAATTGTGTCTCTTAAAGCTAAAGAAACGGGTTTTGTAACCTATGGAGATAACAACAAAGGGAGAATTATTGATGTAGGTAATATTGGTAATTCCCTAACTACTTCCGTAGAGAATGTCTTATACATGGAAAGGCTAAAACACAACTTGTTAAGCATAAGCCAGTTGTGTAATAAAGGTTTTAAATCATTTTCAATCAATAGTGTTGCATAATATCTAATCTTATTTCAAACAACTTGTTAAGCATAAGCCTGTTGTGTGATCTCTCTTGGCTTTGGCACAGGAGAATAACTTGTTAGTGCTTAGCTCTACTGAGCTTTAAAAGATTGGCTAAGATTTTGTTAAAACATAAGCACTTAGACAATGAAGGAAAGCTGGAGTTGCTGCACATGATGTCCAACGTGATGTCAAGGAATCAGATCGGGCTGCACAATGCACAAGGCAAGATAAAATGTCAAATGAAGAATTGAAGTTGCAGGATCCACGATGTCGGATACAATGTCCTGACATCCTGCCCGAGAATACTGGAGTTGCTGTACAATGCAAGATAAAAGTCAAGTGCAGAAGTGAAGTTGCAGGATCCACGATGTCAGATACAATGTCCTGACATCCTGCCCGAGAATACTGGAATTGCTGTACAATGCAAGATAAAAGTCAAGTGCAGAAGTGAAGCTGCAGGATCCACGATGTCGGACACGATGTCCTGACATCCGGCCCGAAAATACTGGACATATAAATCTGTTATATCTTTAACAGATTATTGTGCAGTTAGCAAGAGATTAGAAGATCTATCTTTAGGAACGAATTAAAAGATCATTACAGTTCGAATTTCAAAGTAGAAGAGTTCGTTCAGGGATTAAAGATTAAAGATTAAAGATTCAAACTAAAAGATCAAAAGTTATCTTTTAGTTCTTTAACTGCAGATTTTTCAGAAGAAGATAGATCTCCTCCAGCATCAAGGAGTTGCAGCCCAGAATCGTACACGGCTATATAATCATGGAGGCTGCACGAGTTCTGTACCAAGTCCGGGATTGAAGAGTTATTTTGTGAGTTTTGGGACTTGAGTGTTTTGTGAGCCACCTTGATGCTACCCTAACATCAAGTGTTGGACCTGAGTGTGTAGGGTTGATCCCTTTTGTGTAGAGTTGATCTCTAGTGTGTGGAGTTGATCTCTATTGTTCAGAGAGCAATCTCTGGTGTGTCTTTGATTTAATTGTAAACACGAGAGAGTGTTTGAGAGGGAGTGAGCGGGGTTTCTCATATCTAAGAGTGGCTCTTAGGTAGAGGTCGCACGGGTAGTGGTTAGGTGAGAAGGTTGTAAACAGTGGCTGTTAGACCTTGAACTAACACTATTTTAGTGGATTTCCTCCCTGGCTTGGTAGCCCCCAGATGTAGGTGAGGTTGCACCGAACTGGGTTAACAATTCTCTTGTGTTATTTACTTGTTTAATCTGTTCATACAGTCAAACACAATCTGCATGTTCTGAAGCGTGATGTCGTGACATCCTGTACGACATCTGTCCCCAGTATCAGAATTTCAATTGGTATCAGAGCGGGCACTCGAAATCACTGAGTGAGATCTAGGGAGATAAATTCTGATGAACATGGAGAAAGAAGGAGGACCAGTGAACAGACCACCAATTCTTGATGGAACCAACTATGAATACTGGAAAGCAAGAATGGTGGCCTTTCTCAAATCACTGGATAGTAGAACCTGGAAAGCTGTCATCAAAGGCTGGGAACATCCCAAGATGCTGGACACAGAAGGAAAGCCCACTGATGAATTGAAGCCAGAAGAAGACTGGACAAAAGAAGAAGACGAATTGGCACTTGGAAACTCCAAAGCTTTGAATGCTCTATTCAATGGAGTTGACAAGAATATCTTCAGACTGATCAACACATGCACAGTGGCCAAGGATGCATGGGAGATCCTGAAAACCTCTCATGAAGGAACCTCCAAAGTGAAGATGTCCAGATTGCAACTGTTGGCTACAAAATTCGAAAATCTGAAGATGAAGGAGGAAGAATGTATTCATGACTTCCACATGAACATTCTTGAAATTGCCAATGCCTGCACTGCCTTGGGAGAAAGGATGACAGACGAAAAGCTGGTGAGAAAGATCCTCAGATCCTTGCCTAAGAGATTTGACATGAAAGTCACTGCAATAGAGGAGGCCCAAGACATTTGCAACATGAGAGTAGATGAACTCATTGGTTCCCTTCAAACCTTTGAGCTAGGACTCTCGGATAGGGCTGAAAAGAAGAGCAAGAATCTGGCTTTCGTGTCCAATGATGAAGGAGAAGAAGATGAGTATGACCTGGATACTGATGAAGGTCTGACTAATGCAGTTGTGCTCCTTGGAAAACAGTTCAACAAAGTGCTGAACAGAATGGACAGGAGGCAGAAACCACATGTCCAGAACATCCCTTTCGACATCAGGAAAGGTAGTGAATACCAGAAAAGGTCAGATGAAAAGCCCAGTCACAGCAAAGGAATTCAATGTCGTGGGTGTGTAGGCTTTGGACACATCAAAGCTGAATGTCCCACTCATTTCAAGAAGCAGAGGAAAGGACTTTCTGTATGTCGGTCTGATGATACAGAGAGTGAACAAGAAAGTGATTCTGACAGAGATGTGAATGCACTCACTGGGAGATTTGAATCTGCTGAAGATTCAAGTGATACAGACAGTGAAATCACTTTTGATGAGCTTGCCACATCCTATAGAGAACTATGCATCAAAAGTGAGAAGATTCTTCAGCAAGAAGCACAACTGAAGAAGGTCATTGCAAATCTGGAGGCTGAAAAGGAGGCACATAAAGAGGAGATCTCTGAGCTTAAAGGAGAAGTCGGTTTTCTGAACTCTAAACTGGAAAACATGACCAAATCAATAAAGATGTTGAATAAAGGCTCAGATATGCTTGATGAGGTGCTACAGCTTGGGAAGAATGTTGGAGACCAGAGAGGACTTGGGCTTAATCATAAATCTGCTGGCAGAATAACCATGACAGAATTTGTTCCTGCCAAAAACAGCACTGGAGCCACGATGTCACAACATCGGTCTCGACATCATGGAACGCAGCAGAAAAAGAGCAAAAGAAAGAAGTGGAGGTGTCACTACTGTGGCAAGTATGGTCACATAAAGCCCTTTTGCTATCATCTACATGGCCATCCACATCATGGAACTCAAAGTAGCAGCAACAGAAAGAAGATGATGTGGGTTCCAAAACACAAGATTGTCAGTCTTGTTGTTCATACTTCACTTAGAGCATCAGCTAAGGAAGATTGGTACCTAGATAGCGGCTGTTCCAGACACATGACAGGAGTCAAAGAATTCCTGCTGAACATTGAGCCCTGCTCCACTAGTTATGTGACATTTGGAGATGGCTCTAAAGGAAAGATCATTGGAATGGGAAAGCTAGTTCATGATGGACTTCCTAGTCTGAACAAAGTACTGCTGGTGAAGGGACTGACTGCAAACCTGATCAGCATCAGTCAGTTGTGTGATCAAGGATTCAATGTAAACTTCACAAAGTCAGAATGCTTGGTGACAAATGAGAAGAGTGAAGTTCTAATGAAGGGCAGCAGATCAAAGGACAACTGTTACCTATGGACACCTCAAGAAACCAGTTACTCCTCCACATGTCTATCCTCCAAAGAAGATGAAGTCAGAATATGGCATCAAAGATTTGGACATCTGCACTTAAGAGGCATGAAGAAAATCATTGAAAAAGGTGCTGTTAGAGGCATTCCCAATCTGAAAATAGAAGAAGGCAGAATCTGTGGTGAATGTCAGATTGGAAAGCAAGTCAAGATGTCCCACCAGAAGCTTCAACATCAGACCACTTCCAGGGTGCTGGAACTACTTCACATGGACTTGATGGGGCCTATGCAAGTTGAAAGCCTTGGAGGAAAGAGGTATGCCTATGTTGTTGTGGATGATTTCTCCAGATTTACCTGGGTCAACTTTATCAGAGAGAAATCAGAAACCTTTGAAGTATTCAAAGAGTTGAGTCTAAGACTTCAAAGAGAAAAAGATTGTGTCATCAAGAGAATCAGGAGTGACCATGGCAGAGAATTTGAAAACAGCAGGTTCACTGAATTCTGCACATCTGAAGGCATCACTCATGAGTTCTCTGCAGCCATTACACCACAACAAAATGGCATAGTTGAACGGAAAAACAGGACTTTGCAAGAAGCTGCTAGGGTCATGCCTCATGCCAAAGAACTTCCCTATAATCTCTGGGCTGAAGCCATGAACACAGCATGCTACATCCACAACAGAGTCACACTTAGAAGAGGGACTCCAACCACACTGTATGAAATCTGGAAAGGGAGGAAGCCATCTGTCAAGCACTTCCACATCTTTGGAAGTCCATGTTACATCTTGGCAGATAGAGAGCAAAGGAGAAAGATGGATCCCAAGAGTGATGCAGGAATATTCCTGGGATACTCTACAAACAGCAGAGCATATAGAGTATTCAATTCCAGAACCAGAACTGTGATGGAATCCATCAATGTGGTTGTTGATGATCTAACTCCAGCTAGAAAGAATGATGTCGAAGAAGATGTCAGAACATCGGGAGACAATGTAGCAGATGCAGCTAAAAGTGGAGAAAATGCAGAAAACTCTGATTCTGCTACAGATGAATCAAACGTCAATCAACCTGACAAGGGTCCCTCCATTAGAATCCAGAAGATGCACCCCAAGGAGCTGATTATAGGAGATCCAAACAGAGGGGTCACTACAAGATCAAGGGAGATTGAGATTGTCTCTAATTCATGCTTTGTCTCCAAAATTGAGCCCAAGAATGTGAAAGAGGCACTGACTGATGAGTTCTGGATCAATGCTATGCAAGAAGAATTGGGGCAATTCAAAAGGAATGAAGTTTGGGAGCTAGTTCCTAGACCCGAGGGGACTAATGTGATTGGCACCAAGTGGATCTTCAAGAACAAGACCAATGAAGATGGTGTTATAACCAGAAACAAGGCCAGACTTGTTGCTCAAGGCTACACTCAGATTGAAGGTGTAGACTTTGATGAAACTTTTGCCCCTGTTGCTAGACTTGAATCCATCAGATTGATACTTGGTGTAGCTTGCATCCTCAAATTCAAGCTGTACCAGATGGATGTGAAGAGCGCTTTTCTGAATGGATACCTGAATGAAGAAGTCTATGTGGAGCAGCCAAGGGGATTTGTAGACCCAACTCATCCAGATCATGTATACAGGCTCAAGAAGGCTCTCTATGGATTGAAGCAAGCTCCAAGAGCTTGGTATGAAAGGCTAACAGAGTTCCTTACTCAGCAAGGGTATAGGAAGGGAGGAATTGACAAGACTCTCTTTGTCAAACAAGATGCTGAAAACTTGATGATTGCACAGATATATGTTGATGACATTGTGTTTGGAGGGATGTCGAATGAGATGCTTCGACATTTTGTTCAACAGATGCAATCTGAATTTGAGATGAGTCTTGTTGAAGAGCTGACTTATTTTCTGGGACTCCAAGTGAAGCAGATGGAAGACTCCATATTCCTCTCACAAAGCAAGTATGCAAAGAACATTGTCAAGAAGTTTGGGATGGAAAATGCCAGCCATAAAAGAACACCTGCACCTACTCACTTGAAGCTGTCAAAGGATGAAGCTGGCACCAGTGTTGATCAAAGTCTGTACAAAAGCATGATTGGGAGCTTACTATATTTAACAGCTAGCAGACCTGACATCACCTATGCAGTAGGTGTTTGTGCAAGATATCAAGCCAATCCCAAGATAAGTCACTTGAATCAAGTAAAGAGAATTCTGAAATATGTAAATGGCACCAGTGACTATGGGATTATGTACTGTCATTGTTCAGATTCAATGCTGGTTGGGTACTGGGATGCTGATTGGGCTGGAAGTGCAGATGACAGAAAAAGCACTTCTGGTGGATGCTTCTATCTGGGCAACAATCTTATTTCATGGTTCAAGCAGAACTGTGTGTCCCTATCTACTGCAGAAGCAGAGTATATTGCAGCAGGAAGCAGCTGTTCACAACTAATTTGGATGAAGCAGATGCTGAAGGAGTACAATGTCGAACAAGATGTCATGACATTGTACTGTGACAACATGAGTGCTATTAATATTTCTAAAAATCCTGTTCAACACAGCAGAACCAAGCACATTGACATTAGACATCACTATATCAGAGATCTTGTTGATGATAAAGTGATCACACTGAAGCATGTTGACACTGAGGAACAAATAGCAGATATTTTCACAAAGGCTTTGGATGCAAATCAGTTTGAAAAACTGAGGGGCAAGCTGGGCATTTGTCTGCTAGAGGAATTATAGCAGCTACTGCAATCTGAACGTGCCCAAACGAATCACTTAACATTAATAGCACGTTCACTACTAAGCCAAAACGAATTCGACCGTTGCTTCACACGCCCCTCTATATTCCTCATTCAAACTTATATTGTCGTGGTAATCCCATCTTCAGCATTTCCCAATAGCTCTCAGAAATTTGCGAAACCATTCCAAACGCTCTGCTTTTCCATGGCTACCTCACCAAAAGAAATTTCAGCTTCTGGTTCACCAGCTGTACCATCATCTCCGCACCAGGAACAACCAGAATTCAACATCCAACCCATACAAATAATTCCTGGTCAAGCTTCAGTCCCTGAGAAACTGATTCCCAGAAGACAACAGGGAGTGAAGATTGCTGAAAACCCTAGCCTTGCAACAAGTTCTAGGGAAGTAGACAAGGAGATGGACAAGAAAATCCGCAGTATCGTGAGTAGCATTTTGAAAGACGCCTCTGTTCCTGATGCTGGTGAAGATGTTCCAACATCTTCCACCCCGAATGTTTCTGTGCCGGATGTTGAGAAAGATGTTCCAACATCTTCCGGGCCAAATGCTGAAGTACTCTCTTCCCCCAGCAAAGAGAGATCAACAGAGGAAGATGATCAAGCGACGAAGGAGACTCCTGCACCACGGGCACCAGAAACTGCTCCAGGTGACCTCATTGACCTGGAAGAAGTCGAATCTGATGAAGAACCCATTGCCAACAGGTTGGCACCTGGCATTGCGGAAAGACTTCAAAACAGAAAGGGAAAAACCCCCCTTAAGAGGTCTGGACGAATCAAGACTATGGCACAGAAGAAGAGTACTCCAATCACTCCTGCCACATCCAGAAGAAGCAAGGTTGCTATCCCCTCCAAGAAGAGGAAAGAAATTTCCTCATCCGATTCTGATGATGATGTCGAACTAGATGTCTCGACATCAAAGAGGGCCAAGACTTCAGGGAGAAAGGTGCCTGGAAATGTTCCTGATGCACCATTGGACAACATCTCTTTCCACTCCATTGGCAATGTTGAAAAGTGGAAATATGTGTATCAACGTAGACTTGCCTTGGAAAGAGAACTGGGAAGAGCTGCCATGGATTGCAAGGAGATCATGGACCTCATCAAGGCTGCTGGACTACTGAAGACAGTCACCAAGTTGGGAGACTGTTATGAAGGCCTAGTCAGGGAATTCATTGTCAACATTCCCTCTGACATATCAAACAGAAAAAGTGATGATTATCAAAGAGTGTTTGTCAGAGGAAAGTGTATTAGATTCTCCCCTGCTGTGATCAACAAATATCTGGGCAGACCTACTGATGGAGTGATAGATATTGATGTTTCTGAGCATCAAATTGCCAAGGAAATCACTGCCAAACGAGTCCAGCATTGGCCGAAGAAAGGGAAGCTTTCAGTAGGGAAGCTAAGTGTGAAGTATGCAATTCTGCACAGGATTGGAGCTGCAAACTGGGTTCCCACCAATCATACTTCCACTGTTGCCACAGGTTTGGGTAAATTTCTGTATGCTGTTGGAACCAAGTCCAAATTTAATTTTGGAAACTATATTTTTGATCAAACTGTTAAGCATTCAGAATCTTTTGCTGTCAAATTACCCATTGCCTTCCCTACTGTATTGTGTGGCATTATGTTGAGTCAGCATCCCAATATGTTAAACTACACTGACTCTGTGATGAAAAGAGAATCTCCTCTATCCCTGCACTACAAACTGTTTGAGGGGACACATGTCCCAGACATTGTCTCGACATCAGGGAAAGCTGCTGCTTCAGGTGCTGTGTCCAAGAATGCTCTGATTGCTGAACTCAAGGACACATGCAAGGTGCTGGAAGCAACCATCAAAGCCACCACAGAGAAGAAGATGGAGCTAGAACGGCTGATCAAAAGGCTCTCAGAAAGTGGCATTGATGGTGAAGCAGCTGAGGAAGATGGTGAAGCAGCTGAAGTAGAAGAAGAAGCTGCTGAAGAAGAGGAAGAAGCAGCTGAAGAAGAAGAAGAAGCTGCTGAGGAAGAGGAAGATGCAGCAGAAGAGACAGAATCAGATGATGATTCTGAAGCCACCCCATGATCATCAGACCCTTATTTTTGCTTTTCACTTTTATTAGCTAAAGGGGCATGTCCCTTGAACAATTACTAGTTATTGGTCTGTAATATTTGCACATTAATTTCATGCATCCTACTTTTGCCAAATTTATGTCTAAAAAGGGGGAGTAATAGTATTATGCTTGCTATTATGCATGATTATGTTGAATGTATGATGTATGGCAGTAGGATAGTAGGATACGATGTATGCATGATTCATGAGGATACGGTGTATGCATGATTCATGATCTTGAGGGGGAGTTGTATGAATATGAGTTTGAGGGGGAGACTGCTGCTGATGATGACAGATGTAAGCTACTAGAAGCTGATAGAAGATGCTGCATGAAGACAGGGGGAGCAGATAGCGGATGTCACATGAGATGTCACGACATCCTGGAAAAGACTAGTAGCTGATAGAAGATGCTGCAGTAAGCATGGAGACAGGGGGAGCAGAAGCAGAAAGCTGATGTCACGCGAGATGTCTTGACATCCTGGAGAAGACTTGTAGATTTGCAACTTGAAGAATTTCCGCTGTGCTTGATTACTCTGATAATGGAAGTTGCTGATCCCACTTGCATAACTGCTCGTACCTGCTCAGGAAGTGTCTAAGTATGTTTTAGACAAAATTTGCCAAAGGGGGAGATTGTTAGTGCTTAGCTCTACTGAGCTTTAAAAGATTGGCTAAGATTTTGTTAAAACATAAGCACTTAGACAATGAAGGAAAGCTGGAGTTGCTGCACATGATGTCCAACGTGATGTCAAGGAATCAGATCGGGCTGCACAATGCACAAGGCAAGATAAAATGTCAAATGAAGAATTGAAGTTGCAGGATCCACGATGTCGGATACAATGTCCTGACATCCTGCCCGAGAATACTGGAGTTGCTGTACAATGCAAGATAAAAGTCAAGTGCAGAAGTGAAGTTGCAGGATCCACGATGTCAGATACAATGTCCTGACATCCTGCCCGAGAATACTGGAATTGCTGTACAATGCAAGATAAAAGTCAAGTGCAGAAGTGAAGCTGCAGGATCCACGATGTCGGACACGATGTCCTGACATCCGGCCCGAAAATACTGGACATATAAATCTGTTATATCTTTAACAGATTATTGTGCAGTTAGCAAGAGATTAGAAGATCTATCTTTAGGAACGAATTAAAAGATCATTACAGTTCGAATTTCAAAGTAGAAGAGTTCGTTCAGGGATTAAAGATTAAAGATTAAAGATTCAAACTAAAAGATCAAAAGTTATCTTTTAGTTCTTTAACTGCAGATTTTTCAGAAGAAGATAGATCTCCTCCAGCATCAAGGAGTTGCAGCCCAGAATCGTACACGGCTATATAATCATGGAGGCTGCACGAGTTCTGTACCAAGTCCGGGATTGAAGAGTTATTTTGTGAGTTTTGGGACTTGAGTGTTTTGTGAGCCACCTTGATGCTACCCTAACATCAAGTGTTGGACCTGAGTGTGTAGGGTTGATCCCTTTTGTGTAGAGTTGATCTCTAGTGTGTGGAGTTGATCTCTATTGTTCAGAGAGCAATCTCTGGTGTGTCTTTGATTTAATTGTAAACACGAGAGAGTGTTTGAGAGGGAGTGAGCGGGGTTTCTCATATCTAAGAGTGGCTCTTAGGTAGAGGTCGCACGGGTAGTGGTTAGGTGAGAAGGTTGTAAACAGTGGCTGTTAGACCTTGAACTAACACTATTTTAGTGGATTTCCTCCCTGGCTTGGTAGCCCCCAGATGTAGGTGAGGTTGCACCGAACTGGGTTAACAATTCTCTTGTGTTATTTACTTGTTTAATCTGTTCATACAGTCAAACACAATCTGCATGTTCTGAAGCGTGATGTCGTGACATCCTGTACGACATCTGTCCCCAGTATCAGAATTTCATAACTCATATCCACATGAATCATTTAAATAAGCTACTCTAAGGAGTTAGTTTGAGGACTCCCAAAGCTCAAATTTGTGAAGGATAGATTATGTAATGCATGTCAAAAAGGGAAAGCAAACAATAGAATCTTTCAAATCTAAAAATGTTATTTACCTTTAGACCAGTTGAACTTTTACATCTAGATCTTTTGGTCCTTCTATAAACATGAGCATTGGAGGGAATTACTGTGCTTTAGTTATTATAGATGATTACTCTAGATATACTTGGACTTTGTTCTTATCTTCTAAGAGTAATGCTTTTAAAGCCTTTTAAAATATAGCCAAGCTTATTCAAAATGAAAAGGATTTCAAAATTAAAAGTTTGAGAAATGACCATGGAGGAGAATTTCAAAATGAGGACTTTGAGTTGTTTTGTGAAAAAAATGGCATTAATCATAATTTTTCTGCTCCAAGAACACCACAACAAAATAGGATTGTGGAGAGGAAAAATAGGTCCCTTGAGGAACTTGTAAGGACCATGCTTAATGAGAATAATCTGCCTAAATATTTTTGAGTCGATGCCATTAGCCTAGTCTGCTATGTACTCAATAGGTTAATGATTAGACCCATTCTTAAATTAACTCTTTATGAAACATACAAGGGTAGAAAACCTAATGTGTCAAATCTCAAAGTTTTTGGTAGTAAGTGCTTTGTTTTGAATAATGGTAAGTATTTACTTGGAAAGTTTGATTGAAAAACTGATGAAGGTCTATTCTTGGGTTATTGTACAAATAGCAAGGCATATTGAATCTTTAATAAATGTACACTAAGAATAGAAGAGTTTATGCATGTAATTTTTTATGCAACTAACCCCCAAAGATTGAGAAAAGTACTTTTTTATGATGATGATGATGTCGGAAGTCCTAAGGAATCATTTCCTACAAGCGAAAAGGTACTAAACATTAACCCTTTTGAAGGATACTCACTACAACACACAGTCTTCCTAAGGAGTGGAAATCACCTAAGGAACTTTTTATTCACAACATTATAAGTGATATTGAAAGGGGAGTTTCTACTCGACGTCACTAAATTTGTTTGGTGAATTCTATGCATTTCTATCTATGGTAGAGCCTTCAACTGTTGAAGAAGTGCTTGTTGATGAACATTGGGTTATGGCCATGCATGATGAACTTAATCAATTTAAAAGAAATAAACTTTGGGAACTAGTACCTAGGCCTAGTAAAACAAACAATATAGGTACAAAATGAGTTTTCAAAAATAAGCTAGATGAACATGACTTGATAACTAGGAACAAAGCAAGGCTAGTAGCCAAAAGTTATAACGAGCAAGAGGGGTGCATACTTTGGTGAAACCTATGCTCCGATAGCTAGATTAGAAGTTTTGAGATTGTTGCTTGCATTTACTTGTATTATGGAGTTTAAAATGTACCAAATAGATGTGAATAGTGTTTTCCAGGTTGTGGCATCATTTTTCCAATGGTGGAGGACCAAGTGGGTCAAGTCAAAGTCAACTCGTGGCGCTTGGGCTATTACACTCTTAAATAGAAAAAGTTGTACCCTGACTATCAGTTATAGCTTTTGGCCGAGTGGTAAGCACTCGATCCAATAATTGGTATCAGAGCATGGCCTTAAGTGTTGATTATCTAGCAATACTAAGGAAATGATCCAATATGTCAAAGATATGGAAGAAGGATTCTCCACCAACAAACCACCTCTGTTTAAAGGCATAAAGTATGATTATTGGAAAGAGTGTATAATAGCCCACTACAAATTCATTCATATAGATCTATGGGATGTGATTGAAAATGGAGATTATATTCCACATGATGATCAATTGAATGAAATTCCTAGAGGCCAATGGATAAAGCAACAAAGACTCAAATCTCTGCTAAACTCCAAGGCTCAAAATGTGATGTGTGCTCTTTCAGAAGAATAATACACCAAGTTACATAGTTTCAAAAGTTCCAAACAAATGTGGGACACTCTGACTGTAACATACGGAGGAACGTCATAGGTAAAGAGGAACAAACTTAGTTTCCTCACTCATAAGTATGAACTTTTCTCTATGGAAGAAAACAAAGACATACAATGTATGTTCAGACGTTTTCAAACCATTCTTAAAGAACTAACATCCTTAGGTAGAACTTATGATAATTATGATCACATTGACAAAATTTTGAGAAGTTTGTCTAGGAAGTGGAGACCATAGGTAACAGTGTTGAGAGCATTAAAGAATCTTGACTATATGTCCCTTGAGGAACTTGTCGATACCCTCAAGATTCATGAACAAGAACTTCAACAGGATGAAGGACCCAAAAGAGAAAAGTCTTTGGCTCTCAGTAGTTAGAAGAACAAGAAGGCTTCATAGTCCAGAGAACAAGTCCTGAGAAGTTAGTCCAAAGCTCTTAAAGTCGATGATTCTTCCGATGATGAATCTGAGAAGACTCAGATGAAGATAAACTCGCCTTCATTTCTTGGAAGATCCACAAGATGTTGAGAAACAAAGGAGGCTCCAAGAGGAAAAACTCCTCAAGAAGAATGTCGAGAGAAAATAAGGATAAAGACAAAAGCTCCATAATTAAGGAAGAATCGGCCAAGTGTCGCAAACTACCTCACGATGGGACAGTGAAGGAATATAAAAGAGGAGTCTTCTAAAAAAGAAAACGAGTGGGAGTTGCCACCAACGTTTATTTAAGGGAAAACGTTAGAAAAAAAAAAGAGGTATGCAAATTTTGAAAATAAGGGTTCGGGAGTTGTTTACGCATGGGGAAGGTATTAGCACCCCACGCGCCCGTCACAAGGGACGACAACCTTTAATCAAGCGTGCACAACATGACTTGAAAAATATTTATTTTCCCAAGAGTAGTGAATTTCTTTTATTACATTATTTTTTTTCTGAGTCAACAAGGGTGTTGCCCTTGCTCCTACGTATCCCCAGGTGCGATGAGGAAATCAAACCTATGTAGTTCTTTAGGTCTGAATGTTTGTGTGGAAGCAAAGCTTTATGATGAATCAACAATGATTCAAAGGTGTTTTGATGATAACAATGATGACAACAAAAGATGATGACAAAGGTGATGAACAAAAAGATCAAAAGATCAAAGAACATCTCAAGTGAATCAAGAACAAGTCAAGAGTTCAAGAATCAAGAAGAATTCAAGACTCAAGAAGAAAGCCTACAATCAAGAATCAAGATTCAAGATCTCAAGAATCAAGATCAAGATTCAAGACTCAAGATTCAAGAATAAAGAAAGGACTCAATCAAGATAAGTATTAAAAAGTTTTTCAAAACTTTGAATAGCACATGAGTTTTTGACAAAACCTTTACCAAAGAGTTTTTACTCTCTGGTAATCGATTACCATATTGTTGTAATCGATTACCAGTAACAAAATAAGTTTGAAAAAGTTTTCAAACTGAATTTACAGCGTTCCAAATATTTTCAAAAGGTTGTAATCGATTACCAGTGTCCTTGAACATTGAAATCCAAATTTAAATGTGAAGAGTCACAATGTTTCACTCAAAAGCTTTGTGTAATCGATTACACTTATTTGGTAATCGATTACCAATGTTTGTTTCTAAAAAATCTAAAGATGTAACTCTTCAAAAAGGTTTTGACTCTTTCAAATGGGTTTTAAGTTTTTCTAAAAGTTATAACTCTTCTGAATGGTCTTCTTGACCAGACATGAAGAGTCTATAAAAGCAAGGCTTTGTTTTGTATTCTTAATCAATCTTTCCAACAACAATCTTGAATACTTTTGCTTTTCCAATCAATCCTTTACAAGCCTTGAAATCTCTTTGAAGTTCTTCTTCTTCTTCTTTTGTACCAAAAGCTTTCTGAAGTTTTCTGGTTTTCTAAACCTTGAAAACTTGTGCTATTCATCTTTTCATTCTCTTCTCCCTTTGCCAAAAAGAATTCGCCAAGGACTAACCGCCTGAATTCTTTTTGTGTCTCTCTTCTCTCTTTTCCAAAAGAACAAGGGACTAACCGCCTGAATTCTTTTGTGTCTCCCTTCTCCCATGTCAAAGAATTCAAAACGACACAGTCTGAGAATTCTTTTGATTCATCGCATTCCCTAATACAAAAGCGTTCAAAGGTTTAACCGCTTGAGAATTCTTTTGTATCCCCATTCGCAAAGTATCAAAGATTTAACAGCCTGAGATCTTTGTCTTAACACATTGGAGGGTACATCCTTTGTGGTACAAGTAGAGGGTACATCTACTTGGGTTTGACTGAGAACTAGAGAGGGTACATCTCTTGTGGATCAGTTCTAGTGGAGGGTACATCCACTAGGGTTTCAAAGAGAACAAGGGAGGGTACATCCCTTATGGATCTTTGCTTGTAAAAGGATTTTTAGAAGGTTGAAGGAAATCTCAAGGACCGCAGGTTGCTTGGGGACTGGAGGTAGGCACGGGTTGTTGCCGAACCAGTATAAAAACTCTTGTGTGTTTGTTTCCTTCTTCCCTACTCTTTTACTTTCCGCTGTGCATTTAATTTTCGCTTTTACTTTCTGTTAAGTTTCTCTTCTACTCCATATTCTCTTAACAACAAAAGTAAAAGCCTTAAAAGAGTAATTTTTAATTGGTAAAGTTTTAGGAATAATTAATTCAACCTCCCCTTCTTAATTATTCTGAGGCCACTCGATCCAACAGTTTGTGTGTTAAATTGATTTTATGTTTTTTGAAAAATTTATTTTATTTGCAAACAAAGAGTCATTAAGGCGTTTGACCTTGAAACAATCTCAAGTGATATTAGATAAAAAGAAGTTTGGTTGTGGATTGATTTCCTTTATTTATTTATTTTTGTTTATTAGTCTCTAGTCTTATAAAAGAAAAGAAAATGATTCCATGACTCTGGTGGTCGGCTAGAATTAAACCTTACAAATGAAATGAAATTTACCAACGATAAAGGGGAGAAGATGAATACATACATAATATCAGAGAGGACCCATAAGGGTACATGGATTACATTCAACTCTTAAGAAAAGAAAAGAAAAGGAAGAAGAACTAACTAGCTGTTGCACAGGGGTACAAGGCTAGCAAGAGAAGCGACGTAGGGAATGATCCTTGGTTGTGATTCGGCAGTGCCTCGGCTTCGCTTTTCTTCTTTTTCCTTCCTCTCCCTTCATTTTTCTTCCTCTTTAAAACTTTTGAACCTTTTGCCCTTTCCCCTTCATGGCTATTTATAGAAAAAAAGCCATGTGGGGCAGGGGAAGCTCGCCCAGGCGAGCTAGTTACTTAGCCCTAAAGGCAAAAGCTTGCCCAGGCGAGCTGGTTTCTTAGGCATGAAGCCATTTCATGGCCCAGGTGAGCTAGATGCTAGCCTGGGAGAGCTAGGGTCTAGAAAAATCCATAAAATGACCCTTTTGTCCCCTTCCTTTGTAGCTTTTTGTTTCCTTGACCAAAACATTGAGTGATTCCTGGCTTCGCATTGTAACTGGCGTCAAACAACGTAATTCGACTAGCAAGGATCAAAATATCATATTGAACGATATTCCTCAGATGAAATTAGGGTCTGACGCCAGGGATGCAGGAGAAGGCCCTAGGGTTCTTATGAGCCTTAGGGTAGATTTTGAGCCCATGGGCTAAGTATGAGTCCACTTATCTTTATAAATATTATATTAGGATTTCATTATTTTTTGGGCCTTGTATTTAGGGCTCCATAGTATAGGGAGGGTATCCCACAAGTTTAGGGTACCCTAGTAATGTAGGATTTTTCAGCCCTTGTATTTTAGGGCACCTAGACTAGTTTTTGTATTAGGGGTAGTTTTGTAATTTCACATGCATTGAGTGCACTATTTGATGTGTGTGTTGAGAGAGAAATTTAATTGAATTAGGAGAAGCCCAATCCAATTAAATTTCATGCCAACCTAAGGGGGAGGTGAGGATTTGCTTGCTACACCCCATTGCCACATCATATAGTCACACTTTGTGCATATCCTTCATACTTTACATGTCTCATGACACCTAAGCACACTAAGTGGAAAATCATGGATTTAATCTTGGATTAGTTGGCTGAACCATAGCTAAAATTCACTAATCACAATTAGTGAAATTTTGGCTCCAAATTTGGCTCCACAAATTCAAATTCAAATTCAAGTGAAATTTGAATAAAAATCAAACTTCCCTTTAATTTTGTGTGATACTTAGACTATAAACAGAGGCCTTATGTATGCATTTTGTAACTTTGATCATTTGAGAAATTAGACTACAAAGTTCAGACCTTATTCTCACTCTTCTCTCTCTCACAATTTCATTGCCCTCTCTCCCTCTCCCAATACTCATCTTCTCCTACCTTCAAGCTCCTATCCATGGCTTCCTGTGGTGGTGAGCTTGTCCTTGACTTACCTTTTCCTTGAAATGACATCTCTAATCACCTTTCCTCCTTCTCAATTCCGCTGCCATTGACCTTCAAGAAGAAAAGGACTCCATTGATAAAGAAGATCCAAGGCCTACAAGCTCTACATGGAGCTACATTATGTGGAATCAGAGCATCTTCATCTAGGTGATGCTCTTTTGCTTCCTCTATCTTTTGTTTGGTCAATTCACTTTAATTCCTTGTTCTTAATCATCTTCTCCATTTTCTTGCGGTTTGGTGCTGTTTAGAGTAGGTTTAAAAAAATAAACCGATTAAATCTTAGATCTACACTTGTTCTTGCATTTCTGGTTCAAATTTTATAGATCTACTATTGAATCATGTTTTTGTATTGATTTTAGGTTCTATCATTTTTCAGTCATAATATTATTGTGCTGAACCTTTATATCTCAATTTTCTTGTAAAATATTGATTACAAAAGAAAACACAAAAATCTAAGTATAAATCACTTCATTCATGTTATCTTAGAGTCATGTTTAGTCATAATAATTGTCACATTTTATTCTAAGTTTGTGATGAATTTTGATTTTGTTGATTGAATTATAGATACATTTGTTCATGTATTCTTGCAATTCTTAGCCTATCATTTTGAATTTTGGGTCTAATTCATGGATGTTATTTAGTTCATAACATGTTATAAATCAATTCCTAGAAGTAGTCTTGTTGTTGAACTTTTCTTTTTTTCTAATTTTCTTGTATGATGCCTATGAAAAATTGAATTGTGGTGCTAGGTTGTGGATGGATTTTTGAATCAAAATAAGTTTTAGGCTCTCTTGAATTGTGTTATCCAAGACAATTGAGCATATGCAAACACAAATTATAACTATCTAAGCCTTAAGCAACATAACCACTACTTTTGATTTCTAGGTTGAAATTCTTCTTGTTGTCAGCTCTGGCACTCTGTCTTCTTAACTCCTCTATGACTTGAATTTTAAAAGGATAAAACAGACATCTGGACAACAACAATAGAAAAAGAATGAACAAAACTGGAAAAGAAATGAGCAAGAAAAGGTGGTAAAGATTAACGTCAAAATACACGTCCAGAACAACAAAAAAATTAAAAAAAAATGTGTATGCTTGATTTGCTTGGAAATTGTTCATTATTTTGAGTTGTATTATAAGCCTATTTGACTTCTTTGTGTTGTTCATCTTTTAGATGTGTTTCCAAATTAACATAACTAGAATTTTGCTTTGAGTCTTGTTTTTAATATGTCAATCTAATCTAATGCCATTCTAGGACTTCCTTTTTGTTCCACATTGGCTTGTGGTGTTGTCCTTTTGCTTTATTTTTCCTTGAATCTCATTGAATTAATGTTATGTTAAATTTCCTTTTGTTTTAGCTTTCATTTCATCTTTTGGTTTCTTGCTTGTCTTCTTCTTTTTTTGTGTTTAAGTGTTGCCTACAATAAGGATTGAAAGAGGAAATTGGTGAATTGCTTGAAGAAAGATTTTTGAGTCTTAGAGGTTAACCATCCTAGGAGCACCATTGGATTTGAAGCAACCAAAGCCTCACCAAATTTTGAGTGAAACACTTGAGAAAAAAAAACAATCATCGAAGACAAATTTGAAGACCATAATTGCTTTCTTAAATTTGTTATAATAGAACAATTGAGTGCTGAACTTTTTTTTCTATTGCAATTCCTTGTATTTGGACATTCTTTTGGGGTGTATGGGGAGTTTCCAAGAGACTACCCAAACCTCTATTTGTGTGTAATAGCTTAGTGTAAACCATGTAGACTAAGTGAAGAGCCAGTTGGGACCTCCAAAGGGTCATCCAAGCCTTCACATAGGAAACCGTCTAGCTTGCTTTAAATTTCCTTTACCTTCCATTGTCAAACCATCTAGGTAGCTTGCTTTTTACCAATTATTTTTTACCTTATCTTTCACACCTCTTTTTAGTATTTATTTTGGCTAGTTTTGACCATAATTTCTTTTACCTTTTGTTTTCAAACCCCCAACAAGAAAGAACCACAACTTAGAAACCAACATTAATCTTCATTCTTTATCTAGTGTTAATGGTGAGGGTTCTACTCCTAAGGAACCCTTGTGTAGGATATTGGATGAGTTGAGATCCCCTAAATTATGGAAAGAAAAATAAGAGAGAAAAGAAAAAGGGAAAAAAAGAGTGGAAGAAATAAGTCAAGATGAAAGGGAGAAAATAAGAGAGGAAGAAAGAAGAAAATTAATGAAAGAATTAAGAAGAGGAAGAAATGCTTCCTATGGTAGTCATGAGTCCTGTAAAAGTTTGAGTGAAGAGTTAATACTATGGAGGGAGACATAGATCTCATACTAGACCTCACTCCCAAAGAAGAGAAAAGGATAGAAGGTCTCAAGAGGTTAGCATTAGCCTCCCATATTTCCATGGAAAAGATAATGTTGAGGCCTACCTAGATTGGGAAATGAAGGTTGAACAACTCTTTGCTTGACATCATATTAGTGAAGAAAGAAACGTTCCATTGGCTACCCTTAGCTTCCAAGGTTATGCCCTTTATTGGTGGACTTCCCTTGTTAAGGAAAGAAGGATTCATGGGATCCTCCAGTAGAGTATTGGAATGATCTTAATAGTGTTTTTAAGAAGAGGCACATTCCCTCCTACTATGAGAAGGAGCTTAGGGACAAGCTCCAAAGGCTTAGACAAAAGAGTATGAGTGTTGAAGAATATATACAACAAATGAAACTACTCCTTTTAAGAGCTGGACTTATGTAGGATGAAAGAACAAGCATTGCTAGGTTCCTTAATGGCCTTAATATGGAAGTGAGGGACAAGATTGAACTCCTTCCATATAGGGACCTAGATGAGCTAGTCCAACTTTGTATAAGAGTGGAGCAACAATTTAAGAGAAAGTCTTCTTCAAAATCTTATGGCTTTCACTCTTATCCAAGGAAGGACAAAGCCCAAGGAATTTTGGGGCTGCACCTTCAAAACCCAAGAAAGATAAGGGTAAGACTGATGGAAGCTTGCTTGAGAAGCTTCTATGGAAACTGGATCTTTGAGCTTCAATGAGGTCCTTCAATGGTGATTTTCAACCATGGAGATGCAGCGGAAGATAAAGGAGAAGATGTGAGATGATGTAGCTTCATGTAGAGCTTGTAGGCCTTAGATCTTCTTCATCAATAGAGACTTTTGCTTCTTGAAGATCAATGGCAGCGGAATGGAGAAGGAGGAAAGGTGATTGTAGACGCCACTTCAAGGAGAAAATGAGTCAAGAACAAGCTCACCACCATAGGAAGCCATGGATAAGAGCTTGAAGGTAGGAGAAGATGAGTGGAGGGAGAGAGGGAGAAGGGGCATGAAATTTATGCCTCAAATGAGGTTTGAACATTGAAGTGTAATTTCTCAAATGTTCAAAGTTGAAAAAATACACACACAAAGCTTCTATTTATAGCCTAAGTGTCACACAAAATTGGAGGGAAATTTGAATTTCTATTCAAATTTCACTTGAATTTGAATTTGAATTTTTGGAGTCAAGTTTTCACTAATTATGATTAGTGAATTTTAGCTATGGTTCAGCCCACTAATCCAAGATCAAATCCAAGATTCTCCACAAGTGTGCTTAGGTGTCATGAGGCATTTAAAGCATGAACGACAAGCACAAAGTGTGATTATATGATGTGGCAATGGGGTGTAGCAAGCAAATGTTCACCTCCCTCTTAGGATGGTCTAAAATTTAATTGGATTGGGCTTCTCCCAATTCAATTAAATTTCTCTCCCAACACACACACATCATATAGTGCACTTAATACATGTGAAATTACAAAATTATCCCTAATACAAAAACTAATCTAGGTGCCCTAAAATACAAGGGCTGAAAAATCCTACATTACTAGGGTACCCTCCTTACACAATGGAGCCCTAAATATAAGGCCCAAAATAATGAAACCCTAATATAATATGTACAAAGATAAGTGGACTGATACTTAGCCCATGGGCCCAAAATCTACCCTAAGGCTCATTAGAACCCTAGGGCCTTCTCTTGCATCTGTGGCCCAATCTTCTTGGAGTCTCGTAGTCATAGCTCTGGTGATGGGTCCCCTCCTTGGGAGGATTGCGTCATGAGAGTAGGTGACATCTACTAGAGAATAAGCCATGAAAAGAGAAGCTTCACCATCAAGAGAGTGTCTTGGATAAGAAGCTTAGAGAGGAAGCTTCAAAGGAGGAAAAGATTAAGAGAGAGGGAGGGGGGCACAAAATTGAAATAGAAAAAAAGGGAGAGAAGTTGAACTTTGAAGTATGTCTCACAAATTTCACATTCATCAAAGTTATTACAAGTGTTACACATACTTCTATTTATAGCATAGGTCACTAACTAAATGAAAGCTTCCTTGAGAAGCTAATGACAAGTGTTACACATGCTTCTATTTATAGCCTAGGTCACTATCTAAATGAAAGCTTCCTTGAGAAGCTTCCTTGAGAAGCTAGAGTTTAGCTACACACCCCCTTTAATAGCTAAGCTCACCTCCTTGAGAAGCTAGAGCTTAGCTACACACACCCCTTTAATAGCTAAGCTCACCCCATGCCAAAATACATGAAAATGCTTAGCTACACACACCCCTCTAATAGCTAAGTTCACCCCCATGCCAAAATACATGAAAATACAAAAAATCTCTACTACAAAGACTACTCATAATGCCCTGAAATACAAGGCTAAAACCCTATACTACTAGAATGGTCAAAATACAAGATCCAAAAAAGGAAAACATATTCTAATACTTACAAAGAAGAGTGCACCCAACATTGGCCCATGGGCTCAAAAATCTACCCTAAGGTTCATGAGAACCCTAGGGCCTTCTTTAACTGCTCTAGTCCAATCCTCTTGGACTCTTCTATCTAATACCCTTGGGGGTAGGATTGCATCATCCCCTCCCCCTTGGAAAGGAGTTGACCTCAAATCCAGGTGTTCTTGATACTCTGGGCTTCTTCCCTTGACACCTGCAAAAAGAATAAAAACATATATATTAGTGGTGTTAGGTATGTTAGAGAAGGGTAAGGTTTGAAAACCCCTTTCCTGGACATCTTTCCATGAGGGAACATGGTTCCTCCCCAACTCAATGAGTGGTGCTACAAGTACAGAAAAATATGGGAAGAAACTTTTGTAAAAGTTTGTTAAGTCATGGAAGCCCCAAATTTTCCTTATACTTGGTGGAGTGGGCCACTCAGGAATGACCTTTATTCTTTTAGGGTCTGTGGGAACCCCTTGATCACTATTTAAAAATTAAGGAAAGTAATTCAATAAAAATATCTTTTTTCTATATTTTCATGTTGATTGTTCCTACAAAAAAGTACGACATACCTAAGGTGTACCATATGAACACCTAGGTTTGTATTGAAACCAAAAGTAATAACAAACCTACCTAATGAGTCCCTATGTACATGAATCATGAAGATGTTGGGTGCATGAGTGATTTTACAAAAGAGGGTTGCACCACTCAACACATTCATCATATCACATATATTAGGGATTTGGTGCCTAATAATACCTATTTTAGGCACCAACAAAGCACAAGGATTTAAGCTCTTACGAACCAAACCCTCATCCAACAAATTCTTTACTTGAGGAATAACCTCAAGCCCAAGATGTGTGGCAGTGCTAACAAGTGTCTTTTTACAAAGGAGAAGATGTGGAGGTTGTCTAAGAGGGGAAGTTTCTTTAATTTTTGTCTTTATTGCAAAATGACTTTCCTTCTAAGCTAACCTCATGGAGGAGACACTTACCTCCTTACATTCCTCCTTAACCATTAAAGGTTGTCCTTCTTCTTGGGGGTAGATTTCTTCACTAGATTCTTCCCCTTTTTCTTCTTCACTTTCCCTAGAGGAAGGTGAAGTAGTAGCCTCATCTTGGCTACTATAAATGTTTTGGCACCTCATAATCATGTTTTACTTGGTGGGGCATTGAAAAGTAATGTGTCTTCTTGATGCAATCCTACCCCGCAAGGGCATTGGATAGAAGACTCCAAGTAGATTGGGCCAGAGATCCAAGGGAAGGCCCTAGGGTTCTCATGAGCCTTAGGGTAGATTTTTGAGCCCATGGGTCAAGGTTGGATCCACTCTTCTTTGTAAATATTAGAATAGGTTTTTCCTTCTTTTGGGCCTTGTATTTTGGCCATTCTAGTAGTATAGGGTTTTAGCCTTGTATTTCAGGGCATTTTGAGTAGTCTTTGTAGTAGGGACTTTTTTTTGTATTTTCATGTATTTTGTCAAGGAGGTGAGCTTAGTTTTTAGATGGGTGTGTGTAGCTAAGCTCTAGCTTCTCAAGGAAGTTTTCTCAAAGAAGCTTCTCAAGGAAGTTTTCTTAAGAAAGCTTCTCAAGGAAGCTACCTAGTCTATAAATAGAAGCATGTGTAACACTTATTGTAACTTTGATGAATGAGAGTCTTGTGAGACATACTTCAAAGTTCCACTTCTCTCCCTCTTTTTTTCGGTCAATTTCGTTCTCCCCCCATCTCTCTTTCTCTCCCTCTTTCTTTTCCTCCATTGAAGCATCCTTCCAAGCTTCTTATCCAAGGCTCATCTTGGTGGTGAAGCTCCTTCTTCCATGGCTTATTCCCTAGTGGATGGCGCCTCCTCTCACCTCTTCTCCTTTGTCTTCTGCTGCATCTCCATGGTGGAAAATCACCATTAAAGGACCTCATTGAAGCTCAAAGATCCAGACTCCATAGAAGCCCCCCAAGCAAGCTTCCATCAAGTGGTAATCAGAGCACAAGAGCTTCAAGTAGGTGCTCCTTAAACCTCCATTAATTTTTTGCTTTACCTTCTTTCCATTGTTTTTTCTTCATTTTTTCTCCATGTATCTCCTCAAATGTCTTGTTCTAAATGTTGTTAACATGATTCTTTAGAGTTTTCACCGATTAAACTTGCTATAGAAGCTAGATTTTATTTTCTATGGTTCAAATTTCTTGTTCTTGTTCTTGAACCATGAATTGTGTTGAGTTTAGGTTCCTTTGAGTTTTGTCTTGTTATTTTTTGTGGCTGAAACCTAAACCATAAAATTATTACAAAAATATTAAAGTAGAAGAAAACCTCAAAAATCTAGAGTGACTTGTTCACCTATTGTAGTTTTGTCATAGAAGTCATATCTAGTCATGAAACTTGTCAAATGAGATTTCTTATGTTGTGCTGAATTTTATTTTCTTGTTTCTTTGTCTAACTCATTTGCTCATGAGTGTATGAAATTCTTTTAGCCTATTATTTGATTTGAGTCAAATCTTTCATGTTAATTAGTCCTTAACATGTTCATGCAAAATTCTTAGAGAGTCTTTGATTGTGAACCTTTTCTTGAACTTTTAGGTTTCCTTATGATTGTGTCTATTGTGAATTTGAGTTTTGGTGATTGAATTGCTGGCTGAAATGTTGATCCTAAGTGAATATTGAACTCCTAAAACTATGGTAAACAATCCTAGCGAGTTCAACATACATAGGAAGGTTGAAAGTAAGCCCAAGGCAATCAATATACCATGCTTAAAAAACAAAATCGCTGGTGCTGGCAGCTTTGACATACAAACTTGTAAAAATTAATGAGAATTGGTTACTTCGAATTTTGAGCTGAAAGTTTTACTGAATTTTCTAGACATCTGGAAAAAAGTTAGAAAAAACGAAAAAATTGATTTGGATAAAAGGAAAAAATACGAAAAATCACACAAGTTGGCAGGAAAATCAGTATCCAGGAAAAAAAAAATGAAAGGGAAGTGTGCTTGTTGTTTTGGCTCAAAATTTATTCTATAATTGGTGCCTATGTTATACCAATCTTAGTTCCAAAATTTCAATTGAAAATTAGTGTGAAGACAAGTGCCAAAGCTAGAGGTTTTTTGAGTCTTTTTTTCCAGTTTTTTTACTCTATTCTAGAGCCATTCTAAGTTTCTCTTTGAGTCCTAGCTTGCTTCTATGTCCTTTTCATTGCTTTAATTGTTGAATAATCCTTGAAAAATTGTCTTGTTAAAAATCCATTGGTTTAGCTTTCATTTCATTTTTTTTGTCTTTGGTTATTGCTTGTCTCTTTGTTTCCTTGTTTGTGGGTTGCCATATAGGGAATTGGAAGGAGGATTGGTGCCATCCCTTGAAGAATTTGAGTCAAGAAAAAAGGGCCAGCCACCTTAAGAGCTATTGGACTAAGAAGAATTCCAAATTGAGTGAATCACCAAAGAGAGAACAACCACCAAAATTGAGGACCGTTTTGTAATTTTGTAATTTGCAATTTACTTACCTTCATTGCTTTCAAGTTTTGTAACAAAAAGGCCTTTCATTGGAAGTGTGTTGGGAGCCTCCAATAGGTTACCAAACTTCCATTTGTGTGTAATAATTTTAGGCAATTTTTCCTTAGGATAGTGAGTATTTTGTTGGGAACCTTGAATGTGGTCATCCAAACACTCTTAGGATTCGCCTAGTTTACATTTCTTGCTTACTTTCATAGCTTATTTCCTTTACCTTCCATTGTCAAACCGCCTAGATAGCTTTCCTTTAACCAATTAGTTTTTTACCTTATCTTTCACACCTCTTTTAGTGTTTATTTTGGCTAGTTTCAACCATAGTTTCTTTTACCTTTTGTTTTCAAACCTCCAACAAGAAAGAACCACAACTTAGGAACAATATGAGTCATCATTCATCTAGTGTTAATGGCAAGGGTACTAGTCATAAAGACTCTTTATCTAGAATCTTAGATGAGTTGAGTTCCCTCAAGTTATGGAAAGAAAAACAAGAGAGAAAAGAAAAAGGAAAAAAAAGAGTGGAAGAAATAAGTCAAGATGAAAGAAAGAAAATAAGAGAGGAAGAAAGAAGAAAAATAATGAAAGAAATGAAAAGAGAAAAATATGCCTCCTATAGTTGTCATAACTCTTGCAAGAGCCTAAGTGAAGAACTTCGTGACTATTACGAAGGAAGGCATAGGTCACATCTTAGACCTCACTCCCATAGGAGAGAAAAGGAAAGAAAGCCTCAAGAGGCTAACATTAATCTCCCATACTTCCATAGGATGGACAATGTAGAGGCTAACTTAGATTGGGAAATAAGGGTAGAGCAACAACTTAAAAAGAAGTCTACGTCAAAATCTTATGGCTCTCACTCTTATCCAAAGAAAGACCAAGGTCAAGGCATCTTAGGGGTGACACCTTCTAAGCCCAAAGATGATAAGGGTAAGACAATAGAAAAGCAAGCCCCTAAGGCTAGTATGCAAGAGAAAACTAGCTCTATAAAGTGCTTTAAATGTCTTGGAAGAGGATACATTACTTCTCAATGCCCCACCACAAAAACCATGATTATGAGGGGCCAAGACATTTATAGTAGCCAAGATAAGGCTACTACTTCACCTTCCTCTAGTGAAAGTGAAGAAGCAAAAGCGGAAGAATCTAGTGAAGAAATCTACCCCCAAGAAGAAGGACAACCATTAGTGGTTAAAGAGAAGTGTAAGGAGGTAAGTGTCTCCTCCAAGAGGTTAGCTAAGAAGGAAACTCATTTTACAATAAAGACAAACATTAAAGAAACTTTCCCTCTTAGACAACCTCCACATTTTCTCTTTTGTAAAAAGACACTTGCTAGCATTGCCACACCTCTTGGGCTTGAGTTTATTCCTCAAGTAAAGAAGTTGTTGGATGAGGGTTTGGTTCGCAAGAGCTTAAATCCTTGTGCTTTTTTGGTGCCTAAAATAGGTATTATTAGGCACCAAGTCCCTAAAATAGGTGGTATGATGAATGTTTTGAGTGGTGCAACCCTCTTTTGTAAAATCACTCGCACACCTAACATCTTCATGGTGTGTGTACATAGGGACCCATTAGGTAGGTTTTTTCTTATTTTTAGTTTCAATACAAACTTAGGTACTCATATGGGACACCTTAGGTTTGCCATACTTTTTGGTAGGAATAATCAATATGAAAATACAGAAAAAGGTATGTTTTATTGCGTTACTTTTCTTAATTTTTCAAATAGTGATAAAGGGGTTCCCATGAACCCTAAGAGAATAAAGGTCATTCCTGAGTGGCCCACTCCACCAAGTACAAGAAAAATTTGGGGCTTCCATGACTTAACAAACTTTTACAAAAGGTTTGTCCTATATTTTTCTATACTTGTAGCACCACTCATTGAGTTGGTGAGAAACCATGTTCCTTCATGGAAAGATGCCCAGGAAATGGGTTTTCAGACCTTACCTTACTTCAACATACCAAACACCACTAATACATATGTCTTTGTTCTTTTTACAGGTGTTGAAGGAAGGAGCTCAGAGTATGAAGAACCTCGGGATTTGAGGTCAAATCCTTTCCAAGGTGGAGGGAATGATGCAATCCTACCCTGCAAGGGCATTGGATAGAAGACTACAAGTAGATTGGGCCAGAGATCCAAGGGAAGGCCCTAGGGTTCTCATGAGCCTTAGGGTAGATTTTTGAGCCCATGGGTCAAGGTTGGATCCACTCTTCTCTGTAAATATTAGAATAGGTTTTTCCTTCTTTTGGGCCTTGTATTTTGGCCATTCTAGTAGTATAGGGTTTTAGCCTTGTATTTCAGGGCATTTTGAGTAGTCTTTGTAGTAGGGACTTTTTTTTGTAATTTCATGTATTTTGTCAAGGAGGTGAGCTTAGTTTTTAGATGGGTGTGTGTAGCTAAGCTCTAGCTTCTCAAGGAAGCTTCTCAAGGAGGTGAGCTTAGTTTTTAGATGGGTGTGTGTAGCTAAGCTCTAGCTTCTCAAGGAAGTTTTCTCAAAGAAGCTTCTCAAGGAAGTTTTCTTAAGAAAGCTTCTCAAGGAAGCTACCTAGTCTATAAATAGAAGCATGTGTAACACTTGTTGTAACTTTGATGAATGAGAGTCTTGTGAGACATACTTCAAAGTTCCACTTCTCTCCCTCTTTTTTTCCTTCAATTTCGTGCTCCCCCCATCTCTCTTTGTCTCCCTCTTTCTTTTCCTCCATTGAAGCATCCTTCCAAGCTTCTTATCCAAGGCTCATCTTGGTGGTGAAGCTCCTTCTTCCATGGCTTATTCCCTAGTGGATGGCGCCTCCTCTCACCTCTTCTCCTTTGTCTTCTGCTGCATCCCCATGGTGGAAAATCACCATTAAAGGACCTCATTGAAGCTCAAAGATCCAGCCTCCATAGAAGCCCCCCAAGCAAGCTTCCATCACCTCTTCCTTGATATTTAAAGCACTTTATAGAGCTAGTCTTCTCTTGCATACTAGCCTTAGGGGGTTGCTTTTCTATTGTCTTCCCCTTATCATCTTTGGGCTTAGAAGGTGCCACCCCTAAGATGCCTTGACCTTGGTCTTTCTTTGGATAAGAGTGAGAGCCATAAGATTTTGAAGTAGACTTCCTTTTAAGTTGTTGCTTTACCCTTATTTCCCAATCTAAGTAAGCCTCTACATTGTCCTTTGTTCGCTTCCAGCAAGTGCACAGGATCGCGCAAGTAATATAAAACGGTAAGAATCGAGTATCAAACTCTCAGGGAACTTGTGTTACTTGGTAAAGCTATTTCAGTGAATAGGTGTCTAGTGTGAAAAGATATGTGTTTACTATGAATAGGTGTATAAACTAACTATTAAAAGGGAAAATCACGTGAGAAATGATGCGTAAAGACAAGTAGGTAACACGTTGGTCTTCCTAATAGATGCCTAATGTTAAAAGGATATTCTCTACTTAATAATGCCTATATGTTCTATGGTGTTTCCTGAAATGCTAAACTCCAATTCCTCATGATAGTCTAGCCTAATCCTGATCATGCATTGTCCGCAGATTCCTCTTGTTGGACTAAACTCGGCCAGGACCGCATTAAAACAAACATACAATAACTAGGTTATCGTACCTCGATTCCTTGTGAAAATACGACAAACTAGCCCCGTCCTATCAAGTTCTAAGAATCAGACTAGTTTCCACTATTGAATGATCCTAAAAGCACATGCATCTACATGATTAAGGCAAAAGCATGGTAGAATGAAGATCTGATAGCACAGTGAACACACAAAACATCATTAAATAGATAAAAAAAGATATTTACATCAAGTACCTACAAGGAAGATCCAACAGAGGATTTAGCTTTCCATAACTGGGAAGCTTCCTTTACAACAAAGAGAAGAAAAGGATGAAAGATTGCAGAAATACAAGTAGTAGGGGTGTCTCCTCCACCTCTAGGACTTCACAATCACTCACAAACTCATCTCAAGCTCTCAGGACGGCTTCCTCTTCCAGCTCTGGTCTCTGCAGATCTTCACACAACAAAATCTCTCAAACTCTCTGGATCTTGGACCTTTCTCTCTCTAGAACTCTCCAATTATGTAGAAGCTTCAAGAAAAGGCCAAACTCCCTTCCAAAATAAGATTTCAGGCTTAAATAGGTGGCTTTGTTCGTGTTCATGCTCGTGCGCTTAGTGCGACTTTTCTCGCTCAGCGAATGGACCAAAGTGGTGCACGTAGTGGGATGGCCCTTCGCTCAGCGAACAAGCACAACTCATCCTTCTTCCAAATTCTTCCTCGCACTTAGCCAAGGATTGTTGCGCTCAGCGGATAGCTCGCTAAGCCAGCAGATTGGCTTAGTGAGAGGGTGAAAATCAACACTTCAAAACTTGCCTAATTATCCTGAAATTGAGAGAAAATGATTATTAAATACAAAAAATGGGAGTACTACGTATTTATTACCTATCTTTAACAAAAAAGTAATTACAACACTACAAAATAACCATAAATTGGAGGAGTTTGATACAATTTACACAAGTTTTATACACAAAAGTTAGTCATATTCATCGACTAACATCCTTCCCTTGGAAGTATGGGAGGTTAACGTTAGCCTCTTGAGGCTTTCTTTCCTTTTCTCTCCCATGGGGGTAAGGTCTAAGATGTGACCTATGCCTTCCTTCATAATAGTCACGAAGTTCTTCATTTAGGCTCTTGCAAGAGTCATGACTACTATAGGAGGCATGTTTTTATTTTCTTAACTCTTTTAGTATTTTCCTTATTTCTTCTTCCCTTATTTGTTCCCTTTCATCTTGATTTATTTCTACCCTCTCTTTTCCTTTTTCTTTTCTTTCTAGTTTTTCTTTTCATAACTTGAGGGAACTCAACTCATCTAAGATTCTAGATAGAGGGTCCTTATGACTAGTACCCTCACCATTAACAAGAGATGAATGATGACTCATGTTGGTTCCTAAGTTGTAGTTCTTTCTTGATGGGGGTTTGCAAAAGGTAAAAGCTAAGGTTCCAAAAGAACTCAAGATAAGCGTGATAAGCAAGAAGAAAGTAGTATGCAATAACAAGATAAACTAGGCGTGACTAGTAAAAAAATAAGCTATGAAAGTAAGCAATAAATTGAAGTGCAAGAAATGTAAACTAGTCAAATCCTAAGAGTGTTTAGACGACCACATTTAAGGTTCCCAACAAAACACTCACTATCCTAAGGTAAAATTGCCTAAAATTATTACACACAAATGGAAGTTTGGTAACCTATTGGAGGCTCCCAACACACTTCCAATGAAAGGCCTTTTTGTTACAAAATTTGAAAGCAATGAAGGTAAGTAAATTTCCAATTACAACTTACAAAAAAGTCCTCAATTTTGGGGTCTGTTCTCCCTTTGGTGTTACAAATTCTTCAAGGGATGGCACCAATCCTTCTTTCTAATTCCCTATGTGGCAACTCACAAACAAGGAATCAAACAGACAAGCAATAACCAAAGACCAAAAAATGAAATGAAAGATAAAATAATATATTTTTAACAAGACAAATTTTCAAGGATTATTCAACAATTAAAGCAATTAAAAGAACATAAAAGCAAGCTAGGACTCAGAGAAACTTAGAATGGCACTAGAGTAGAGTAAAAAAAACTATAAAATAAATACTCAAGAAAATTCTAGTTTTGGAAATTTTTTTCACACTAATTTTCAATTTAAATTTCATAACTAAGATTGGTATAAAATAGGCACCAATTATAGAACAAATTTTGAGCCAAAGCAACAAGCACACTTCCCTTCCACTTTTTTTTCCTGGACACTGATTTTCTTGCCAAATTGTGTGATTTTTATTATTTTTTCCTTTTATTCAAATCACTTGGTTCTTTTTGTCTAATTTTTTTCCAGATGTCTAGAAAAGTCAGTAAAAATTTCAGCTCAAAATTCGCTGTGACCAATTCCCAGTAATGTTTACAAGTTTGTATGTTCAAGCTGCTGGCACCAGCGATTTCAAACTTTGAATTTTTTAAGCATGGTATATTGATTGCCTTAGGCTTACTTTCAACCTTCCTATGTATGTTGAAATCACTAGGCTTGTTTACCACATTTTTAGGAGTTCAATATTCACCTAGGATCAAAATTTCATCCAACAATTCAATCACCAAAACTCAAATTCGCAATAGACACAATCATAAGGAAACCTAAAAGTTCAAGAAAAGGTTCACAATCAAAGACTCTCTAAGAATTTTGCATGACCATGTTAAGGACTAATTAACATGCAAGATTTGACTCAAATCAACTAATAGGCTAAAAGAATTTCATACACTCATGAACAAATGAGTTAGACAAAGAAACAAGAAAAATAAAATTCAGCACAACATAAGAAATCTTATGTGACAAGTTTCATGACTAGACATGACTTCTATGACAAAACTAAAATAGGTGAACAAGTCACTCTAGATTTTTGAGGTTTTCTTCTAATTTAATGTTTTCGTAAGAATTTTATGGTTTAGGTTTCAGACACAAAAAATAGTAAGACAAAACTCAAAGGAACCTAAACTCAACACAATTCATGGTTCAAGAACAAGAACAAGAAATTTGAACCATAGAAAATCAAATCTAGCTTCTATAGAAAGTTTAATCGGTGGAAATTATAACAAATCATGTTAAAAACATTTAGGAAAAGACATGTGAGGAGATACATGGAGAAAATGAAGAAACAACAATGGAGGAGAAGGTGAAGCTGAAAATTAATGGAGGTTTAAGGAGCACCTACTTGAAGCTCTTGTGATCTGATTACCACTTGATGGAAGCTTGCTTAAGAAGCTTCTATGGAAGCTGGATCTTTGAGCTTCAATGAGGTCCTTCAATGGTGATTTTCATCCATGGAGATGTAGCGGAAAATAAAGGAGAAGAAGTGAGAGGAGGCGTCATCTACTAGAGAATAAGCCATGGAAGGAGAAGCTTCACCACCAAGAAAGTGTCTTGGATAAGAAGCTTAGAGAGGAAGCTTCAATGGAAGAAATGAATGAGAGAGAGGGGGGTGAATTTGAAGTGTGTCTCACAAGTTTCACGTTCATCAAAGTTATGACAAGTGTTACACATGCTTCTATTTATAGCCTAGGTTACTAACTAAATGAAAGCTTCCTTGAGAAGTTTCCTTAAGAAGCTAGAGTTTAGCTACACACCCCTTCTAATAGCTAAGCTCACCTCCTTGAGAAACTTCCTTGAGAAGCTAGAGTTTAGCTACACACCCCTCTAATAGCTAAGCTCAACTCCTTGAGAAGCTTCCTTGAGAAGCTAGAGCTTAGCTACACACACCTCTCTAATAGCTAAGCTCACCCCTATGCCAAAATACATGAAAATGCTTAGCTACACACACTACTTTAATAGCTAAGCTTACCCCCATTCCAAAATACATGAAAATACAAAAAATTCCCTACTACAAACACTAGTCATAATGCCCTGAAATACAAGGCTAAAACTCTATACTACTAGAATGGCCAAAATACAAGGCCCAAAAGAATGAAAACCTATTCTAATATTTACAAAGAATAGTGGACCCAACCTTGGCTCATGGGCTTAGAAATCTACCCTGAGGTTCATGAGAACCCTAGGTAGGGCCTTCTTTAACCGCTCTAGCTCAATCCTCTTGGAGTCTTTTATCCAATACCCTTGGGGGTAGGATTGCATCAAAGACCATAGAGAAACCCACCCCTAAGACTAGTTCCCAAGCAAGGACTAGCAACAATAAATGCTTCAAATGTCTTGGGACAAGTCACATTGTCTCTCAATACCCCACAAAGAAAACCATGACTATAAGGGGTCAAGACATTTATAGTAGTCAAGAGGAGACTACTTATTCCCCTTCTTCTAGTGGAAGTGAAGATGAAGCAAGGGGTGAAGAGTCTAGTGAGGAAGTCTACCCCCATGAAGAACATGACCTCCTAATAATTAGAAGGCTCCTTGGAGGCCAATCTTGTGATCTATCCCAATCCCAAAGAGAGAACATTTTTCATGCAAGATGCAAAATTTTAAATAAAACTTGTTCTCTCATTGTGGATAGTCGATCTTATTGCATTTGTTGTAGCACAAGATTAGTTTCCAAGTTGAACCTCACTGTCATTCCCCACCCAAAACCTTATAAACTTGAATGGCTCAATGAGCAAGGGGAAATGATGGTTAACCAACAAGTGAAGGTACCTTTCACCATTGGGATATATAAGAATGAAGTTATTTGTGATATAGTTCCCATGGAGGTAGGGTATATTCTCTTAGGAAGGCCATGGCAATTTGATAGGAAGATCATTTACAATGGCCTAACTAATGAGATTACCCTCACCCATCTTGGCACTAAATTACTGCTGCATTGTCAAATACCTTTACAAGTAGCTAAGGATCAACTTAAAATGAAGGACAAGAGAGATGAGGAAAAGTTAGAAAAACAAAAGGAAAAAAAGGATAGTGTCGCAACCTACCGTTCGACGGAGGTGAGAAAAGGCCAAAACAATGGGCCAAGGCGTTCTTCTCCAAGAGAGAAACCGAGCGGAGTCGCCACCATCTTTTATTTGAGGAAAACACTATAAAAACCAAAAAGACAAAGGTCTCCAAATTTTGAAAGTGAGGGTTTGAGAGTTGTTTACGCACGAGGAAGGTATTAGCACCCCACGCGCCCATCACAAGGGACATCAGCCTCTAATCGAGTGTGCAAAACATGACTTCAAAATTATGTATTTTCTCTTTTATGTTTATTATTATTTTTTCCTTTTTATATTTTTTACTTTTTGGGATCGACAAGGGTATTGCCCCCGCTCCTACGTATCCTCATATGCGATGAGGAACTCATACCTACGTAGTTCTTTAAGTCTGAAAGTTGGTGTGTTAAAATATTTGTACATTTTTTAAATGCTGATTTTAATTACGAACAAAACTCGTTTAAGGCATTGGACCTTGAAATGATGTTTTAAACTTTAAAAAGCAGAGAAGATCGTTAAGGAGTTGGACCTTGAAATGATCTTTTGATTTTTGAAAAGAGGAGAGAATCGTTAAGGTGTTGGACCTTGAAACGATCTCAAGATTTTTTATGAAATGAAGAAGTTATGTGCTAGTTTTATTTTGGTTTTTTGCTTATTAGCCTTGAATCCCTTTTTTAAAGATAACTTGCAACATTAATGATTGGTTAAAACTTACTTTACAAAAGAAAAGTGATTACCGATGATAGGAGAAGGAGATGAAGATGCATAAAACAATAAAGAGGACCCCTAAGGGTCCATAAACCATGTTCAAATCCTTAAAGACAAACACTAACCGGATGAAGAATGAAGAACGACCAAAGAACGATGTAGAAATCGATTGCAGTCACAGTTTGGCAGCGATTTAGCTTCTTTTTCTCTTCTTTTCCCCCAATCCTTCACCTCTAGACCTCAGAACCTCCCTCTCAGCCCCTCTTCACACTTATTTATAGCAAAAAGAAGCATTTGGGGTCATGACAGCTCGCCTAGGTGAGCTGTTACTTCATCCTGAATCAACAAACAATAGTTCTTGGACGAAATTAGGGTATGACAGATAGTAAGGCCTTAGCTCCAAAGGTCAAGGAGAAGGAAAAAGAGGGAGGGTGTTCCTCTAAGAAAGTTATAAAGAAGGAGAGTCATTTTGCAACAAATGGAGATATTAAGAGAGCTATTCTTCTCAAGCAATCTTTTTACCTTCTCCTCTCAAGGGACACTTCCCTTAGCACTGTCACAATTCCCACACTTGAGACCATTCCCCCAAAGGTCCAAGAAATCTTACGGGAATTTGGTGATGTATTTCCCAAAGAGATACCCCATGGGTTACCTCCTCTTAAGGGAATAGAACACCAAATAGACTTAGTCCCAGGAGCAAGCCTTCCTAATAGGACAGCTTGTAGGACTAATCCTAAAGAGGCCAAGGAGGTTGAATTCCAAGTTGGAGAAGGGTTAGGTTCAAGAGAGCCTAAGTGATTGTGTTGTGCCTGTGTTAATGGTGCCCAATAAGGATGGTAAGTGGAGAATGTGTACAGATTGTAGGGCCATCAACAACATAACTATGAAGTATAGGCACCCTACTCCTAGGCTTGATGATATGCTTGATGAGTTGCATGGTGCAAACATATTTTCCAAAATTGATCTTAAAGGCGGTTATCACCAAATAAGGATGAGAGAAGGTGATGAGTGGAAAACCACTTTCAAGACCAAGTTTGGGTTGTATGAATGGCTTGTGATGCCTTTTGGGCTCACTAATGCACCAAGCACCTTCATGAGGCTAACGAATCATGTCCTAAGGGAGTTCATAGGTAGGTTTGTAGTTGTTTATTTCGATGATATCTTAGTCTATAGTAGGGACCTAGATGATCACTTAGGACATCTAAGGCAAGTTCTTTTGGTTCTTAGGAAACACACTCTCTTGGCTAATATAGATAATTGCACCTTTTGTATCAATAATGTAGTCTTCTTAGGTTTTGTGGTTAGCAAAAATGGGGTCCATATGGACCCTGAGAAAATCAAGGTCATCCAAGAGTGGCCCACCCCAAAAAGTGTAGGAGATATTAGGAGCTTCCATAGGTTGGCAAGTTTCTATAGAAGGTTTGTTCCTAATTTCTCTACACTTGCTTCGCCACTCAATGAATTGGTGAAGAAGAATGTGGCATTCATATGGGGTGAGAGACAAGAGCAAGCCTTTGCTTTGCTGAAAGAAAAACTCACCAAGGCACCCATTCTAGCTCTCCCTGACTTTTCTAAAACTTTTGAGCTAGAGTGTGATGCCTCTAGTATAGGTGTGGGAGTTGTGTTGTTGCAGGGTGGGCACCCTATTGCTTACTTTAGTGATAAACTTCAAGGTACCGCTCTCAACTACCCTACATATGATAAAGTGCTTTATGCCTTAGTTAGAGCCCTCCAAACTTGGAAACATTACCTTGTTTCCAAGGAGTTTGTTATTCATAGTGATCATTGAAATTCTGATTCCAGGGGACAGATGTCGTACAGGATGTCACGACATCACGCTTCAGAACATGCAGATTATATGTGTCCGTATGAACAGATTAAACAAGTAAATAACACAAGAGAATTGTTTACCCAGTTCGGTGCTACCTCACCTACATCTGGGGGCTACCAAGCCAGGGAGGAAATCCACTCTCAATAGTGTTAGTTCAAGGTCTAACAGCCCCTGTTTACAACCTTCTCACCTAACCACTACCCGTGCGATCTCTACCTAAGAGCCACTCTTAGATATGAGAACCTCCGCTCACTCCCTCTCACTCACACTCCTGTGTTTACAATTAAGTCAAAGACACACCAGAGATCAACTCTGAACAAAAGAGATCAACTCTACACACTAGAGATCAACTCTAGACACAAGAGATCAACTCTACACACATAGGTCCAACACTTGATGTTAGGGTACCATCAAGGTGGCTCACAAAAGACTCAAGTCCCAAAAACTCACAAACTAACTCTTCAATCCCGGACTTGGTACAGAACTCGTGCAGCCTCCATGATTATATAGCCGTGTACGATTCTGGGCTGCAACTCCTTGATGCTGGAGGAGATCTATCTTCTTCTGAAAAATCTGCAGTTAAAGAACTAAAAGATAACTTTTGATCTTTTAGTTTGAATCTTTAATCTTTAATCTTTAATCCCTGAACGAACTCTTCTACTTTGAAATTCGAACTTTAATGATCTTTTAATTCGTTCCTAAAGATAGATCTTCTAATCTCTTGCTAACTGCACAATAATCTGTTAAAGATATAACAGATTTATATGTCCAGTATTATCGGGCCGGATGTCAGGACATCGTGTCCGACATCGTGGATCCTGCAGCTTCACTTCTGCACTTGACTTTTATCTTGCATTGTACAGCAACTCCAGTATTCTCGGGCAGGATGTCAGGACATTGTATCCGACATCGTGGATCCTGCAGCTTCACTTCTGCACTTGACTTTTATCTTGCATTGTACAGCAACTCCAGTATTCTCGGGCAGGATGTCAGGACATTGTATCCGACATCGTGGATCCTGCAACTTCACTTCTTCATTTGCTATTTTATCTTGCCTTGTACATTGTGCAGCCCGATCTTATTCCTTGACATAACGTTGGACATCACGTGCAGCAACTCCAGCTTTCCTTCATTGTCTAAGTGCTTATGTTTTAACAAAATCTTAGCCAATCTTTTAAAGCTCAGTAGAGCTAAACACTAACAATCATGAATCACATAAGTACATTAGATGGCAATGTAAGTTAAACAAGAGGCATGAAAATGGGTAGAGTTCCTAGAGAAATTTCCATATGTTATCAAATACAAAAAGGGAAAGACCAATGTGGTTGCAGATGCTCTTTCTAGGAGACACACATTGCTTTCTTCCCTTGGAGCTCAAATTTTAGGATTTCATAACATAAGGGAATTGTATGTTTCTGATGAGTACTTCTCTCCCATTTATTAGTGGGCACAAGGCCCAAGATGGATTCTACATTGCTAAAGGGTATTTTTTCAAGGAGGGAAGGCTTTGTATACCCCAAGGATCCATTAGAAAGTTGTTGGTCAAAGAGAGCCATGAAGGTGGGCTAATGTGGCATTTTGGAATTGATAAGACTCTTGTCTTCCTCAAGGAAAAATTCTTTTGGCCCCATATGAAAAAAGATGTCCATAGGTATTGCACTAGGTGTGTGGCATGTTTACAAGCCAAGTCTAGGGTGATGCCTCATGGGCTATACACACCCTTACCCATTCCCTCTGCACTCTGGGTAGATATTAGTATGGACTTCGTCCTTGGGCTTATTTACAAGCCAAGTCTAGGGTTATGACTCATGGGTTATACACACCCTTACCTATTCCATCTGCACCCTGGGTAGATATTAGTATAGACTTTGACCTTGGGCTTCCTAGGACCCAGAAGGGTGTAGACTCTATCCTTATGGTGGTGGATAGGTTTAGCAAGATGGCACATTTCATACCATGCCACAAGGTAGATGATGTTAGTCATATCTCAAGACTCTTCTTTAGAGAAATTATGAGACTTCATGGTTTGCCTAAGACTATTGTGTCTGATAGAGATGTTAAGCTCCTTAGCCATTTTTGGAAAACTTTATGGGCTAAGCTAGGAACTAAGCTCCTTTTCTCTACCACTTGTCACTCACAGATTGATGGGAAGACAAATGCAGTGGATCTTTATCCATATTGTTAAGGGCTCTCCTAAAAGGCAATCACAAGTCTTCGAATGAGTACCTTCCTCATGTGGAGTTTGCCTATAACAGAAGGGTTCATAGAACTAACAGGCAGTCACCTTTTGAGGTTGTTTATAGGTTCAATCCTCTTACACCTTTGTACCTAATTCCCATTCCACTTGACACTTCTTTTACACATAAAGAAGGGGTATCTAGGTCAGAGTTTGTGAAGAAATTACATGAGAGGATTAGTAACCAAATACATAACCAAATAAAGGTGTATGCAGCTAAAGGCAATAGAGGAAGGAAAAAGTTAGTGCTTAATGAAAGGGATTGGGTTTGGCTCCATCTTAGGAAGGAAAGATTTCCTACTAAGAGAAAGTCCAAACTTAGCCCCAAAGGTGATGGCCTTTTTCAGATCTTGGGAGAGGATCAACAACAATGCTTATAGGCTAGACCTCATAGAGGAGTATGGAGTTAGCAACACCTTTAACATTACTAATTTGGTTCCTTTTGCAGGTGTAGCTGATTCAAATGACGAGGGGTTAATAGATTTGAGGACAAATCCTCTTCAAGAGGGAGGGGATGATGCAATCCTCCCAAGGAGGGGACCTATCACCAGAGCCATGGCTAGGAGACTCCAAGATTGGGCCAGGGATGTAGGAGAAGGCCCTAGGGTTCTCATGAGCCTTAGGGTAGATTTTGGGCCCATGAGCTAAGTATGAGCTCACTTATCTTTGTACATATTAGATTAGGTTTTCATTATTTTTTGGACCTTGTATTTAGGGCTCCATAGTGTAGGGAGGGTATCTCACATGTTTAAGGTACCCTAGTAATGTAGGATTTTTCAGCCCTTGTATTTTAGGGCACCTACACTAGTTTTTGTATTAGGGGTAATTTATTAATTTCACATGCATTTAGTGCACTATTTGATGTGTGTGTTGGGAGAGAAATTTAATTGAACTGTGAGAAGTCCAATCAAATTAAATTTTGGACCAGCCTAAGGGGAGGTGAGCATTTGCTTGCTACACCCCATTGCCACATCATATAGTCACACTTTGTGCATGTCCTTCATGCTTTACATGCCTCATGACACCTAAGCATACTTAGTGGAGAATCTTGGATTTGATTTTGGATTATTGGGCTGAACCATAGCTGAAATTCACTAATATCAATTAGTGAAATTTTGGCTCCACAAATTCAAATTCAAATTCAAGTGAAATTTGAATAAAAACTCAAATTTCCCTCCAAATTTGTTTGACACTTAGGCTATAAATAAGAGCCTTGTGTGTGCATTTTGCAACTTTGATCATTTGAGAAATTAGACTTCAAAGTTCAGACCTCATTCTCCCTCTTCTCCTCTCTCCCTCTCCCTCCACTCATCTTCTCCTACCTTCAAGCTCTTATCCATGGCTTCCTATGGTGGTGAGCTTGTTCTTGACTCATTTTCTCCTTAAAGTGACATCTCCAATCACCTTTCCTCCTTCTCCATTCAGCTACCATTGATCTTCAAGAAGCAAAGGACTCCATTAATGAAGAAGATCCAAGGCCTACAAGCTCTACATGGAGCTACATTAAAAAAGCCTAGACATTTCAAATATAAATTCCTAGAACTGGAAAAGAGTCAAGTTAAGAAGAAATTCTTTAATACTATAGAAAAGAAGGGTCTTATGAGTACCTGGGAGGACCTGGACGACTGATGTTCAATGTGAAAGTTCACTCAAATGCATTAGAGAGAGTTCAATCGAATCAAATCTCTAAATTGTTTGAAATTGAAAATTATGTTGGAAGATCATCCAAACAATCTGTGATTAAATTTTGAAACAGGAAATGGATCCATAACCTAATCAATTTTCAATCCTAAACATAATCACAATCATTAAAAACGAAAATAGGTTTGAAGAGAAAGAAGAACATTCACAAAGAGTAGAAATACCAAACCAAAACTCAAATTCAGTCTTGCTTGAAGTGGATCCTTGGATTGATTAATTGTTTATCCCTCCATGATCATCACCAATGGAGAAACCACGAAATTTTGTGCAGTAAAATGGTGTAACAGAAGTGAAAAGATGAAGAAGGATGAAGAACAATTGAGAGAAAAAAAAAGAGAAAGTTTGCACAATAATTTTTGTACAAAAATGAAGTGTAGTGAAGTTCTTTCTCCAAATGAAGTTCAGTCCCTAACTAACTAACTAACTAACACCAATATATAGAGTGTTAGCAACTAAATAACTAACTAACTACCTAACTAAACTAATTACACAAAACAAAAGCCCAAACTCGCAGCCCAATTATTCAAGTGTAAAGGTTCTAACTTCCAAGCTTAATTTGACCCTCGAGATGGCAAAATTGGCTAAACAAATTTGTAACAAAATTGAATATATTTTTCTTATCTTTCTAGGAACTACTCACACGTTCCATTTGGAGTTCTGTAGTGTCCTCTAGGCCCTACACAAGGCAGATAGGTCAAGTAAGCACAAAATCTGAAATTTAACTACAATTCTCAATTAAGCTCAATCATTTGCCTTAGGCCAAAACTAAGTTAAGGTGAGAAAATAAGGGTCAAAGAGATGTCAATTGAGCTAAGAAGAATAGAAAAATATTAAACTACAAATTCTCAATCAATGACACCTTGTATGATGAAGATGATGAAGAAGACAATATATGCCTGATGGTAGATACAACTTTTGAGGAGTCTAAATCAAATTAGGAAGATGAAGTAAATTTCGAAGACCCATAATCTGTTACAAAATCTTATCATGAGCTTTTATCTAACTCATATATTATCCCAAAATGTTACAAAAACTTATGAAAAGATTTCAAGAATCTATCCAAAGATCATTTAAAACATAAGAAAATCCTTCATGATCAAGTAGATGTTTCACTGGATGAGTTCACACAGACATGTGAAACTTGCATAACTCTTAGAAAAATAGTCCAAGTTGTGTCTTGAGATTGAGACAAGTGTCAGGTAAAGAGATACTCTTCTCAAGAAATTCAGGATTTGGAAAACAAATTGAAAGATCTTCAAAAGGATATGAAGGAGCAGAATGAACTTCATGATTATCAAAAAGATGAAAGATATGATCTATAGAGAGAATGTACACAAGTACACAAAGATTATGAAGACTTCAAAATGAGTAAACATAATCCTTAGGTGGAATATGAAGAAAACAAGAGATCTGTGAAATTCTTGAATGATAAGCTTTTGAAGAATCAAGAATTTGAGGGTCAACCTCAAGATGTTGTCAAACTTCATGAGGAAATCAAAACCTTAAAAACTACATTAGCCAAATTTGATAATGGAACAAATAATATTAACAAACTATTAGGATATTGTAGAAGTTCCTCAGAAAAATTTGTAAATGGAAATGATGAGAAGGTATATGTTCATGATGAGGACAACATTATCTATTACTTTTGTGGAAAAACTAGACACATGACATCCAGATGCAGGGATCGACCAAAGTAGGGTGCAATCAATACCTTCATGGCTAACACAAAAGAACCCAAAAATATTTGGGTACCTAAGGAAAATGTTATTCTTATTGCAAATGTCCTTGATAACAGGAAGTAAATGCCTATCATGGTACCTGGACAATGGTTGTTCACAGAACATGATAAGAGAAAGGTGTATGTTCCAATGCCTGACTCCTCATCATGGTGTAACGGTCACTTTTAAAGAGAATCAAAAAGGCAAAATAACTGGAGTAGGTAAGATAGTTATTCACCCTACCCTTTTATTGATAATGTTCTATTTGTTGAAGGTATTAAGCACAATCTATTGAGCATAAGTCAATTATGTGACAGTGGATATGGTGTCACCTTCAACAAGGATGAGTGTGTTATTCTTATGTCAAGATGGGTCTCCTTTATTCTCTGTCGAGAGAAAAGGCAACCTCTACAAAATCAGACTAGGAGAACTCTCAGATCAAAAGGTGTCATGCTTACTGTTTATCAAGGAAAATCATTGGTTATGGCATAAAAAACTTGGTCATGCAAGTTGGAGGTTAATCTCCAAACTGCAGAAAAACAACCTTGTAAGAGGTCTACCAAGCATTTCATATAAAGATGATTTACTTTGTGAGGCATGTCAAAAGGGGAAATAGACTAAAAACTCTTTTATTATTAAAAACATTGTTTCCACCTCTAGACCTCTATAGCTACTACACCTTGATCTGTTTGCTCCAACCAGAACTATGTCCACTAATGGAAAGAGGTCAGACTTGTCATACTGGATGACTACTCTAGACGGACATGGGTTATGTTCTTAAACCACAAAGATGAATCTTTTGCTTATCTTCTTTAAATGATGTAAGCATGTTCAAAATAAAAAGGGAGTATGCATTACTTCAATCAAAAGTGATCATAAGGGAGAATTTGAAAATGACAAGTTTCAACTATTCTGTGAAGAAAATGGAATCCTTCACAATTCTTCAACACCAAGAGCACCTCAACCAAATGGCGTAGTTAAAAGAAAGAATAGGTCTCTACCAAAAGAAAGAACGTGAACACCTAGAACCATGCTCAATGATAATTCAACCCTAAGCACTTTTGGGCTAAAGCAGTGAATACTAAATGTTATCTTCAAAATAGAATTTACATAAGACATATCCTTAAAAAGACTCCTTATGAATTATGGAAGGGACAAAAACCCAACATATTATATTTTCATCCATTTGGATGCAAATGTTTTAATCTCAACACAAAGGATTACAATAAGGGAACACTACACTAATTTCTGAAATGGAACCCAAACACATTGATGATGTATCACAACCTACCCTTCAGCGGGAGGGCGACGGGGGCTCACGGGTGCATCTTCCAAGAAAGGAAAATGCGCGGATTCGCCACCAACGTTTATTCAAGGAAAACGTCAGAAAAACCGGAAAAGGTGTGGTCTACGAACTTTAATCGTGAAAGGTTCGGGAGTTGTTTTTTACGCACGGGGAAGGTATTAGCACCGCACGCATCTGTCACAAGGGACGACAACCTTTAATCAAGTGTGCAAATATGACTTCAAAATGTTTTATTTTTCCTTTTTTATGTATTTTTGTGTTTTTATGCTTTTTATGTTTTTTGTATTTTTTATCTTTTTGTGGTCGACAAGGGTGTTTCCCTCGCTCCTACGTATCCTCAATTGCGATGAAGAAATCAGACCTACGTAGTTCTTTCAAAACTAAACATTGGTTAAGTTGTTTTGATCTTTTTCCGCAAGATTGATTTTAACCGAACAAAAGTCGTTTAAGGCGTTGGACCATTAAATGATCTTTTGATTTTTGGAAAGGAGAGAAAAGTTAAGGCGTTGGACCATTAACGATCTCTTGGTTTTGAAAAGAGAGAAACGTTAAGGCATTGGACCATTAACGATCTCTTGGTTTTTGAAAGGAGAGAAACATTAAGGCATTGGACCATTAATGATCTCTTGGGGTGGTCGACAAAAGCGGGGCTTTTTCTCCTACGTATCCTCAATTGTGATAAGGAAATCAGACCTACGTAGTTCTTGCAAAAGCGGTAAAGTTACATGTTGATTTTATGCTTTTCAACGGTCCATGTTAACCGATAAAAAGCAAAGAGGATCATTTAAGGCATTGGACCTTAAAACGGTTTTTAGTGATTTTTGCGGACAATGCTTGATTTGTGAGTTGATTTTAGCCTTAGTTTCACTTTGGTTATTAGTCAATTCATTCAAGAAACTTCCAAAGAAAAAACGTCCAATTGATTTTTTTGATTATTTTATTCAAAGATATTTTGATTATTTTATTATTATTTTTTCAAGATATTTTGATTATTTTATTATTATTTTGCCTTTTTTTATTTAACCGAGGTTACAGCGTGAACGATCGGTTAGATTTTGTTTTAACAGTGACTAAACGAGATTACAACACAAATGATCAGTTGAAATTCATTTTATCATTTATTAGGTGAGAAAACGACTTAAATAAACGGTTAAAAGCTCGTTAAAGCGAAAGAAAAGAAAACTGAAAGTAAGCGAAATGGAAGTGAAAATACAAAAAACAAGTAGGGACCACTAAGGGTGCATAGAATGAATTGAAAGATTTGATTTCGGGAACTTACCGGTTAAAGACCGAAGAACGACGAAGAAAGAACGAAGAATGGTGAAGAACGATGAAGAATTTCCACAGAATTGCTTACGGAAGCGTTACGGAAGCACCTCGGCTTGGATTTTCTTCACGAAAACACATTTTTTCACCCAAAACAGCCAAAATGCATAGCAAAGGGGTCATGAACCTTTTGAAACAGCCCCCCCTCCCCTATTTATAGGGAAAAAGGGAGGTGTTTGCCGCCCAAAGGCTTCTTGACGAAGATTTCTAAGTGCACCCCAATTACTAAGTTCACCCTCCTTTTCGTACTTTACGGAAAAGTTACGGAAGTGTTTCGGATTTGATTTTCATCTTTTTTTTTTCTCTTCCCTTTCACCAATGTTAAGCGAAATATGCTTACCCAAGGTTTTCGAAAATTTTACGGAAGCATTACGGAAGCCACAGAAACCATTTTTCAACAACGTGGAGGAGCTTACCGCCCAGATGCTTCCTCCTTAAGCAATCTAACTTCCAAAATGTTCCGGAAGGGCCTAGATTCGAATTGCTATTTACACCCCTATCTTGATAAGTTCACCCCTCCCCCCATTTTTGTGTTTTTGGCCGTTTTCTTTCCGAAATCTCATGAAACTTTACGGATTCCACCGCGATGAGTGTTAAGCCTTCTAAAGCGATCAACAATGATCCTCGGATGAAATTAGAGTGTAACAGTTTATTTACACACACCTCACTTTGCTAAATACACTCCTGTTTTTGTGTTTTTGACCAGTTTCTTCTCGAAACATCTCGGAACTTTACGGATTCCACAATGATGGGTGGTAAACATTTTGAGGTGGTCAAACGAAGGTCGCATGCTGACAAACAATGGTCCCCAGACGAAAGTAGGGTATGACAGTTGCCCCTCTTTACTTATCTTTTATTGGAGATAAAAGGGAAGTAAAGATAAGACACTAATTTCGTTCGAACTGAATCTTTACCCGACCGTCCACTAGCGCAAATCCAAGCAGTAAAACCCGTGAAGGCATGAAGATATTGAAATTCTATTTTTTAAAAAAAAAAATTCAACCAAAGGACGTCGAGTCCTACGAAGCACAAGGGAAAAAGATATTGAAGTTTTTGAGGTGAAGACATTGTTGTCTTCGAAATGTGTGCGGATTACCGTATAGGGCATCTCCGTATGCTGCCTGACTTCTCACAGGTCGGGGTAGTAAAACTGTGCGCGTACGGATAACCACTTGGGGTATTTCCGCCTGACACCTGACTTCACGGGTCAGGATTAACAGAAGTGCATTTGTATGGATAACCACTTGGGGTATTTCCGCCAGCCACCTGAATTCACGGGTTGAGATTAATAGAAGTTGGTTTGTACAGATAACCACTTGGGTATCTCCGCATGTCATCGGACTCGCCGTCTCTAGATGACAAAGGTGCAGAAGGCGATGTTAGTCTCTGTGTGTCAACGGGCTCGCTTGCCCTTGGTTGACAAAGGGTGCAGGTGACGACATTAGTCTCTACATATCAACGGCTCATTTGCCTCTGGTTGACAAAATGTGCAGATGACCATAAGGTATCTCCGCCTGCCACCTGACTTCTCGGGTCAGGATTAACAGAAATCGTTTTGTACCGATAACCACTTGAGTATCTCCGCCTGCCACCTGACTTCTCGAGTTAGGATTAACAGAAATCATTTGTACGGATAACCACTTGGGTATCTTCGCTTGCTACCTGACTTCTCGGGTCAGGATTAATAGAAATCGTTTTGTATGGATAACCACTTGGGTATCTCCGCATGTCATCGGACTCGCCGTCTCTGGATAACAAAGGTGCAGAAGACGATGTTAGTCTCTACGTGTCAACGAGCTCGCTTGCCCCTGGTTTAAAAAGGGTGCAGATGACGACGTTAGTCTCTGCGTGTCAATGGCTCATTTGCCTCAAAAGGTGCACCTTGACTGGGTAATTTAGTCAATGAAAAGAACAGAGATTGATCAATGATCATAGAAATACCATGCACCTCAGAAGAAATAATGCCATCCTGAATTTTTAAATTGCTATAAAAGACTTTGACAAGTTCAGGATAGTAAGGCAATTTTAAGGACATAAAATCAACCAATCCAGAGTTTTGAAACACTTGATAACAGTCAAATGTCTCATCATTAAAGAAATTTGTGTCTAGGTACTTAGGGTCTGGAATGATCCTAGAAGAAAATTGAGAATTGTACCGTAGACGTTGATCATCTGAAGAAAATAGAGTAGATGATCTTGGAGATGATAAGGAAGGATGAATTGGTGTTGTGGGTGTTTCAGATGGTCAATGGCGGCGATGGCCAGCAGCAGCGGTGGAGGAGGATGATCCCTTTCGCTTCTTTGATGATTCTTCCATTTGATGAAGTTTTAGTGAATTTCAATCGGTGGAATTTAAAGAGGAGTGAAAAATGATGAAGATTGGGCTTTGTGGGACGTGATTTGGTTAAGAATTGAGGAAGTTATGAAGATTTGAAGATTTAGGGAAAATGAGGCACGTAGGAGGAGTGTGGCTGTGCAGCACCACTGGATTTCATGAGTATTTATAGAAGAGGACGTGATGTAATCAATTTCAAGGTTTGGTAATCGATTACAGGAGCATTTAGCCTTCTGGTAATCGATTACATGCTGCTGTAATCGATTACAGGCTATATGTTCGTGTGTAATCAATTACACTTAATGGTAATCGATTACCAGAACACAAACTAGGCTTGTTCCTCTAAAAATTATCTATGTCTATGCCAAAACATCTAACTATATCAATCATCACCATTCATATGTATTTAATTTAATCATTCAAGCATCAAACACACAATAATGCATCAATCAAACATAATAACAAGAATTTAAGCAAAATCAAGCAAAGTAATAAACAATCAATCATTAAGCATAGATGACTCAATCAATCAATCCTTACTTATCCAAATCACTAATATCTAAGAGGCCTAATTCTCTTCTAATGGAAAAGAATGTTTCTTTGGGGAGAGGTTTTGTGAAGATATCAGCAAGGTGATTCTTTGTATCAACAAACTCTAGCACACAATCTCCCTTCAGAACATGATCTCTTAGGAAATGATGTCTAATTTCTATATGTTTGGTTCTAGAATGTTGAACTGGATTTTTGGATAGATTGATTGCACTTGTATTGTCACCTAATGGGTATATGATCAAGGAGGATTCCATAGTCAGATAGTTGTTGCTTCATCCATAAAATTTGGGCACAGCAAATGCCAACAGAAATATATTCCGCTTCGGCAGTAGATAAAGCAACACTATTTTGTTTCTTACTATGCCATGATACAAGAGCAGATCCAATAAATTGACATGTCCCACTTGTGCTCTTTCTATCAGTTTTTGATCCAGCAAAGTCTGAATCAGAGTATCCTATTAACTTACATGTTGAGTTCTTAGGATACCATAATTCTAAATTGATTGTTCCTACTAGGTATCTTATGATCCTTTTTACTGCACTCAAATGTGATTATTTGGGGTTGGATTGGAACCTAGCACACATGCGCATACACTAAACATGATATCTGGTTTACTAGCAGATAAATAGAGAAGAGATCCAATTATACCTCGATATTGTTTCATGTCTATGGACTGACCTGATTCATCTTTATCTAAATAACAGCTAGTACTTATAGGTGTAGCCATGTGCCTTGAACTTTCCATAACAAATCTTTTGATCAATTCTTTGCAGTATTTTGCTTGGTTGACAAATATACCTTCTTTAGTTTGCTTGATTTGTAATCCCAGGAAGTGATTTAGTTCTCCCATCATTGACATCTCAAATTCGCTTTACATATCAAGAGAAAACTCCTTGCACAATGAATGATTAGTGGATCCAAAGATTATATCATCAACATATATTTGAACCAACAGAATACCATCATACTTTTTCTTTATAAATAGTGTGGTATCCACTTTTCCTCTAGAAAAATCTTTTTCTAAAAGAAATTTGCTTAGACGTTAATACCATGCCCTAGGGGCTTGTTTCAAACCATATAAAGCCTTTTTCAATCTACAAACATGATTTGGCTTATCTGATATTTCAAAACCTGGAGGTTGTTCAACATATACTTCTTCTTGAATTAAGCCATTAAGCACTTTTAACATCCATTTGATAAAGCTTAAAATTCATTATGGATGCTTAAGCTAAGAGCATTCTAATGGCTTCTAATCTTGCAACTTGAGCATATGTTTCTTCATAATCTATACCTTCTTCTTGATTGTATCCTTTTGCAACTAATCTAGCCTTATTCCTAATGATTATGCCATGTTCATCTAACTTATTCCTAAATACCCATTTTGTTCCTATGATGGGGTAGCTTTCAGGTTTCTCTACTAGTTCCCACATATTGTTTCTTTCAAACTGATTTAGTTCTTCTTGCATAGCAACTATCCAATGATCATCTATTATGGATTCATTTATATTTTTAGGTTCAATCATAGACACAAAAGCCATATTATTGCATAAATCTTTAAGAGAATGTCTAGTTGTTACCCCTTTTGAGATATCACCAATAATGTTGTCAAGGGGATTATCTTTTGAAGCTTTCCATTCTTTTGGAAGTTCATCATTTGATTTGGCTTCTTCTGGAGGATCTTCATTGCTTCCTTTCCCTTTTCCTTTAGAATCTTGTCCATGAATATGCATTTGTTCTAAAGATTCTGCAACATCATCTAAAATATCCTTTCTTGAAGAAATAGCATTAGACTCATCAAAGGAAACATGAATAGATTATTCAATAGTCATAGTTCTTTTATTATATATTCTATAAGCTTTACTATGCAAGGAATAACCAAGGAAAATTCCTTCATCTGACTTAGCATCAAATTTTCCTAAGTTTTCTTTTCCATTGTTTAATACAAAGCATTTGCCACCAAAAACATGTTGATGTGAGATGTTTGGTTTTCTACCATTGAACAATTCATATGGAGTTTTCTTCAAGATAGGTCTGATTACAGCCCTATTCATGATATAACATGCAGTATTAACGGCTTCAGCCCAAAAATATTTTGGAAGAGGGGTATCATTCAATAAGGTTCTAGCAATTTCTTCCAAAGACCTATTTTTCCTTTCAACAACTCCATTTTGTTGAGGGGTTCTAGGTGCAGAAAAATTATGTTCAATGCCATTCTTTTCACAAAATAAATCAAATTCTTTATTTTCAAATTCACCCCCATGATCACTCCTAATAGATATAATCTTGAGACTTTTCTTATTTTGAATAACTTTTGCAAGTTTCCTAAATGCTTGAAATGCATCATTTTTATGAGTGATAAATAATGTCCAAGTGTATCTAGAATAGTCCTCAACTATAACAAGGGCATAGTAACTTCCTCCAAGACTCATAATTCTAGAAGGGCCAAACAAATACATGTGTCATAATTGTAAAGGTTGAGTAGTTGAAACAATGTTTTTGGATTTGAATGAAACTCTAGTTTGTTTTCCTTTTTGACATGCATCACATAGTCTATCTTTTTCAAATTTTACTTTTGGCAAACCAATAACTAAATCTTTTGAAATCAATTTATTTAAATGTTCCATGTTTATGCGAGCAATACGTTTATGCCATAGCCATGGATCATCATCTTTACTAAGAAAACATCTATTATTATCTTGTTTTTGGCTTATATCTATCATATAAAAATTGTTAATTCTATACCCTATATGCTTTATATTTGTATCATGTTTATGTTCAATTAGACATTTTTGAGAATCAAATGATACTAGATAGCCATTGTCACATAATTGCCTAACACTAAGCAAGTTGTGCTTAAGGCCTTCAACAAGTAGAACATTTTCAATGGAGTTTGAAGAATTCTACCTTTGTTGTTATCACCATAAGTAACATGCCCACTTTTCTTGGGATAGATATGTGTGAACTTTGATGAATCTCCTGATGAGGACATGACCAAGAGCAAGGGCAAGGATCCACTTGAAGGACTTGGAGGACCTAAGACAAGGGCTAGAGCAAGGAAAGCCAAGGAAGCTCTTCAACAAGTGCTGTCCATACTATTTGAATACAAGCCCAAGTTTCAAGGAGTAAAGTCCAAGGTTGTGAGTTGTATCATGGCCCAAATGGAGGAGGACTAAATGACACCACTTTGTCTCAATTTTTAGAGTGTTTAGTTTGTCTAAATAATGGCCCAATCCTTGTAAAGTTGGCTGACCAAAAATATGTTTTGGGTTAATCAATTAAAAGGGCTTTAGTTAGGTTTAGTTCAAGTTGTAATAAGGGCCCAATTGGCAACCTAGGCATCAGCCTTTTGGGAGACCAAATGGTGGCTGACTTGTTGGCTGTTGGGGGTGACTTTTGGTTGCCACAATTTCAGTTACACTCAGCCATTAAGTTTTTTTTAATTCCCTAGGTTAATGGCATTAAGTTATTTTAATTCTAGGTTAGTGGGTCATTACTAAAATCTGCTGTAAAGCTTCTATATAAGCTGAACCATTTTATCAATAAAGACAAGTTGAGTTTTATTCAGAAAATTAGAGTTTATCTCTTTTATCTTAGTGAGAGTGATTCTCCTAAATTCTTGAGTGATTCAAGAACACCTTGGCTGTATCAAAGGACTTTCACAACCTTTGTGTGTTGCCCTCGCTGGAAAGAGTGATTCTTTCCTTCCTTTCATCATCACCCTTGTTCTTTCAAACCACAATTCCAGAAAATCCACCTCTGCCCAGAATTATCTCGTGGCCATAACTCCCATTTTACGCACTCAAATTAAGTGATTCTTGAGCCTAAATTGAATTTCAAAACGAGACCTTTCACCTCGTTTTGGAATCACCTCATTTGGAGCCCTGTAACTTCAGTTATTGCCATTTCTATATTTCTGTCCAGCCACCACTTAACCTACGTTTTACCATCCCATTCATCCATTTTATGCCAAGAACCACCTTATTAAGACCCACGAAATTAGCCACCTTATTTTCCATCGTTTCCTTAATCAATTTCCGCATTTTCCATCAAGGTTTAATCCTAGACGATCCTAAGTCAGCCCTTGTGCCATGTGGGTTCATATCATCTCCCGTCATATGCATTGAACAACCGCTATCTATATACAATTTCTTCTTCAAAGACACCTACATAATCAAGTTTGTGACTTAGGTACCCAAACTTTATTGGGTCCTTGTGTGTTAGTATTGACTAAAGATCCTTTTAGGACCCATATCATTTTGATATTGTTGCAATTTTTCTTAAAATAACATGTAGATGTGCCATGCCCTTTTCTTCCACAATAAAAACATGTAATTAAAGGAGAATTGTATTTTTGTGAGAAAGAAAAGAAACTTTTGTAAAACTTTTGTTGTTTTTCTGGTTTGTATCCAATTCTTGCTTTATCAAAAATACATCTTTGATTTCCTAATATAACATCTAGGTTATTCTTGCCAATAGAAAATTTTGCAAGTGAATTTTTTAAGTTTTTAATTTCTTCTATATATTTGCTACAACATTTACATGAATTTACTTTTTCATTAGTCATAGTAGAAATATTAACTTTATCACTAGATTTAGAGATTGAAACTTCAGTTTTAAGAATATCTATTTCTTTGTTTAATTTTGAAATTTCTTTCTCTAAATCTGAAATTGTTTTCTTAGATGAAGAGACAAGTTTTGCTAGTTTAATTAATTCACTATGTAATTCAGCAAATGCATCTTGCAACTCATCAAAAGAAATAGATTTGTTAGAAGATGTTACCTCTGCGTCGCTTTCATAATTTTTGCCCATTAGACATAGATTAACCATTTCTTTTTCAGAATCATCAGACGATTGTAAGTCATTATCATCCCATGTGATATAAGCCTTCTTTGTCTTCTTATCACCAATAGTCTACTTTTCAGACTTCTCTATTTTTCTCTTAAAAATTGGACAATCAGCCCTCAGATGTCCGGGTTGATTGCACTCAAAGCATTTTGGAATTTGAGATGACTCTTCAGTTCTTCTTTTAGGTTTGAAGTTTTGTCTTCTTTGATTTCCTCTCATTCTAATAAATTTGTTGAATCTTTTAACAAAGAGGCTAAGATCTTCATCTTCATCTAAGTCAATTGAATCTTCTATGTCACTTTCCTCTTGGATTGAAGATGAGGCTTTAAGAGCAATTCCATTCTTCTTCTTATCATTTTCTTCATGTTGATTTAGTCTTTGCAACTCCATCTCATGTTCCTGTAATTTTCCAAATAGAGTAGCAAGAGACATAATAGACAAATCTCTAGATTCAGTGATGGCTGTTACCTTTGGTTGCCATTCTCTACTTAAACATCTTAACACTTTATTTATGAGATCTTTGTTTTGAAAAGTTCTTCCTAATGATGCAAGATGATTAACTATATGTGTGAATCTTTTCTGCGTATCTTGTATACTTTCATTTGTCTTCATCCTAAATAATTAATACTCATGAGTTAGAGTATTTATCCTAGATCTTTTGACATTAGTTGTTCCCTCATGTGTAACTTGTAGAGTGTCCCACATATCCTTAGCACTGTTACAATTTGAAACCCTAAAATATTCATCAATTCCTAGGGCAGAAGTAATAATGTTTTTAGCCTTTAAATTGTACTACACTAATCTTCTTTCTTCTTCTAACCACTCTTCTCTAGGTTTCTCTATTGTTGTATTTCCAGCCACCATGGTGGGTACATAAGGTCCAACTTCTATGGCTTCCCAAATGTTTAAGTCTATTGCTTCAATGAAAATTTGCATTCGGGTTTTCCAGTAGTGGTAACCCTCTCCATTAAAAATAGGAGGCCTATTTATTGAATTTCCTTCTGGGAATAAGAAGTTTGTTGAGGCCATTATTCTTGAAGCTTCTAAACTTTATACAAGAATGAAGCTCTGATACCACTTGTTGGACAAGTGGCCTCAGATATCTTAAGAAGGGGGGGGTTGAATTAAGATATCACAAACTATTCCCCAATTAAAAATTCTACTTTTAATTTAACCCAACAACCCAAGATTCCTTTTAAACAAGAACTCCTAGATAATAATGCAAATTAATCTTACTAAATAAAAATAATAAGCAATAAATAGTAAAGAAGTTTAAGGGAAGAGAAAATGCAAACTCAGATTTATACTGGTTCGGCCACACCCTTGAGCCCAAATCCAGTCCCCAAGCAACCCACTTGAGAGTTCCACTATCTTGCAAAATCCCTTTACAAGTTCTGAACCACACAAGGACAACCCTTCCTTTGTGTTCAAATTTTTTTACAACAAGAGACCCTCGGTCTCTTAATCCCTTTTGAGAATTTAGAAAGAAGAGAAGATGAAATCTCTCTTGAAAGAGATAGATTGAACAATTTGAGCACTCAAATAATTTCTTATTGAATTGCAAGTGAATTGGCCAAGGAATTCTTAATAGGATAAAATGATTTTGCTTTTTGAGAGGATAAGACTTTTTGTTCTGAAAAACTCTGAGCAAATACGTGTTCCAAGTCACATATAAATAGACCTTTGATGGCCATGTAAAAACCATTTGAAAAGTTGTGACCCTTGGAAATAATTTTCTGAAAATCTCCTCTGGTAATCGATTACAGGCATTAAAATTTGAATCAAAATGTTCAGTAAATGCTGGTAATCGATTACCATACATGCATAATCGATTACACAGTGTAAAATTTGAATTCAAATTTCTAATAGTTGTTATAAGTCATTTTGGCCACTGGTAATCGATTACATCCTTTGGTAATTGATTACCAGAGAGTAAATCTCTTGAAAAAGAAATTTTTGCTTAAATTTCTTGGGCAAACCTTTTGCAGTTTCAATTTGGAATTCCCTTCCTAAAACACTAGAGATCTTCTTGATGTTGTATCTTGTATTCTTGAATTTTTGTCTTGAATTAAACTTGAGAAGCGCATTTTCATAAGGCATCAAATCATCATGATCATATGGCATCATCAAAACATCAAAGGCAAAGTCTTTGCTTCTACAGGATGGGCACCCTGTAGGACTGACAGAGGCCCATAACCAGAGCTGGAAACCCCAAAGCCCTGTTGGACTTCTCCGGGCCCACTGGGTGTCTTGTGGGTGCGACCCCTGCAAATAGTGGATGACATCAAAAATCAATTAAGCCACGTGCATACTTACCTATGTCATGACGGCACAGACCAATTGATACTTCTGCAGGGGGAGATCCACATTATGGTCACTGGACAGAATGTTGCTAAGTAGCAACATCATCCATATATGTGTAAGAGTGGTCATGTTGGTGCGCATGATCCGCACTCGTCTCTTTACAGCGGCGTGGGTGAAATCTTGCCCCGGTATGCATAGTAGCTGCACGATAGCCTCCTCCTGTGGTTGTGCTCGCACAGTTGTCCCTCCTCCAGGATCAGGGGGGTGTCAAGGAACTGATAAAAGGAAACTACTGGCCCCTTAATCGGGAGCGCAAGTCTCGGTTAAGCATTAGGGCCAGAGGACCTTAAATTCTCTTAAGGTGCGGATGTGGAGCCCACTAAAGGTGAGGACGCGTAGCCCTCTAAAGGCGAGAGTGTGTAACCCTCTAAAGTTGAGGACGTGTCACCCTTTGAAGGCGAGGACATGCAGCCCACTGAAGGCGAAGGCGTGCAGCCCTCTAAAGGCGAGGGCGTGCATCCCTCTAAAGGCAAGGGCGTGTAGCCCTTTGAAGGCGATGATGTGTAGCCCTCTGAAGGCGAGGACGTGTAGTCCTCTGAAGGCGCGGGCGTGTAGCCCTACGAAGGCGAGGGCGTGTAGCCCTCTAAAGGCGAGGGTGTGTAGTCCTCTGAAGGCGAGGGCGTGTAGCCCTCTTAAGGTGAGGACGTGTAGTCCTCTGAAGATGAGGACGTGCAGTCCTCCGAAGGCGAGGACGTGCCGTTCTCTAAAGGCGAGGATGTGCAATCCTCTGAAGGCGAGGATGTGTAGTCCTCTGATGGTGAGGACGTGTAGTCCTCTGAAGGTGAGGGTGTGTAGCCCTCTGAAGGCGAGGACGTGTAGTCCTCTAAAGACGAGGGCGTGTAGTCCACTGAAGGCGAGGACGTGTAGTCCTCTAAAGGGGAAGACGTGTAGTCATCTGAAGGCGAGGGCGTGCAGCCCTCTGAAGGCGAGGACGTGTAGTCCTCTATAGGCGAGGACGTGTAGTCCTCTGAAGGCGAGGACATGTAGTCCTCTAAAGGCGAGGGCGTGTGGCCCTCTGAAGGTGAGGACGTATAGCCCTCTGAAGGCGAGGATGTGTAGTCCTCTGATGGTGAGCATGTGTAGCCTTCTAAAGGTGACGACGTGTAGCCCTCTGAAGGTGAGGGCGTGTAGCCCTATGGAGGCCCGGACATGTAGTCCTCTGAAGGGGAGGGCATGTTGCCCTCTAGAGGTGAGGACATGTAGTCCTTTGAAGGTGAAGACATGTAGCCCTCTGAACGTGAGGGCGTGCAGCCCTCTGAAGGCGAGGACGTGTAGTCCTCTAAAAGGGAGGGCGTGTAGCCCTCTAAAGGCGAGGACATGTAGTTCGCTGAAGGCGAGGACGTGTAGTCCTCTGAAGGAGAGCGCGTGTAGCCCTCTGGAGGTGAGGACGTGTAGTCCTCTAAAGGTGAGGACATGTATCCCTCTGAAGGTAAGGGCGTGTAGCCCTCTGAACGCAAGGGCATGTAGACTTCTGAAGGCGAGGACATGTAGTCTTCTGAAAGGGAGGGCGTATAGCCCTCTAAAGGTGAGGACGTGTAGTCCTCTTAAGGTGAGAGCGTGTAGTCCTCTGAAGACGAGGACGTGTAGTCCTCTGATGGTGAAGGCATGTAGCCCTCTGAAGGCGAGGACGTGTAGTCCTCTGAAGGTGAGTGCATGTAGCCCTCTGAAGGCGAGGACGTGTAGTCCTTTGAAGGCGAAGGCGTGTAGCCCTCTGAAGGTGAGGACATGTAGTCCTCTAAAGGTGAGGTCGTGTAGTCCTCTAAACACGAGGGCGTGTGGCCCTCTAAAGGCGAGGACGTGTAGTCCTCTGAAGGCGAGAACATGTATTCCTCCGAAGGTGAGGACGCGTAGTCCTCTAAAGGTGAGGTTACGCAACCCTCTAAAGGGGAGGACGTGTAGTCCTTTGAAGGTGAGGATGTGTAGTCCTCTAAAGGCAAGGGCGTGTAGCCCTCTGAAGGCAAGGACTTGTAGCCCTCTGAAGGCGAGGACGTGTAGCCCTCTGATGGCGAAGGCGTGTAGCCCTACGAAGGCGAGGGCGTGTAGCCCTCTAAAGGCGACAGCGCGTAGTCCTATGAAGGCGAGGGCGTGCAACCCTCTTAAGGCGATAGGTACTAGTACCCAAGGGTCCACCCTTATGAGAAAGCAAGAGATCGACTCATCGTGAGGGCCGGTAATCCCAAATTCACAAGATTGGACATTAGAGGTAGGAAATCTATGCAGTTAACATGATTTTTAGGGATGCAAATGCATGCAACCTTTGTCTTGAAATGCGGCAAATGCGGACTTCGTATGCAACAATGCAATGTAATGGAAAGTTGTACAATGTTCATCACATTCTTTCCCTATTTTATTATTTTGATTTTGATTTGATTGATTCACAAAACACAAATTGGTTGTCCTGTTGAAAGAGGTGATAATTCATGCAACCTTATCCTATCTTTTGCAAATCTCTCCTAGAACTCCCTCAGAGTGTATGTTTTGTTTGATTTAGTCACTTGAACATTTTGGAGTGACGACAATGGAGCTGTTTGATGCTTAATCAATCCATTGAAATTGTAACATCCTGGAAATTTCTACCCGGAATTTTTGAAAACGATGTATTTTGAATGATTATATACATAGATAAGTATTATTCAGTGTATATGCATATATGTTCTTGGTAGAAGTAGGAATAGCGGGGGCAAGATATGCGGGTTAGGCTAATTAAGGAAGAGAAATCCATAACTGGGAGGTTATGGGTTAATTCTTAATTAATTAGTTTAAAAATCATCGTTTTGCGTGCGACTTAGAATTTAACAAAACCAACCTCTGAACCACGCTCGAGGTTTTATTCTGAGCGTTTTGATATATATATTGGTTACTTTCGAAAACTGGCCCCGACAGACGCAGAGAAATGCGAGGAACTGGAACCAGAGAAACGTCACGCAAACTGAGGCAGGATTTTAGCGTTTCAAAGGTCAGATTTTTCTCACTTTTTGTGGCTGAGTATGGGTCACCATCAAAAGAGAAAGTGGGCCCTTTTTGCTCCACTCAAATGGGGACATGTGGCATAGCTTAAATAAAATAATAGGAAAAATCAAAAGCTGTTCTCTCTCCTCACTCAGCAAAACAGAAAAATTCAGAAGCTCTCCCTCTCTCTCACGCAACCTTCTTCTTCTTTTCTTCCTCCACCATTGTTGCCCAACAAAGCTTCAACCTTTGGTGCCCATTTCCGCTCCAAATCGCAAAAGGAGGGCATTTCCAGAGTCGTGAAGCGTGTCTCTACGTGTGGGTCTTCGAAATTTCAGGTTTGGGTGGACTTCTTTCTCCTTTGATTTTCGTGGGTATGGGGTTTTGGGAGATATGATGGGTAGTCTTGCTAGGTTTCTGCTTTATGATGATTATTTGTGAAGAAATTTGTGGAAAGCATGTTGAACTTGCCATGTTTGGATGAGTTAAACATACCCATTCAGTTTTAGGGTTTTTATGATGATGCTTGTGATACTTATGTGTTGAAATTGCTTATGGAAAACTGTTAGAGATGAAGGGTAGAATTAACCTAGGGTTAGAAAGTGAGAATGTGGTGTTATGAGTGGAAAAAGAGTGAGGCTTTGAGAGTTGAAAGGCTAAATCTGGATTTTGTGGTAAATGGAGGTTAAAATGAGTTAATCCTAGCTTGACATGCCATTTAGGACTTATGAGAAAGCTTGGACTGTGCTAGAGAGAAAAAAAAACAAATGACCAAAGTGAACCAAGAGCCATTTCTAGGGCAAAATTGGGTGTTGAGGAGTCAAATTTTGATTCGGTGGAATTTTAGGTGTAAATCCAGTTTGAGCAAGTTTAAATTGATGTTATGGACTTGTGTGAGGTGAGAGTTTGCTTCAAATTTACCTCATTCTCAATTTCACTTCTCAAACCTAGAAAACCCATTGAATTGAGGGGTGTTGGACACCTAGATTCTGTGTTGCTGTGCTTTAAAGCTTGATTTTGGTTTAGACATGATTGATACATGATTTGGGACTTGTAGGATTTGATTTGGGCAAGATTGGATGAGAGGAAGTGTGATTTTCGAAATCTGCACTTATGCAGAATTTTGTTGTCAAATAGGTGCAGCAGAATTTTTGGCTTTGTGCAGAAAAATGCTTGTGTGTGGTGGGCTGTGGAAAGAGTAGTACAGAATGAGTTCTGGATGTTTGTTAGTAGATCCCAACGGTCACAATGTAGGCGTAAGTACTAGAGACTTCCAGTAAAAATTTCGAGTCGATCCAACGGTTAACGAATTGGAACGAAGGAATTGTTACTGGGGTCTTTAAGTAAGAAAAGCTGTGATTTTGGTTGGTGTTTTGGGCAGAGTTTTCTGCCTTTGCCCTGTTTTGCTTGGCTGTGATAATTTGTGCTGTTTGAATGTTTTATTACTTTGATGTTGGGGAAGCTTGGGAGGATTGATGGGGACCCGGTGTTGAGAGAAACGAGGATATGGGCTACGTGGGAGTACGTGAGCTCAGTTGGAGGTGGGCAACAGGGGATGGTGGGTTTATGCGCGCTCTGTGGATGTGGAAAACTTGTTGTGCACCATCGCCCGACCGCCACCTAGTACCACATGTGATGGGTACCCCATAATCCTACAAGCTTGAGATGAGGAAGTGTAGAAGGGTGAAACTTCCTGCTTTTATTCGTTGACCACAGAGTGGTACCTGGAGATATGTCGCAGGGGTCAGGAGACCTTGGGGACGTCAGGTGGGGTGCTATTGCCCAAAACCAAGCTTGACCAATCCCGACCCAACCCAGGCATAGTCAGTCAGTGAGAACCTGTGATGTACCTAAGCAGGCGAGCTCCTGGCAGTCAACAGATAAAAGGAACAAAGACCACAAAGCAAGGAGGCTTGTGTGGTGGCTGGCCAGCTGTGAATTTTGTGTGATATATGGGTTGTGGCCTCTGGTAATCAATTACCAAGGGTGGGTAATCGATTACAAGGCTTAAAAATGAAGACAGGAGGCTAAGATGGTCTCTGGTAATCGATTACCAAGGGGTGTAATTGATTACCAGGCTTGAAAACGAGGTCAGGAAGCTAGGAGAGCTTCTGGTAATCGATTACCAACGGGGTGTAATCGATTACCAGGCTTAGAAATGGGACTGGAACATTGTGGAGGCCTCTGGTAATCGATTACAAGTCTGTGTAATCGATTACACAGAGGAATGGGTCACTGGTAATCGATTACCAGGTATGTGTAATCGATTACAGAGTGCCTTATGCAGGTTTTCATGTCCTGAAGCTGTGAGATTCAAGTTTGGCCTCTGGTAATCGATTACCAAGGTTGTGTAATCGATTACCAGAGATGAAAAGCCTAAAGATACCCCTCTTACTTGCATGTAATGGTTATGAGAAGCATTGTGTTGCGGCATAGTTAGATTCTTGTGAAAGAGTCTACCCCTTTCTTTTCTTTCTTATAGATCGTGATGGCGGCGCAGCTAATCCATGATCGAGTAGAGATGGAGTGCCTAGAGGGAGCTTGGGAGACCCTCGAAGGCAATACGAGGTGCCAATTTCGGGGCACTATTCGATTTACGGTGACTTCTTTGGTGCATCCAGATGAGCCCGTGCGCACGCTTCAGCGCATTGTGGAGTGGATACTACCCACGCCTACACCATACCGTCTAGTGGAGCCAGTCCAAGTGATCGAGGTGACGTCATCCGAGGAAGACCCTGAGGAGGATCCCGAGGAGCTACCTCCTGAGCCTGCTGTGGATGCTCTTGATTTTCTAGAGGGCGATGAGGACCCACTTCCTGAGGTGGATTCTCCCGAGGAAGTCATGTCGACATCTGAGGCAGACTCTACGGAGGATAGTGGCCCGAGAGAGATGGCGACCAGTGGAGGCTCTTCATCATAGTGGACAGTTCCATGGACTAGTTTTATATACTTTTTTAGGGTGGGTGTATCTAGGACTGACTGTTAGGTTTACTCTTTTGTTTTTGTATGGGTAGACCTGTTGTATAGGAATTTGATGATTGTATACATGTGGCTGAAGCCACCACTATGGACACCTTTGCTCTAGATGACACTAGGTATTTTGTAAAACTCCCATATTTTGGACAGCTTTAAATGATGAATGTATTTATGATCAATCTTGTTATTTGAGAAGAAAGCATTTGCAATTTTATTTGTAAAAGAGTTTATCGACCGTATTTTATTCTTTTATTTTCACGTGACGACCTAAAGTAATGGCTGGTACATTCTTCCTTTTGAAACAACAAATTAGTTTTAGAGATTATGAACGGTAAGAAAGAATTGACTCCGAATAGAGTTGTGAACTGGCCATTCAGGACTCTATAGTGAGGATTTTCCTTCTAAACCTAGTTATGGTGAAAAGAGAAAGAAATGAAAAAGAAAAAGAAAAAAAAAATTACCATGGTTTTTGTTATTTAGATTATTACCATCAAACCAGTCATTATTTTGGGGACGCCACAGAAATCCTACGATTTGTCTCTTTTTTTTGTTTAAAAACATCGACGGGTGAGAACTTTTGATCTGTCCCTAGGTTCGCTTGAGGCTCATGCACGGTGCCCCTCATTGCCCCAGTGTAAGGCTTTGAGGTACCAATTGTTATCTTTCGTCATGACCTTGTTTCTGGGAACCTATAGGGTGAGAACTTTTAATCTGCCCCTAGGTTCGCTTGAGGTTTATGCATGGTGCCTTTCATTGCCCCAGTGTAGGGCTGATCGAGGCCGTACCCGAATCAAATAAACATGAAAATGCAGTAACTAGGAAGTGATCCTAGGTCGTTTCCCAACGAGCAGTGACAAGCCAAATGTTCATAATATACTTGCAGTAACAGTAATAGTAACGATGGGGGGGGGGGGGTTGTTTGCTTTTGTAAATTAAACAGCGAATATATGTGAATTAGAAAATATCAAAATTAAAACACGTTGCTTCCCCCTTGATTCACAAGCAAGTCTCTTATCCTAGGTTACGAGAGTTTATCCTTTATCAGTTTAACCACTTAATCCAACCCTAAATTAAATTACTAAGCGAAATTCAACATAAGGCATTCATTATGTGATTAAGCATCACATACACCAATTACTCATAAACGATCATTAAGCATGAACGTAAATTAAGCGCAGAGACAATTAATCAAGCACTAAGCATGCATGAATTAAAAGCAACAAATTCAAAGTAATTAGTGAAGAGGAAAAACTAAACAGAATTTAACAGTAATAATAGAACCTCAAAGAGAACTGTGCTTGATCCTCAAGGGAAAACAACGCTGCGGACTTAGCCTTCCATTAATCAAATAGAGAATGAAATTTTATTGATAAAACTAAAAGTCTGAACTGGAATTGTAAAAAAAACGAAAATAAAAGAGAAAGAGAAGAGAGACTAAAACTAAAAACGAAAAATAGAAGAGAGAGAGAGAGGAGAGAGAGAGAGTCTCCCGCGAGGGAGAGAGGGTGCCCCCTAAACTAGAACCTTGGTGCTGTTATATAGTTTTTTTTTCAGCCCCGAAAGGTCTTTTAAGGTTGTAATGGGGCCAAGGACAAGGTATGGAGAAATATGGAATAAGTGGCTAAATCCCAAAGGAATAGAGGAGCACAGGGGAATAAGTGCATATTAAGAAAAAAAATAAGAAAATAAAAAGAAGTAAAGATAAAAATTAAACATGAAGAGTAGAACCAAGAGTTTCATCATTCTTGTGCCATTTAAGATCTTATTCACTCAACTTTATTGCTTTTTTTTTTTTTTTCGAATTTTTTTTTTTTTTTTTTTAGCCTTTGAGAAACAACATTTCATTCAGCATGTCCAACATTTAACCAATATACAATGTACATCAAGTATGGCCCAAAATACATCATGAAGCATAGCCAACAAAACAAGTTGTCCAATGAAACAAAAACCCCCCACACTTATTCCCAAAACAATTCCAAAGCTCCAAAATTCCTTAAGGATATGGTAATATCATGGTTTTTCACTTAAGGCTTGTAGTGAGCTTCAAAACAAGGAAAGGGAAACAAGGCTCAAAAGGGCTATCAAAGGAATTAATTCAAGGTAAGTCCATTTGGCTAGAAGCTTATAAGAACAAAATTGCCGTAATCATTTCCAAATATGCATGTGAATTAGGACGCATCAACAAGAATCAAGCCGAGGCTATTGTGCAAGCAATCAATGGGGCAAAACACACCAAATGATTATAATGATGGATGGCTCAAATTCTCACAAAGGTAAAATCATCACTTTCAAATTGAGCTTTCAAAACTATCATGACATGTAGAGAAGAATTAAGGATTTCAAGTCACAAAATGTCAAGAACTTTTATTTTCAAAACAATTACCCATTTCTTGAACATATCCTATAATTCAAAGAAAAACATGCAAAGTCGTACGTGCACACAAAATTGACCCAAAATATTAAACTGAAAATCCGACGAAACTAACAACATTAACAAATTAACACAACTAACAAATTAACAAAGCCAACAAAACTATCAAAACCAAAGAACACTCCCCCCCCATACTTAAACAACACATTGTCCTCAATGTAGCACAATTAAAAGATTAAAAACAATTAAATCATCAAAGAGAATCGGACAAGTGTAATAAAAGCAAAGAAGGAGATAGGAAAATAAAAACTCCCTAAGTCATGGTGGAGGAAGAGTAGGGTGGAGTAAGGAAGTCTCTTCCACCACTACGTCCACTAAAGAAGGGTTCGTGAGGAATGGCTTAAGTCGATGTCCGTTGACCTTGAAGCTCTTGTTTGTGGAGTCGCTTTTGATCTCAACACTCATGAGTCCAAGCCTAGAATTATACAATAACACTTTTTGCCCAACCACAAAGTCTTTTTTAACTATCATGCTATCATGGAACTTCTTGGTCTTTTCTTTGTAGAACTTGGCATTCTCGTAGGCGTCTTGGCGGATTTCATCTAACTCACTCAGTTGCAACTTCCTTTCCTCGCCAGCTTGATCCATAGAGAAGTTGCAAGTCTTCACTGCCCAGTATGCTTTGTGCTCAATTTCCACTGGAAGATGACATGCCTTTCCAAAGACAACCCGATAAGGAGACATTCCTATGGGTGCTTTGTAGGCAGTCCGATGTGCCCAGAGAGCATCATCAAGCCTGGTACTCCAATCTTTCCTGCTTGGCTGCACAATCTTCACAGCAAAACACCCAAGACTGAAACAGGGACTGTGGCGTCCCTAAATTAATGACTGGTTTAATAGAAATAATTTAAATAACAAAAACCATGGTAAATTTTTTTTTTCTTCTTTTTCTTTTTCATTTCTTTCTCTTTTCACCATAACTAGGGTTAGAAGGAAAATCCTCACTATAAAGTCCTGAATGGCCAGTTCACAACTCTATTCGGAGTCATTTCTTTCTTACCGCTCATAATTCTCTAAATTATTTTGCTGTTTCAAAAGGAAGAATGTACCAGCCATTACTTTAGGTCGTCACATGAAAATAAGAGAATAAAATACGGTCGATAAACTCTTTTACAAATAAAGTTGCTAATGCTTTCTTTTCAAATAACGAGATCGATTATAAATGCATATATCATTTAAAGCTGTCCAAAATATGAGAGTTTTACAAAATACAGTGTCATCCAGAGCAAGGTGTCCGTAGCGGTGGCTTCAGCCACATGTATACAATCATCAAATGCCTATACATCAGGTCTACCCATACAAAAACAAAAGAGTAACCCTAACAGTTAGTCCTAGATACACCCACCCTCAAAATATACAAAACGAATCCAAAAAGTTGTCCACTAGGACGAAGAGCCTCCGCTGATCGCCATCTCCCTCGGGCCACTATCCTCCGTAGAGTCTGCCTCAGATGCCGACATGACTTCCTCGGGAGAATCCACCTCGAGAAGTGGATCCTCATCACCCTCTAGAAAGTCAAGGGCATCCACAGCAGGCTCAGGAGGTAGCTCCTCCAGGTCCTCCTCAGGGTCTTCCTCGGATGACGTTACCTCGATCACTTGAACGGGCTCCACTAGACGATATGGTGTAGGTGTGGGTAGTATCCACTCCACCGTGCGCTGAAGCGTCCGTGCAGGTTCATCTGGATGCACCAAAGAAGTAGCCGTGAATCGAATGGTGCCCCGAAATCGGCACCTCGTGTTGCCTTCGAGGGTCTCCCAAGCTCCCTCTAGGCACTCCATCTCTACTCGATCACGGATTAGCTGCGCCGCCATCACGATCTACAAGAAAGAAGAGAAAGGGGTAGACTCTTTCACAAGAATCTAACTACGCTGCACACAATGCATCTCATAACCACTACATGACGTTAGAAGGAGTATCTTGAGGCTTTTCATCTCTGGTAATCGATTACACAACCTTGGTAATCGATTACCAGAGGCTAAACTTGAATTACACAACCTCAGGACATGAAATATGCAATAATACACTGTGTAATCGATTACACATGCCTGGTAATCGATTACCAGTGACCCATTCCTCTGTGTAATCGATTACACAGGCTGGTAATCGATTACCAGAGGCTCCCTAAGTTTCCTGACTTCGTTTTCAAGCCTGGTAATCGATTACACCCCTTGGTAATCGATTACCAGAGACCATCTTAGCCTCCTGTCCTCAATTTTAAGCCTTGTAATCGATTACCCACCCTTGGTAATCGATTACCAGAGGCCACCATCCACATATTACACAAAATTCACAGCTGGCCAGCCACCACAAGCCTCCTTGCTTTGTGGTCTTGTTTTCCTTTTATCTGTTGACTGCCAGGAGCTCGCCTGTTTAGGTACATCACAGGTTCTCACTGACCGACTATGCCCGGGTTGGGTCGGGATTGGTCAAGCTTGGTTTTGGGCAATAGCACCCCACCTGACGTCCCCAAGGTCTCCTGACCCCCGCGACATATCTCCAGGTACCACTCTGTGGTCAACAATAAAAGCAGGAAGTTTCACCCTTCAACACTTCCTCATCTCAAGCTTGTAGAATTATGGGGTACCCATCACATGTGGTACTAGGTGGCGGTCGGGCGATGGTGCACAACAAGCTTTCCACATCCACAATGCGCGCATAAACCCACCATCCCCTGTTGCCCACCTCCAACTGAGCTCACGTACTCCCACGTAGCCCATCTCCTCGTTTCTCTCAACACCGGGTCCCCATCAATCCTCTCAAGCTTCCACAACATCCAAGCAAAACAACGTTCAAACAGCACAAGCTATCACAGCCAAGCAAAACAGAGCAAAGGCAGAAAACTCTGCTCAACACATCAACCAAAATCACAGCTTTTCTCACGTAAAGACCACAGTAACAATTCCTTCGATCCAATTCGTTAACCGTTGGATCGACTCCAAAATTTTACTGGAAGTCTATAGTGTATAAGCCTGCATTTTGACCGTTGGGATATACTAGCAAACATCCAGAACTCATTCTGCACTAGACTTTCCACAGCCAACCACACACAAGCATTTTTCTGCACTTGTGCAAAATTCTGCTGCACAATTTCACAGCAAAAACTCTGCATAAGTGCAGATTTCGAAAATCACCCTTCCTCTCATCCAATCTTGCCCAAATCAAATCCTACAAGTCCCAAATCATGTATCAAACATGTCTAAACCAAAGCCAAGCTTCAAACCACAGCAACACAAAATCTAGGTGTCCAAAACCCCTCAATTCAATGGCTTTTCTAGGCTTGAAAGGTGGAATTTAGAATGAGGTAAATTTGGAGCAAACTCTCACCTCACACAAGTCTATAACATCAATCTAAACTTGCTCAAACTGGATTTACACCTAAATTTCCACCGAATCAAAATTTGACTCCTCAACACCCAATTTTGCCCTAGAAATGGCTCTTGGTTCACTTTGGTCATTTGTTTTTCTCTCTAGCTCAGCCTAACCTTTCTCACATGTCCTAAATGACATTTCAAGCTATTATTAACTCACTTTAACCTCCATTTACCACAGAATTCAGATTTAGCCTTCCAACTCTCAAGGTCTCGCTCTTTTTCCACTCATAACATCACATTCTCACTTTCTAATCCTAGGTTAGTTCTACCCTTCATCTCTAACAGATTTCCATCAGCAATTTCAGCATATAAACATCACAAACATCATCACAAAAAAACCCTAAAACAGAATGGGTATGTCTAACTCATCCAAACATGGCGATTTCAACAAGTTTTCAGCAAATGCCTTCACAAGTAATCATCACACAGCAGAAAACTAACAAAACCACCCATCATATCTCCCAAAACACCATACCCACGAAATTTAAGAGAGAAAGAAGTCCACCCAAACCTGAATTTTCGAAGTCCCACTCGTAGCCACGCACTTCACGACCCCGAAAATGCCCTTCTTTCGCGATTTGGAGCAGAAATGAGCACCAAAGGTTGGAGCTTTGTTGGGGTTTCAATGGAGAATGGAGGAGAAGGAAAAAGCAACGTGAGGAAGAGGGAGAGAGAGAGCTGTTCTGAAATTGGGCTGAGTGAAGAGAGAGAGAGTTGCTTTTTGGGTTTTAATAAAAGGGTTTTCTCTTTTCTATTATTTTATATAAGCAATGCCACATGTCTCCATTTGAGTGGAGCAAAAAGGGCCCACTTTCTCTTTTTGACTGTGACCCATACTCAGTCACAAAAGTGAGAAAAATCTGACCTTTGAAACGCTAAAATCCTGCCTCGGTTTGCGTGCCATTTCTCTGGTTCCAGTTTCTCGCGTTTCTCTGCGTCCGTCGGGGCCAGTTTTCGAAAGCAAGCAATATATATATCAAAACGCTCAGAATAAAACCCCGAGCGTGGTTCAGAGGTTGGTTTCGTCAAATTCCAAGTTGCACGCAAAACGATGATTTTTAACTAATTAATTAAGAATTAACCCATAACCTCCCAGTTATGGATTTCTCTCCCTTAATTAGTCCAACCCGCGTATCTTGCCCCCACTATTCCTATTTCTACCAAGAACATATAGGCATATACACTGAATAATACTTATATATAATCATTCAAAATACATCGTTTCCAAAAATTCCGGGTAGAAATTTCCAGGGTGTTACAGGGACTTTGTTTGTATTTAGATTAATGCAAACCCAATTTACAAGCAAGAGATAAGAATTTAAAATAGAAGATAGAAGATAAGGTAAAGAAAAGATAAGATATTTAAAGATAAAATTAGAAGATAAAAGAAAAGATAAGATATTTAAAGATAAAATTCGAAGATAAAAGATTGAAAGATCAAAATAGAAGATAAAGATAATAGATAAGATAAGATAAAAAAAAAATTAAAGATAAGATATGATAAAATATTTAAATTGCGATAAAGATAACTACTTCTAAGAAATTCAAATAAATAAGATCTAAATCTACTAAATCTAAATACTTACTCCTAAAACCCAACAGTAAAAAATAAGGAATAACTACTTCTAAGGAAGACCGACAATGAAAATAAGGACTAAAATCTATATATTAAAATCGCTAAAACCTGACAAGTCTAATTAGCCTAGATATATGGATTCTGGATTTGTCTGTTATCAATACCAGTGAACTAATCAACACTAACACACATACTAACACAATACTAACAATTAAACATAAAACACGAAAGGATTAAACACACAACAATAGCTAGCTATTATGAACCTTTGGACACTGCTCCCCGGCAACGGCGCCAAATTTGATCGAGGCCGTACCCGAATCAAATAAACATGAAAATGCAGTAACTAGGAAGTGATCCTAGGTCGTTTCCCAACGAGCAGTGACAAGCCAAATGTTCATAATATACTTGCAGTAATAGTAATAGTAACGATGGGGGGGGGGGGGGGGGTTGTTTGCTTTTGTAAATTAAACAGCGAATATACGTGAATTAGAAAATATCAGAATTAAAACACGTTGCTTCCCCCTTGATTCACAAGCAAGTCTCTTATCCTAGGTTACGAGAGTTTATCCTTTATCAGTTTAACCACTTAATCCAACCCTAAATTAAATTACTAAGCGAAATTCAACATAAGGCATTCATTATGTGATTAAGCATCACATACACCAATTACTCATAAACGATCATTAAGCATGAACGTAAATTAAGCGCAGAGACAATTAATCAAGCACTAAGCATGCATGAATTAAAAGCAACAAATTCAAAGTAATTAGTGAAGAGGAAAAACTAAACAGAATTTAACAGTAATAATAGAACCTCAAAGAGAACTGTGCTTGATCCTCAAGGGAAAACAACGCTGCGGACTTAGCCTTCCATTAATCAAATAGAGAATGAAATTTTATTGATAAAACTAAAAGTCTGAACTGGAATTGTAAAAAAAACAAAAATAAAAGAGAAAGAGAAGAGAGACTAAAACTAAAAACGAAAAATAGAAGAGAGAGAGGAGAGAGAGAGAGTCTCCCGCGAGGGAGAGAGGGTGCCCCCTAAACTAGAACCTTGGTGCTGTTATATAGTTTTTTTTTCAGCCCCAAAGCTTACAAATATGTTTTAAATCCAAGCCCATAAGTAAAATCAAATCAAATCTAGATAAGATAAGATAAGATAAGATCTAGATGAAATAATATCTAGATGAGATCAAATCTAAATAATATCTAGATAAGATAAGATCTAATTTTATAGAATAAATTAGTCTGCCCTCTTCAAGTCCAAGCCCAATTCTAGATTCAAGCCCAATGCTTCATTAATTCCTGAAATTAGATTAAAAACATCAAATTAGCTGAATGGGCCCAAATAATAAAACTGCCTAATAAATTTGACAATTAAGACTAATCAGTATTTAAAATGGGGCAAAAAGGGTTAAGAAATAGGAGAAAATGATGGCACATCAAGGGCTCTGAGGTATTCATCGTTGTTTTGTTTTCACAACCTTGCAGCAAGGAAGAATGATAGAGGTGGTTGATTCTCGCAAAAAGAATTTTTCAAGGACGAGAAATAGTTGAAGGATTTTTTCAATTGACGGGTTAAGTCAAATGACTCCTATTCTTGATAACTCACTTCTCTCTAAAAAAGACAAACTTTCCAGAATGATAAAATGAGGTCACATGAACGTCTATATTTTTACTTGAAAACACAGTCAATCAAATGCTTTTTTCCTTTTTCTTTTTGAACCTTTTTTTCGCTTTACTCGTCGTTTTATGGCACCCTCACCAAATGTGTAGCACGAGTAATTTCTTATTGAACAGCCTTGGAAGTCCAAACTCAGGAGCACAGGTCGCTTGAGCAAACAAACCAATGGCTTGCACCCTGTCATACCCTAATTTCGTCTGGGGACCATTGTTTGATGGCATGCAACCTTCGCTTGACCGCCTTGAGGTACTTAACACCCATCTTTAGGTAATTCGTAAAGTTCCACGACATTCTGGAAGTCGAAAAGAAGCATTGTTACGCAATCCGTAAACTTTTGCAACATTCCAGAAGTCAAAAAGAGTATTGTTGCATAATCCGTAAAGTTTCACAACATTCCGGAAAGAAAATGGGTGTCATTACGTAATCCGTAAAGTTCCGTAACGTTTCGGAAAGGAATCAGCAAAAAAACACAAAAGGAGTGTATTTAGTAAAAAAAGGGGGTGCAAATAGCAACCAGGCCCACTTGGGCCTTCCAGGGGGTTCCAACAGAAGGCGGTGCCTTCTGGTGGAAGAAACCCAGCTCGCCTGGGCAAGCTGGGCCACAACCACCTCCCTCTTTTCTCCTATAAATAGGGGAAAGAGGGCAAAATAAATTGTTCAGCCCTTCTGGTATTTTAGGATTCTCTCAAAATTAGTGAGGAAAATTGTTTCCGTGAAAAAAATCCAAGCCGAGGTGCTTCCGTAACGCTTCTAAGTCATTTCTGTGAGCGATTTCGTGAAGATTCTTCATCATTCTTCATCGTTCTTCGTCGTTATTCGGTCTTCAACCGGTAAGTTCCCGAAATCGAATCTTTCAATTCATTCTATGCACCCTTAGTGGTCCCCACATGTTTCACGTACTTTTATTTTCATTTCGTTTGTTTTCCGTACCCTTTTTAACGTGCTTTAACCATTTATTTAAGCTGTTTTCTCACCTAATAAATAATAAAATGAATTTCAACTGATCATTTGTGTTGTAATCTTGTTTAATCACTGTTAAAATAAAATCCAACCGATCGTTCACGCAGTAATCTCGGTTAAAACCAAAAAAGGGGCAAAATAATAATAAAATAATCAAAATATCTTTGAATAAAATAATCAAAAAAATCAATCGAACATTTTTCTTTAGAAGTTTCCTTGAATGAATTGACTAATAACCAAAGTGAAACTAAGGCTAAAATCAACTCACAAATTAAGCTTTTTCCGCAAAAATCACTAAAGACCGTTTTAAGGTCCAACGCCTTAAACGGTCCTCTTTGCTTTTATCGATTAACATGGACCGTTCAAAAGCATAAAATCAACATGTAACTTTACTGCTTTTGCAAGAACTACGTAGGTCTGATTTTCTTATCGCAATTGAGGATACGTAGGAGCAAAAGCCCCGCTTTTGTCGACCACCCCAAGAGATCATTAATGGTCCAACGCCTTAACGTTTCTCTACTTTCAAAAAGCAAGAGATCGTTAATGGTTCAACGCCTTAACGTTTCTCTCCTTTCAAAATCAAAAGATCGTTTAATGGTCCAACGCCTTAAATGACCTTTTGTTTGGTTAAAATATATCTTGCGAAAAAAGATAAAAACAACTTAACCAACGTTTAGTTCTCAAAGAACTACGTAGGTCTTATTTCCTCATTGCAATTGAGGATACGTAGGAGCGAGGGAAACACCCTTGTCGACCACAAAAAGATAAAAAATACAAAAAAACATAAAAAGCATAAAAACACAAAAAGACATAAAAAAGGGAAAATAAAACATTTTGAAGTCATGTTTGCACACTTGATTAAAGGCTGTCGTCCCTTGTGACGGACACGTGGGGTGCTAATACCTTTCTCGTGCATAAAAAGAACTCCTGAACCTTTCACGCTTAAAGTTCGTAGACCACACCTTTCTGGTTTTTCCGACGTTTTCCTCGAATAAACGTTGGTGGCGACTCCACGCATTTTCCTTTCTTGGAAGACGCACCCGTGAGCCCTGTGTCACCCTCCCACCGAAGGGTAGGTTGCGACAGTTGGCGACTCCACTGGAGACTATTTTTAGAGAGTTAGGCCAATCGATCAGTGTGCATTCTTTACCATGACTTCTCCTTTGTTAGTTTTGCTTTATTTTCTTATGTCCTTGTATATAACTCTTTTATGCTTTTAGTATGATTTTTTAAATGTATGCATGAGATAGATGTTTATTCATTTGATGCACGCAAACACCAACATCTTTTTGTACACACAGTGAGTTGAAAAGGGGCCTTATACTCGGGTCCGTGGGAACATAAGGAGTGGAGGTGAATTGTGGTCATGTTGGGTCTCCGACTTGCTTGATAACAGTGAACCCTCTTCTAGAGTTTTTCTCTTTGATAACATATTCTTGTTGGTAGTCCCTACTGCCACAATATGTTTTTCGAAGGGGATGATACCTCTAGAAACCATTAAGAGAGATATGACCACCTTGGGAATAATCACTAAAAGCCTTTTAGTTCCTCCCGTTTAGGTCCCTAAAATAGGGGCACGAAACAAACATGTTGCGTGCCTTTTAAACACTGCCATGCATATAACCTAAAATGTCATGTATGCCTTCACTGTGTGATTATTTGAGGATATTTCCATGTTATGTACATCTCCTTGTTACCCTTCCCCCTTTTTTCGCGTCTGCATCATGTCATCATGCACGAGTTGCGTCTTAATCCCCTCACATTGTCACGAGAAGACGGAAGGTCTATGTCACCTTCTTAAATGCATGCATCGGGCGCTATGCTGCCCGAATGTTGTATTTAAGAAAGAGATAATCTCCTGGGCTCTCGCATCCGTAAAATGCATCGGTGCCATACGAATTTCTTCATGCATTCATCCATTTCACCTATGATAGATGTCGGAGTCTTGATTCGCACTGGTTTTATTCCACTTTAGTAAGAACATGGGATTGAGCCAGGCGCCTTCGCTTAAAAAGAGGTTCTATCAAGTCAAGATCAAGAGCCTAGGAGTCACCAGTCTGAAAGAGTTAGGACAGTAAATGGGTCAGCTCCAGTGACAGGCCTTTCGTAAAGCTTATGGTAAGATCTGGGACCTAACCATGACAGAGGTCTCCACGGAGGCCATTGCCTCCCTCGCCCAATATTATGACCAGACTTTGAGGTGCTTCACCTTTGGGGACTTCCAGTTAACACCCACAGTGGAAGATTTTGAAGAGATCCTGTGATGCCCTTTTGGAAGAAGGAAACCATATTTCTTCTCGGGATTCTATCCCTCCTTAGCTAGAATTTCTAAAATAGTCAAAATCTCGACACAGGAATTGGACCGCGGGAAGCAAGTCGAAAATGCGGTGGTTGGGGTACCAAGGAAATGTTTGGAAGCAAAGGCGAGAGTCTTGGCAAGTCAAGACGAATGGGCCCCGTTCATGGACATCCTAGCACTTTTGATCTTCCGAGTGGTCCTCTTTCCAAATGTGGATGGGTTGGTGGACCGGGCAGCGATTGATACTTTTCTCGCCTTTTACGACCACAAGGAAAGCCCGGTTGTCGCTATCTTAGTCGATCGATATGACACATTCGACCGAAGATGTGAAAAGAACTATGCATGGATCGTTTGTTATACACCGGCTCTCTATGTATGGTTGGTTTCACACTTCTTTCACCAAGAGATGAGACACATTTGCCCGCTAGAAGGCCACCGCTCATGCATCGAGTAAAAAGAGGCAAACTGGGACCGACTCTTAGCGAGCAAAGAAGGAGCGTCTGTCAATTGATTCCCCCAATGGAAATGTCATACCCTAATTTCGTTCGGGGATTATTACTTAATGACATGCAACCTTTGATTGGCCGCTTCGAGATACTTGGCACCCTGTGTTGCACAATATGTCAAGTCCCGAGACGCGTCGGAAATCAAAAGGAAGCGTGGTTACGCAATCCGTGAAATTCCGTAATGTGACGGAAACCAAAAGGAAGTATTGTTACCCAATCCGTGAGTTTCCGTAACTTTTTCGAAAGCTAAAAAAGAGTAAATACATGATCCGTAAGGTTCCGTAACCTTACGGAAAGAAAATAAGTGTCGTTACGAAATTCGTAAAGTTTCGTAACGTTACGGAAAAAGAATGAGCAAAAAAAGGGCAAAGGGGTGTATTTAGTAAAATGGGGGGTGCAAATAGTAATTTTTGAATCTGGGCCCTTCTAGAGGTTTCTGGGCAATTTCTTGCTTAAGGTGGAAGCAACCTAGCTCGCCTGGGCGAGCTAGGTGGCAACCACCTACCCCGTTTTGTTAAAAAATGGGATTCCGAGGCTTCCGGGACACCCGTAATGCTTCCGTAAAATTCCCATAACCCTAAATAAGCATATTTCACTTAATACGAGTGAGAGGGAAGAGAATAAAAAGAAGAAAATCAAGTCCTATATGCTTCCGTAAGGCTTCCGTAACTTTTCCGTAAATTACGAAAGAAGGGGGATGAACTTATCAAAATTGGGGGATGCAAATAGCAATTTCAAAATTTTGAATTGGGCCTTCCATAATGATTTTTTGGAGCTGGATTGCTTCCGCCTGGGCGATCTGAGCTTGCCTGGGCGAGCTGGGCGGCAACCTCCTTCCCCTTTTTCCTATAAATAGGCTGAAGGGGGCTGTTCTAAGGGTCCCGGATCCCCCTGGTGATGTATTTCAGCTGTTTTGGGTGAAAAAAATTGTTTCCGGGAAGAAAATCCAAGCCGAGGTGCTTCCGTAAACGCTTCCGAGATGTTTCCGTAAGCAAATCCGTGAAGGTTTTCCTCCGTTATTCACCGTTCTTCATCCGTTCTTCGCTCTTCAACGGGTAAGTTTCCAAATCGAGCTTTTCAATTCATTCTATGTACCCGTGGTGGTCCCCATTTGTTTTGTGTACTTTTATTCTCGTTTCATTTACTTTCCGTACCCCCTTTTGACGTGCTTCAGTCATTTATTTAAGTCATTTCTCGCCTGATCAAAAATAAAATAAATTTCCACCGATCATTTGATTTGTAATATCCGTTAATTTCAGTTAAAATGAATTCCGACCGTTCGGTCGTGCCGTAACCACGTTGGAAATCTAAAAAGAGGTAAAATAATAATATAATAATAAAAAAATACACTTTTAGTAAAATAAGGCGGAAAAATCAATCGGATGTTTCTCTTTGGGATTTCTCTTAATTGAATTGACTAATAACTAAAATGAAATTAAGGCTAAAATCAACTCGTAAAGTCAAGCTCGTCCACAAAAAAGTCACAAAAAAAGGATTTGAAAAGTTCAATATCTCAGTTTTTCTTACCAAGTAAATGGATCATTTTTAAGGTCCAACGCCTTAAAATGATCACCTTCCAAGTAAAAAGAATCGTTTGATTCACCCTGAAGGAAGAACTACGTAGGTCTGATTTCCTCTTCGATGGAGGGTACGTAGGAGCAAGAGCCCCGCTTTTGTCGACCTCAAAAATAAAAAAGGAAATAAAAGGTAAAATAACACAATTTCACAATTCTAAAAAATAGGTTGTTGTCCTTTGAGACAAACGTGAGAGGTGCTAATACCTTCCTCAAACGTAAATACAACTCCCGAACTTAGAATTTTCATTTTGACCGGTTTCCTTCGGTTTTTCCGACGTTTCCCACAAATAAACGTTGGTGGCGACTACGCGTATCTTTCCTCCTTTGGAAAGCGCACCCGTGAGCCTCACCTCGCACGCCCGCAAAAGGGCATGTTGCGACAGTTGGCGACTCCGCTGGGGACTTTTTGTGAGTTGGGCCTATTTTAAGGAATTGTGGAATTGTGAAACTTTGTGGGTGCATTTGTTGAACTGTGTAAAATGTAAATAACTGTTGTCTATTTCACATTTTTTACACTGCATTCTAAGCACCCACGGGTTTGAGTAAAAAAAGGGCCCTATACCCAGGTTCATGGGAATCTAAGGAGTGGAGGTGAATCTATAATCATGCTAGGTCTCCGACTTGCTTGATAATAGTGAAACCTCGTCTAGAGCTTTCTCTCTTTATAATGTGTTGTCGCTGGTATTCCATACCACCACAATATTATTATCTTGAGTGATGATACCTCTAGAAAACAGCCGTGTGAGTTATGAATCTTTGGGAGTAGTTATTAGAGACCCCTAGATATTATCCCATAGGTCCCCTAATAGGGGCATGGAGCAAACACGCTGCGTGCCATTTTAAACACGGCCATGCATGTAGTCCTAAATGTCATGTACACCTTTGTTTGTAATTATTTGTGGATATTGTCGTACTATGTGCATCCCCGTGTTATGCTTTTGCGCGTCTGCATCATGCCGTCACACATGCGTTGTGTGTGGGTCTCGTCTTTTGTCGTGGGAAGTCAAAAGATCCATATCATCTTCTTAACTGCACACATGGGGCACTGCGCCCCCAAATGCGCAAGTAAGGAGAGATGATTTTTCAGACTTTCGTGTCCGTAAATGCATTCATATCATGCATCGCATAAACATCTCTTTAGCATCATAATGAACATATTGTTCCTGCATTTGTCCATTATCACATTCCAACCTCACATGTTGCATGGGTCATTGCATCATCATGCATATGCGTTCAATAAACTTTTTGATCTACAAATTGCATACCATTTGTTTTCATGTTTGCTCATGCGTGACCCTTGCGTTTTCCTCTGCAAGACAAAAACAAAAAAGAAAGCGCGAAAATTCACGCTGCATTCTTAGTTGCATATATTCGGTACCATGAGCCAACCATGTTGGGATCATAAACCCATTTCACTTAAAAACAAAATGATTGAACATGGTACCTAATGCATGGTTAACTAAGAAAGGATGTTTCTTTGGACATCTCAATCTCTTAATTACATTTTCCATGCATAACATGCGTATTCCTGAGTCTTTCATCCCTGTCGCAACATGCCCTTTTTGCGGGCGAGCGAAGGCGAGGCTCACGGGTGCGCTTTCCAAAGGAGGAAAGATGCGCGGAGTCGCCACCAACGTTTAATTGTGGAAAACGTCGGGAAAACCGAAGGAAACCGGTCAAAATGAAAATTCTAAGTTCGGGAGTTGTATTTACGCTTGAGGAAGGTATTAGCACCTCTCACGTTTGTCTCAAAGGACAACAGCCTATTTTTTAGAATTGTGGAAATTGTATTACCTTAACTTTTATTTCTTTTTATTTTTTGAGGTCGACAAAAGCGGGACTTTTGCTCCTACGTACCCTCCATCAAAGAGGAAATCAGACCTACGTAGTTCTTTCTTAAGCGTGAATCAAGCGATTCTTTTTACTTGAGAGGTGATCATTTTAAGGCGTTGGACCTTAAAAATGATCCATTTTACTTGGTAAGAAACTGAAATGATAAATTTTCAAAACCCTATTTTTGTGGACGAGCTTGACTAGGCGAGTTGATTTTAGCCTTAGTTTCACTTTAGTTATTAGTCAATTCAATTAAGAATGAGAAATCCCAAAGAGAAAACGTCCGATTGTTTTTTTTTTTTTCGCTTTATTTTACTAAAAGGCATTTTTTGATTATTATATTATTATTTTACCTCTTTTTTGATTTCCAACGTGGTTACGGCACGACCGAACGGTCGGAATTCATTTTAACCGAAATTAACGGATGATACAATTCAAACGATCGGTGGAAATTTATTTTATTTTTAGATTAGCCGAGAAATGACTTAAATAAATGGCTTAAGCACGTCAAAAGGGGGTATAAAAAGTGAATGAAAACGAGAATAAAAATACATTAAACAAAATGTGGACCACCACGGGTACATAGAATGAATTGAAAAGCTCGGTTTGAGGTACTTACCCGTTGAAGACTGAAGAAAACGAAGAACGAACGATGAATCTTTGAAGAACGATCGAGAATCTTCGCGTAATTACTCACGGAAACGTTACGGAAGCGCCTCGGCTTGGATTTTCTTCACGGAAACAATTTTCCTCAGCAAATTTAAGAGAATACGAAATGCCAAGAAGGCTGACCCTTTTCTTCTTCACTCCTCCCCCTATTTATAGCAAAATAGGGGAGGAGCTTGCCACCCAGCTCGCCCAGGCGAGCAAGGTTGCTTCCTCCAGAAGCAACCGCCTTCTGGAGGAAGGATCTGGAAGGCCCAAGTGGGCCAGATTGCTATTTGTACCCCCCCTTTTTACTAAATGCACCCCCTTCTATTTTTTTGGTAATTCTTTTTCTGTAACGTTACGAAACTTACGAATTTCGTAACGATACTTATTTTCCTTCCGCAAGGTTACGAATCCTTACGGATTATGTATTTACTCTTTTTTAGCTTTTGAAGAAGTTACAGAAACTCACGGATTGCGCAAAAACACCTCTTTTAAATTTCCGCCACATTACGGAATTTCACGGATCGCGCAAGCCTGCTTCCTTTTGATTTCTGACACGTCTCGGGACTTCATTTATTGTGCAATAAAGGACGCCAAGCATCTCAAAGCGGCTAACCAAAGGTTGCATGTCATCAAGTAATAATCCCCAGACGAAATTAGGGTATGACAGTTGCCCCTCTTTACTTACCTTTTATTGGAGATAAGAGGAAAGCAAAGATAAGACACTGATTTCGTCCGTCCTGCCCTTTCCGTGATGACGACTCTCGTCTCTACTCCTTCTTCTTTTCTGCACAACACAAAACAAAATACAAACAACAACAAGAACAACAAACTATACATATACACATTTGGGAAAGGAAACAATCGGGAACATAACAAAGATCACATTTCCCAGTCAAAAGGATCTGCCCTTGACGATGAAAAACTCTGGAGAATGGAGGATTGCACTAGAGGGTCCTCACTAGTCAATCATGAAGCATAGCTCCAAACTCTTGGGTGGAGGACGCATGAACGAAAACGCAATTCATGGGGCTCCGAAAAAGGGTTGAGAATGGAGGATTGCACTAAGCAATCACTACGCATGTCTCCAAACTCGTGGGTGGAGGACACATGAAAGAAAACACAATTCATACGGCTCCGAAAAGATTGAGAATGGAGAATTGCACTAAGCAATCACTACGCATAGCTCCAAACTCGAAGGTGGAGGACACATGAACAAAAACACAATTCATGGGGCTCCGAAAAGATTGAGAATGGAGAATTGCACTAAGCAATCACTACGCATAGCTCCAAACTCGAAGGTGGAGGACACATGAACGAAAACGAAATTCATGGGGCTCCGAAAAAGGGTTGAGAATGGAGAATTGCACTAAGCAATCACTACGCATAGCTCCAAACTCGAAGGTGGAGGACACATGAACGAAAACGCAATTCATGGGGCTCCGAAAAGATTGAGAATGGAGAATTGACTAAGCAATCACTACGCATAGCTCCAAACTCGAAGGTGGAGGACACATGAACGAAAACGCAATTCATTGGGCTCCAAAAAAGATTGAGAATGGAGAATTGCACTAAGAAATCACTACGCATAGCTCCAAACTCGATGGTGGAGGACACATGAATGAAAACGCAATTCATGGAGCTCCGAAAAAGGGTTGAGAATGGAGAATTGCACTAAGCAATCACTACGCATAGCTCCAAACTCGAAGGTGGAGGACACATGAACGAAAACCCAATTCATGGCACTCCGAAAAAGGGTTGAGAATGGAGAATTGCACTAAGCAATCACTACGCATGGCTCCAAACTCGAAGGTGGAGGACGCATGAACGAAAACACAATTCATGGCACTCCGAAAAAGGGTTGAGAATGGAGAATTGCACTAAGCAATCACTACGCATGGCTCTAAAATCGAAGGTGGAGGACACATGAACGAAAATGCAATTCATGGGGCTCCGAAAAAGGGTTGAGAATGGAGAATTGCACTAAGCAATCACTACGCATAGCTCCAAACTCGAAGGTGGAGGACACATGAACGAAAACGCAATTCATGGGGCTCCGAAAAGATTGAGAATGGAGAATTGCACTAAGCAATCACTACGCATAGCTCCAAACTCGAAGGTGGAGGACACATGAACGAAAACGCAATTCATTGGGCTCCAAAAAAGATTGAGAATGGAGAATTGCACTAAGAAATCACTACGCATAGCCCCAAACTCGATGGTGGAGGACACATGAACGAAAACGCAATTCATGGAGCTCCGAAAAAGGGTTGAGAATGGAGAATTGCACTAAGCAATCACTACGCATAGCTCCAAACTCGAAGGTGGAGGACACATGAACGAAAACGTAATTCATGGCACTCCGAAAAAGGTTTGAGAATGGAGAATTGCACTAAGCAATCACTACGCATGGCTCCAAACTCGAAGGTGGAGGACGCATGAATGAAAACACAATTCATGGCACTCCGAAAAAGGGTTGAGAATGGAGAATTGCACTAAGCAATCACTACGCATGGCTCCAAAATCGAAGGTGGAGGACACATGAACGAAAATGCAATTCATGGGGCTCCGAAAAAGGGTTGAGAATGGAGAATTGCACTACGCAATCACTACGCATGGCTCCAAACTCGAAGGTGGAGGACACAGGAATGAAAACGCAATTCATGGCACTCCGAAAAAGGGGTTAGAATGGAGAATTGCACTAAGCAATCACTATGCATGGCTCCAAACTCGAAGGTGGAGGACGCATGAACGAAAACGCAATTGATGGCACTCCGAAAAAGGGTTGAGAATGGAGAATTGCACTAAGCAATCACTACGCATGGCTCCAAACTCGAAGGTGGAGGACGCATGAACGAAAACACAATTCATGGCACTCCGAAAAAGGGTTGAGAATGGAGAATTGCACTAAGCAATCACTACGCATGGCTCCAAAATCGAAGGTGGAGGACACATGAACGAAAATGCAATTCATGGGGCTCCGAAAAAGGGTTGAGAATGGAGAATTGCACTAAGCAATCACTACGCATAGCTCCAAACTCGAAGGTGGAGGACACATGAACGAAAACGCAATTCATGGGGCTCCGAAAAGATTGAGAATGGAGAATTTCACTAAGCAATCACTACGCATAGCTCCAAACTCGAAGGTGGAGGACACATGAACGAAAACGCAATTCATGGGGCTCCGAAAAAGAATGAGAATGGAGAATTGCACTAAGCAATCACTACGCATAGCTACAAACTCGAAGGTGGAGGACACATGAACGAAAACGAAATTCATGGGGCTCCGAAAAAGGGTTGAGAATGGAGAATTGCACTAAGCAATCACTACGCATAGCTCCAAACTCGAAGGTGGAGGACACATGAACGAAAACTCAATTCATGGGGCTCCGAAAAGATTGAGAATGGAGAATTGCACTAAGCAATCACTACGCATTGCTCCAAACTCGAAGGTGGAGGACACATGAACGAAAACGCAATTCATTGGGCTCCAAAAAAGATTGAGAATGGAGAATTGCACTAAGAAATCACTACGCATAGCTCCAAACTCGATGGTGGAGGACACATGAATGAAAACGCAATTCATGGAGCTCCGAAAAAGGGTTGAGAATGGAGAATTGCACTAAGCAATCACTACGCATAGCTCCAAACTCGAAGGTGGAGGACACATGAACGAAAACCCAATTCATGGCACTCCGAAAAAGGGTTGAGAATGGAGAATTGCACTAAGCAATCACTACGCATGGCTCCAAACTCGAAGGTGGAGGACGCATGAACGAAAACACAATTCATGGCACTCTGAAAAAGGGTTGAGAATGGAGAATTGCACTAAGTAATCACTACGCATGGCTCCAAAATCGAAGGTGGAGGACACATGAATGAAAATGCAATTCATGGGGCTCCGAAAAAGGGTTGAGAATGGAGAATTGCACTAAGCAATCACTACGCATAGCTCCAAACTCGAAGGTGGAGGACACATGAACGAAAACGCAATTCATGGGGCTCCGAAAAGATTGAGAATGGAGAATTGCACTAAGCAATCACTACGCATAGCTCCAAACTCGAAGGTGGAGGACACATGAACGAAAACGCAATTCATTGGGCTCCAAAAAAGATTGAGAATGGAGAATTGCAGTAAGAAATCACTACGCATAGCCCCAAACTCGATGGTGGAGGACACATGAACGAAAACGCAATTCATGGAGCTCCGAAAAAGGGTTGAGAATGGAGAATTGCACTAAACAATCACTACGCATAGCTCCAAACTCGAAGGTGGAGGACACATGAACGAAAACGTAATTCATGGCACTCCGAAAAAGGGTTGAGAATGGAGAATTGCACTAAGCAATCACTACGCATGGCTCCAAACTCGAAGGTGGAGGACGCATCAATGAAAACACAATTCATGGCACTCCGAAAAAGGGTTGAGAATGGAGAATTGCACTAAGCAATCACTACGCATGGCTCCAAAATCGAAGGTGGAGGACACATGAACGAAAATGCAATTCATGGGGCTCCGAAAAAGGGTTGAGAATGGAGAATTGCACTACGCTATCACTACGCATGGCTCCAAACTCGAAGGTGGAGGACACAGGAATGAAAACGCAATTCATGGCACTCCGAAAAAGGGGTTAGAATGGAGAATTGCACTAAGCAATCACTATGCATGGCTCCAAACTCGAAGGTGGAGGACGCATGAACGAAAACGCAATTGATGGCACTCCGAAAAAGGGTTGAGAATGGAGAATTGCACTAAGCAATCACTACGCATGGCTCCAAACTCGAAGGTGGAGGACGCATGAACGAAAACACAATTCATGGCACTCCGAAAAAGGGTTGAGAATGGAGAATTGCACTAAGCAATCACTACGCATGGCTCCAAAATCGAAGGTGGAGGACACATGAACGAAAATGCAATTCATGGGGCTCCGAAAAAGGGTTGAGAATGGAGAATTGCACTAAGCAATCACTACGCATAGCTCCAAACTCGAAGGTGGAGGACACATGAACGAAAACGCAATTCATGGGGCTCCGAAAAGATTGAGAATGGAGAATTGCACTAAGCAATCACTACGCATAGCTCCAAACTCGAAGGTGGAGGACACATGAACGAAAACGCAATTCATGGGGCTCCGAAAAAGAATGAGAATGGAGAATTGCACTAAGCAATCACTACGCATAGCTACAAACTCGAAGGTGGAGGACACATGAACGAAAACGAAATTCATGGGGCTCCGAAAAAGGGTTGAGAATGGAGAATTGCACTAAGCAATCACTACGCATAGCTCCAAACTCGAAGGTGGAGGACACATGAATGAAAACTCAATTCATGGGGCTCCGAAAAGATTGAGAATGGAGAATTGCACTAAGCAATCACTACGCATAGCTCCAAACTCGAAGGTGGAGGACACATGAACGAAAACGCAATTCATTGGGCTCCAAAAAAGATTGAGAATGGAGAATTGCACTAAGAAATCACTACGCATAGCTCCAAACTCGATGGTGGAGGACACATGAATGAAAACGCAATTCATGGAGCTCCGAAAAAGGGTTGAGAATGGAGAATTGCACTAAGCAATCACTACGCATAGCTCCAAACTCGAAGGTGGAGGACACATGAACGAAAACCCAATTCATGGCACTCCGAAAAAGGGTTGAGAATGGAGAATTGCACTAAGCAATCACTACGCATGGCTCCAAACTCGAAGGTGGAGGACGCATGAACGAAAACACAATTCATGGCACTCCGAAAAAGGGTTGAGAATGGAGAATTGCACTAAGCAATCACTACGCATGGCTCCAAAATCGAAGGTGGAGGACACATGAACGAAAATGCAATTCATGGGGCTCCGAAAAAGGGTTGAGAATGGAGAATTGCACTAAGCAATCACTACGCATAGCTCCAAACTCGAAGGTGGAGGACACATGAACGAAAACGCAATTCATGGGGCTCCGAAAAGATTGAGAATGGAGAATTGCACTAAGCAATCACTACGCATAGCTCCAAACTCGAAGGTGGAGGACACATGAACGAAAACGCAATTCATTGGGCTCCAAAAAAGATTGAGAATGGAGAATTGCACTAAGAAATCACTACGCATAGCCCCAAACTCGATGGTGGAGGACACATGAACGAAAACGCAATTCATGGAGCTCTGAAAAAGGGTTGAGAATGGAGAATTGCACTAAGCAATCACTACGCATAGCTCCAAACTCGAAGGTGGAGGACACATGAACGAAAACGTAATTCATGGCACTCCGAAAAAGGGTTGAGAATGGAGAATTGCACTAAGCAATCACTACGCATGGCTCCAAACTCGAAGGTGGAGGACGCATGAATGAAAACACAATTCATGGCACTCCGAAAAAGGGTTGAGAATGGAGAATTGCACTAAGCAATCACTACGCATGGCTCCAAAATCGAAGGTGGAGGACACATGAACGAAAATGCAATTCATGGGGCTCCGAAAAAGGGTTGAGAATGGAGAATTGCACTACGCAATCACTACGCATGGCTCCAAACTCGAAGGTGGAGGACACAGGAATGAAAACGCAATTCATGGCACTCCGAAAAAGGGGTTAGAATGGAGAATTGCACAAAGCAATCACTATGCATGGCTCCAAACTCGAAGGTGGAGGACGCATGAACGAAAACGCAATTGATGGCACTCCGAAAAAGGGTTGAGAATGGAGAATTGCACTAAGCAATCACTACGCATGGCTCCAAACTCGAAGGTGGAGGACGCATGAACGAAAACACAATTCATGGCACTCCGAAAAAGGGTTGAGAATGGAGAATTGCACTAAGCAATCACTACGCATGGCTCCAAAATCGAAGGTGGAGGACACATGAACGAAAATGCAATTCATGGGGCTCCGAAAAAGGGTTGAGAATGGAGAATTGCACTAAGCAATCACTACGCATAGCTCCAAACTCGAAGGTGGAGGACACATGAACGAAAACGCAATTCATGGGGCTCCGAAAAGATTGAGAATGGAGAATTGCACTAAGCAATCACTACGCATAGCTCCAAACTCGAAGGTGGAGGACACATGAACGAAAACGCAATTCATGGGGCTCCGAAAAAGAATGAGAATGGAGAATTGCACTAAGCAATCACTACGCATAGCTACAAACTCGAAGGTGGAGGACACATGAACGAAAACGAAATTCATGGGGCTCCGAAAAAGGGTTGAGAATGGAGAATTGCACTAAGCAATCACTACGCATAGCTCCAAACTCGAAGGTGGAGGACACATGAACGAAAACTCAATTCATGGGGCTCCGAAAAGATTGAGAATGGAGAATTGCACTAAGCAATCACTACGCATAGCTCCAAACTCGAAGGTGGAGGACACATGAACGAAAACGCAATTCATTGGGCTCCAAAAAAGATTGAGAATGGAGAATTGCACTAAGAAATCACTACGCATAGCTCCAAACTCGATGGTGGAGGACACATGAATGAAAACGCAATTCATGGAGCTCCGAAAAAGGGTTGAGAATGGAGAATTGCACTAAGCAATCACTACGCATAGCTCCAAACTCGAAGGTGGAGGACACATGAACGAAAACCCAATTCATGGCACTCCGAAAAAGGGTTGAGAATGGAGAATTGCACTAAGCAATCACTACGCATGGCTCCAAACTCGAAGGTGGAGGACGCATGAACGAAAACACAATTCATGGCACTCCGAAAAAGGGTTGAGAATGGAGAATTGCACTAAGCAATCACTACGCATGGCTCTAAAATCGAAGGTGGAGGACACATGAACGAAAATGCAATTCATGGGGCTCCGAAAAAGGGTTGAGAATGGAGAATTGCACTAAGCAATCACTACGCATAGCTCCAAACTCGAAGGTGGAGGACACATGAACGAAAACGCAATTCATGGGGCTCCGAAAAGATTGAGAATGGAGAATTGCACTAAGCAATCACTACGCATAGCTCCAAACTCGAAGGTGGAGGACACATGAACGAAAACGCAATTCATTGGGCTCCAAAAAAGATTGAGAATGGAGAATTGCACTAAGAAATCACTACGCATAGCCCCAAACTCGATGGTGGAGGACGCATGAATGAAAACACAATTCATGGCACTCCGAAAAAGGGTTGAGTATGGAGAATTGCACTAAGCAATCACTACGCATAGCTCCAAACTCGAAGGTGGAGGACACATGAACGAAAACGTAATTCATGGCACTCCGAAAAAGGGTTGAGAATGGAGAATTGCACTAAGCAATCACTACGCATGGCTCCAAACTCGAAGGTGGAGGACGCATGAATGAAAACACAATTCATGGCACTCCGAAAAAGGGTTGAGAATGGAGAATTGCACTAAGCAATCACAACGCATGGCTCCAAAATCGAAGGTGGAGGACACATGAACGAAAATGCAATTCATGGGGCTCCGAAAAAGGGTTGAGAATGGAGAATTGCACTACGCAATCACTACGCATGGCTCCAAACTCGAAGGTGGAGGACACAGGAATGAAAACGCAATTCATGGCACTCCGAAAAAGGGGTTAGAATGGAGAATTGCACTAAGCAATCACTATGCATGGCTCCAAACTCGAAGGTGGAGGACGCATGAACGAAAACGCAATTGATGGCACTCCGAAAAAGGGTTGAGAATGGAGAATTGCACTAAGCAATCACTACGCATGGCTCCAAACTCGAAGGTGGAGGACGCATGAACGAAAACACAATTCATGGCACTCCGAAAAAGGGTTGAGAATGGAGAATTGCACTAAGCAATCACTACGCATGGCTCCAAAATCGAAGGTGGAGGACACATGAACGAAAATGCAATTCATGGGGCTCCGAAAAAGGGTTGAGAATGGAGAATTGCACTAAGCAATCACTACGCATAGCTCCAAACTCGAAGGTGGAGGACACATGAACGAAAACGCAATTCATGGGGCTCCGAAAAGATTGAGAATGGAGAATTGCACTAAGCAATCACTACGCATAGCTCCAAACTCGAAGGTGGAGGACACATGAACGAAAACGCAATTCATGGGGCTCCGAAAAAGAATGAGAATGGAGAATTGCACTAAGCAATCACTACGCATAGCTACAAACTCGAAGGTGGAGGACACATGAACGAAAACGAAATTCATGGGGCTCCGAAAAAGGGTTGAGAATGGAGAATTGCACTAAGCAATCACTACGCATAGCTCCAAACTCGAAGGTGGAGGACACATGAACGAAAATGCAATTCATGGGGCTCCGAAAAAGGGTTGAGAATGGAGAATTGCACTAAGCAATCACTACGCATAGCTCCAAACTCGAAGGTGGAGGACACATGAACGAAAATGCAATTCATGGGGCTCCGAAAAGATTGAGAATGGAGAATTGCACTAAGCAATCACTACGCATAGCTCCAAACTCGAAGGTGGAGGACACATGAACGAAAACGCAATTCATGGGGCTCCGAAAAAGAATGAGAATGGAGAATTGCACTAAGCAATCACTACGCATAGCTACAAACTCGAAGGTGGAGGACACATGAACGAAAACGAAATTCATGGGGCTCCGAAAAAGGGTTGAGAATGGAGAATTGCACTAAGCAATCACTAGGCATAGCTCCAAACTCGAAGGTGGAGGACACATGAACGAAAACGCAATTCATGGGGCTCCGAAAAGATTGAGAATGGAGAATTGCACTAAGCAATCACTACGCATAGCTCCAAACTCGAAGGTGGAGGACACATGAACGAAAACGAAATTCATGTGGCTCCGAAAAAGATTGAGAATGGAGAATTGCACTAAGCAATTACTACGCATAGCTCCAAACTCGAAGGTGGAGGACACATGAACGAAAACGAAATTCATGGGTCTCCGAAAAAGGGTTGAGAATGGAGAATTGCACTAAGCAATCACTACGCATAGCTCCAAACTCGAAGGTGCAGGACACATGAACCAAAACGCAATTCATGGGGCTCCGAAAAGATTGAGAATGGAGAATTGCACTAACCAATCACTACGCATAGCTCCAAACTCGAAGGTGGAGGACACATGAACGAAAACGCAATTCATTGGGCTCCAAAAAAGATTGAGAATGGAGAATTGCACTAAGAAATCACTACGCATAGCTCCAAACTCGATGGTGGAGGACACATGAACGAAAACGCAATTCATGGAGCTCCGAAAAAGGGTTGAGAATGGAGAATTGCACTAAGCAATCACTACGCATAGCTCCAAACTCGAAGGTGGAGGACACATGAACGAAAACGCAATTCATGGCACTCCGAAAAAGGGTTGAGAATGGAGAATTGCACTAAGCAATCACTACGCATGGCTCCAAACTCGAAGGTGGAGGACGCATGAACGAAAACACAATTCATGGCACTCCGAAAAAGGGTTGAGAATGGAGAATTGCACTAAGCAATCACTACGCATGGCTCCAAAATCGAAGGTGGAGGACACATGAACGAAAATGCAATTCATGGGGCTCCGAAAAAGGGTTGAGAATGGAGAATTGCACTAAGCAATCACTACGCATGGCTCCAAACTCGAAGGTGGAGGACACATGAATGAAAACGCAATTCATGGCACTCCGAAAAAGGGTTGAGAATGGAGAATTGCACTAAGCAATCACTATGCATGGCTCCAAACTCGAAGGTGGAGGACGCATGAACGAAAACGCAATTGATGGCACTCCGAAAAAGGGTTGAGAATGGAGAATTGCACTAAGCAATCACTACGCATGGCTCCAAACTCGAAGGTGGAGGACACATGAACGAAAACGCAATTCATGGGGCTCCGAAAAAGGGTTGAGAATGGAGAATTGCACTAAGCAATCACTACGCATGGCTCCAAACTTGAAGGTGGAGGACACATGAACGAAAACGCAATTCATGGGGCTCCGAAAAAGGGTTGGCTGGACCGAACGGTCCATCGGGTTTTTCCACCTAAAAGGAAAACATGCTTTTTGCAAAGAAAAATAAATGATTCGCGAGAGCACCACATCTTAGAGAAACAATATACTTGTGCCAAGGGTAATCTTCCTTGTAATCGAGAATGAAGGGTAGGATGTCAACTTTTAGCTTTTAAATGAACATGCAGGGGAAACATCGGGCTAAGCTGAAAATAAATCACTCATAGTGTATAAAACTCACAAGGCAAGTGTTTTATCCTATTCCCAAACCATAACTGCACCATGACTCTATTTTGCACACAACTTCCTATCGAATCAAAGATCAAACGTACGATCACGGACCAATAGGATTTTCTCGAGGGTGGTGTTTTTGGAAAGGAAGCTGGGTGTTTCGGTCTTTTCCTCTTTGTTCATGTGGGGTGGGATATTGCTAGTCGAGAATGATTTTGAGTGGCAATCTGGCTTGAAGAATTTCTGTCCTCTTTCTTTCATTAATCGAGAATTGCTTCTTTTCCCATTTCACTTCCCTTCGACCTTTGACCAGGAATCTTTCCTCTTCTTTTCTTTATTTTCATCTTTTTCTTTTTCTTTCTTTCCATTTCTTCCTTTTCTTTCTTTTCACTTCTCCTTTCCCATCCCTTTGTTTGGGAAATCGGGTTTTAGCATTCTATTCGCTCTCCCTTGAGGAGATTCCGCTGTCCTTTGCTTCGGGGAAGGAATGAGTATTCTTTTTTATAGGCCAAGGTTCAAAAAGTCTAAGGTTGTGTTTCAATGGGGTCTTTTATCGTGGGAACCCAATCTTGATATCTGGGGCGAAACAAATTTGGGTGTCAAGGTGTCGATTTCGGGCCGAGCTTCCATATTGTTCCATAAGGCACGCGTGACAATGATGATTTGAAAACAACGTGCAAAATTAGTCATGGCTACAGCCAGGTGGGCACTCAAGCACCCTGTTTATGGCATTGTGATACTACGGTTGGGAATTTACACAGACAGACCCAACGTTTCCAAGTTATGTTCTTTCATCAGTTCAATGAATTCATCCATCCTTATCTCGGTTCATTCCGGAAAATAAACTCTTAGCATCAGTCCCTTGTTTCCAGAAGATACGTTTGCTCTTTTCGAATGATTTATACTTCTTAACTATAACATGTCGACCTTCGCGGTCTTTCTTTCTTTTTCCTTTTTGTTTCATTTTTATATATTCACAAAATTATACACCTATGGTCCTCTATGAAGAAATCTTTCTTTGTATATCTACACTCTTATACATGACAAACTTTTTCTGTATACGCATTGGAACTCTCTCTCTTTACGTCACACGGTTAAACCCTATTTACATTCAAAGATCTTTTTCATTTTTCTCCAACGCACACCTATGGTTCATACAAAAGTTTCTTTATATACACTCGTTGTTCACACACACAAGAATTTCTCTACACGTATTTTTTTATAAAAGCCCTTCTATGCACATTTTCCTTTTTCTTTATATACGCAGACATTTTATTCACAACACTTCTTTCTTTTCATCATGATTTTTGGTTCATTTTATTTTTTGGACAACGTTCCTAAATGAAAAACTCTACACGGTTCCGAAATTTCAACAAACACTATTGACAACAACAAAGTAAGCACTAACGCAATAGTCCAAACAAAATATATGCACAAAACAAATGACAATCGCAACAACAAAACAAACATTAGTCCCTCAAGTCATAGAAACAAGATAACATACGAATGATAAATGATGGAACATATGGATTTGGGGATCCCACGGTCATGTAGCTCCGCATGCCACCGGACTCTTGGGACACGGTAACAAAAAGTGGGGTGGTCGACAAAAGCAGGGCTTTTGCTCCTACGTATCCTCAATTTGTGATGAGGAACTCAGACCTACGTAGTTCTTGCCAACTGTGAGACTAAAAATAGTCTCGGTGTTTTCTTCACCAAAATGCGAACATGCTTTAGTAAAGAGACAAAACTTCCAACTGATCAGAGCAACATATGCTTTTTGGATGAAAAACAATGTGTCTATCGGGGAAGGAGAGTATGCTGATGAAATTTTCTGATAACCGTAAATGAGATTTTGGATGTTAGCATTTCATTTCTAAACGACCATTTAGAGGAAACACTGGGTCCAACAAAGATAGGAGAAAATCACTCAAAGTGTATCAATCTCACACAGGTAAGTGTTTTATCCTAATTCCGAACCATAGATATGTCATGACTTGATTTTGCAAATCATTTCCTATCAAATCAAAGATTACATGCGTGATCATGGATCAATAGGACTTATTTTGGGAATGGTTTTTAGGTGGGGAATTTGGCTTTGAGTGTTTTTGCCTTTTCCTTTTTTGTTTAGTGCGTGGCGAGAAAGTCGCTAGCGCACAGGATTTTGGTTGGCAATCAAAGGGAGAGGGCCACTTTGGGTCGTGGTTTCCTTTCTTTTTTGTTTACTTGGTGACAATTCTGTATTGTTCCGATATTGTCTGGTCTGAAGACCTTTCTGCATATTTCTTCTATTTTCTTCCGATCCTTGATCGAGAATTTTCCTTTCTTTTTTTTGCTTTCTTCCACTCTTTCATTGGGAATTTTCTTTCTGTTTTGTGTCTTCTCCCTTTCTTGGATTGGGAATTTTCCTTCTCTTTGTGTTTTCTTCCGAGGGCAAGGATTGACATTCTCACCCTGGGTCAAGGTTTATGATAAGTTAGGATTTTGGCTCAAGGCTTGTAGAACGGCTGGTCACGATATATGTCAGGGTTTGGCCAGCGGTTCGGGGATAAAGGGGACGTCCCACATTATTTCCATGATACACATGCAACAATGATGATTAGGAAATTTTATGCAAAACTGGTCATGCATGCACCTATGTGGATACTCAAGCATCAAGTTTTTATAGTCATGTGACACTAGGGCTCAGGATTCATTTTCCCTATTTTAAGTCAACCCACTGTTTCAAAAATATGTTCTTTTATCAAATCATGCATTCACCCGAGTCCATTTTGGGCATTCGGAAAATTTTCACAGCATTCACTCTTCAGGTGTATACACATTTTTTTTCAAAAACTGGTTAAGATCAGTAAAATCTTTCAAAGAAAAGTTGGAAATTATCTTTTTCACAAGCATGTTGTTTTTTAGCTAGACAACTTTTTTCCTTCTTATTCTTTTCTTGCTCACTCTCTTTTTGCTCTCTTTTTTTTCATGAGGTATTTTGCTACCTAAACATACGTATATTTTTGTGAGGTATTTTTCTATATACATGTGTGTCCAAGGTATCTTGCTACCTAAACATGCATATATATGTTTTGTGAGATATTTTTGCTATATACATGCATATCCAAGGTATCTTGCTACCTAAACATACATATATATATTTTGTGAAGTATTTTTCCTACATACATGCATATCTAAACATACATACATATATATATATATATATATATATATATATATATATATTTTGTGAAGTATTTTTGTTTACATACATGCATATCTTAGGTAATTTCACTACCTAATCATACATATATATATTTTGTGAGGTATGACTACCTTCCGAGCTTGTACTTGTTTTATTTAAATTCCTAGGATCATGAGCAACTAGGTGTGTCCTACTATGACCTTAGAAACAAAAGTGATCAAATAACAAGCAGAGATTTAAAAGGTACTAGGTTGCCTCCTAGTAGCGCTTCTTTAACGTCTTGAGCTGGACGCTTGATGGCTTGTCGGTCACGGACCTAGTACTTTGCTTACCTTTGGCTCTGGACTTGGTCGCCTATTGCTCGGCCATGGGTCGTAAGCAACGCTCTAACCTTTTTGTGGATGAGCTGAGGTGAACTCTAGAGGTGATAGCGGTGCATCTGTTGCCCGTTGCTGGCCATCCCCAGGCTGCTGTGGTGTTTTGCCCTACGCCTGCCTGGAGACGCAGTACTTCTTGATGAAAGCTCGATTAGTAGGGGGCATGATGCCCTTACTGGAGGTGACAGGTACTCCGTAGAACTGACAGAGACCCGTAATTAGAGCTTGACAACTCCAAGACCCTGTTGGACTTCTTCGGGTCCACTGGGTGTCTTGCAGGCGCGATCCCTGCAAACAATAGATGAAATCAGAAATCAGTTGAGCGATGTGCATACTTACCTATGCCATGATGACGTGACCTTGCCGGGGGAACGGGCACCCTGTAGGACTATAGAGGCCCGTAACCAGAGCTGGAAACCCCAGGGCCCTATTGGACTTCTTCGGGTCCACTGGGCGTCTTGTGGGCGTGATCCCTGCAAACAATAGATGACATCAGAAATCAATTAAGTCATGTGCATACTTACCTATGTCATGACGGCACAGACCAACCGATACATCTGCAGGCGGAGATTGGCATTGTGGTCGCTGGGCAGAATGTTGCTAAATAGCAACGTCATCCATATCCACGTAAGATTGGTCATGTTGGTGCGCATGATCCACACTCGTCTTTTTGCAGCGGCACAGGTGAAATCTTGCCCCGGTATGCATAGTAGATGCGTGACAGCCTCCCTCTCTAGATGTGCTCGCACAATTGGTCGCCCTCTAATATCAGGGGGTGGCCCAGGAACCATTAAAAGGAAACTAATGGCTCCTTAACCGGAGCGCAAGTCTCGGTGAAGCATCTAAGGGCAAAGGACCTTATATTCTCTTAAGGTGTGGATATGGAGCACACTGAAAATGAGGACGTGTAGCCCTCTAAAGGCGAGGGCGTGCACCGTCTGCAGGCGAGGACATATAGTCCTCTAAAGGTGATAGGTACTAGTACCCAAGGGTCCACCTTTATGAGAAAGCAAGAGATCGACTCATCGAGAGGGTCGGTCATCCAAAAAGATTGGACACGAGATGTAGGAAATCTATGCAGTTAACATGATTTTTAGGGATGCAGACGCATGCAACCTTTGTCGTGAAATTTGGTAATGCTGACCTCATATGAAACAATGCAATGCAATGGAAAGTTGTACAATGTTCATGACATTCTTTCCCTATTTTGTGATTTTGATTTTGATTTAATTTTTTTGGAAAACACAGATTGACTGTCCTTTTGAAAAAGGTGATAATTCATGCAACCTTATCCTATCTTTTGCAAATCTCTCTAGGAACTCCCTCAGAGTGTATGTTCTGTTTGATTTAGTCACTTGACCATTTTGGAGTGACGGCAATGGATCCATTTGACGTTTAATCAATCTATTGAAATTCCAGGGTTTGTCTCCCCCCTTTCCTTTTTTTTTTTATTTAAAAACATCGACGGGTGAGGACTTTTGATCTGCCCCTATATTCACTTGAGGCTCATGCACGATGCCCCTCATTGCCCCAGTGTAAGGCTTTGAGGTACCAATTCTTATCTTTCGTCATGACCTTGTAGCTGGGAACCTATTGGGTGAGAACTTCTAATCTGCCCCTAGGTTCGCATGAGGTTTTTACATGGTGCCTTTCATTGCCCCAGTGTAAGGCTTTGAGGTACAATTGTTGTCTTTCGTCATGACCTTGTAGCAAGGAACCTATTGGGTGTGAACTTCTAATCTGCCCCTAGGTTCGTTTGAGGTTTATGCATGGGGCCTTTCATTGCCCCAGTGTAGGGCTTAGAGGTACCAATTGTTGTCTTGTTTTCACAACCTCATAGTGAGGAAGAATGAAAGATGCGGTTGATTCTTGCAAAAAGAATTTTCCAAGGACGAGAAATAGTTGAAGGATCTTTCAGTTGATGGATTAAGTCAAATGAGTCCTATGTAGAAGCAAGATGTTTTGATGTCTTGATGATGCTAAAGGATCAAGTGCTTCTAAGTTTTATTCAAGACAAGAATCCAAGAAAATCAAGATATATGATCAAGTTGATCTCTAGAATCTTTAGGAAGAAGTTTCCAAATTGAAAAAACAAAAGGTTTGACCGAAGAATTCTATCACCTCAAATTGAGATTTTCTCTCTGGTAATCGATTACCGGCAACTGAAAATGTTTATCACAGTCACTAGAAATTTGAATTCAAAATTTATAATGTGTAATTGATTACACATGGATGGTAATTGATTACCAACAGTTTATTGAACATTTTAATTCAAATTTTAAAGCCTGTAATTGATTACACAAGTCTTGTAATCGATTACCAGAGGGGATTTTCAGAAAATAATTTCCAAGAGTCACATCTATCAAATGTTTTATGAATGGCCATCAAAGGTCTATTTATATGTGACTTGGAAACACGAATTTAAAGAGAGTTTTCATTGCCCAAAAAGTTTTATCCTCTCAAAAGATTAAGAGTTTTTCTAAACTGAAATGTCTTTATCCTCTCAAAAAGATTCCTTGGTCAACCACTTGCATATTCAATAAGGAATTTTGATTGATCTTCATTTTACAATCTACCTCTTTTAAGAGAGATTTCTTCTTCTCTTCTTCTTATTTCTGAAAAGGGATTAAGAGACCGTGGGTCTCTTGTTGTAGGGGATTCTTGAACACAAGGGAAGGGTTATCCCTGTGTGCATCGTTAATCCGAAAAGAGAGTGAAAGTTTAATTAGGGAATAATCTTCGTATCTTAATTCAACCCCCCTTTTTCTTAAGGTAACTGAGGCCATTTATCCAACATCCTATTCTTGATAACTCACTTCTCTCTAAAAAGACAAACTTTCCGGAATGATAAAATGAGGTCACATGGACGTCTTGAAAACAAAGTCAATCAAATGCTTCTTTTTTTTTTCTTTTTGAACTCTTTTTTTTATTATTTTTTTTTATTTTGAAACTTATTGGTTTTTTACTCGTTGTTTTACGGCACCCCCACCAACGTGCAAGACGAGTAATCTCTGATTGAATGGTCTTGGAAGTCCAAACTCAGGAGCACATGTTGCTTGAGCAAACAGACCAATGGCTTGCACCCACATTCCAGTGAAAGTTGAATAAGCAAAGATGCGTTTGTGAGAGGATGAGGGACAAAGATATCAACTTTATCCATTTCATTTAACATTGTAACTGTGGTTTACAATAATGGTACAAACTTGAAAATCCTGATGAGTCATTAGAGACATCTACAACAGCTTTCAAAATTGCCCCATGTGTGGCATCTTTTGTCAATGTCAGGATTTACACGTGATTCTTTTCAAATTTCAGCCAGCCCGCATCAATTAGACCTTGCACCTTACGCTTCAGAGCCCTACAATGCTCAATGGAATGCCCCGGGGCTTCTCCATGACAAGCACACGTTGCGTTCGAGTCGTATTCTCGGAGAAATGGAGGTTGATGAACCTTGGTTGGGGTTATGGCTACCATTGAATTATCAAATAGATATGGGAGCAAGTCAGCATAGGACACTGGAATTGGGGTGAATTCTACAGGCTTTCTCGCTGCAAAATTCATTTCTTGGTTGGTGTTTTTGGTTTACGCTAAAGGTGGTGTTTGTCATTGGAAGTGCGGTAGGTAGGCTTTGTGGTTGATTTTAGGGATGGCCTTTGTGGATAACTGGGCGGTGGGTAAGGAAAAGGTTTGTTATTGGCTGAGTAATGACATTGTTGGGTTGGTGGGAAACTTGGCTGTATTGGAATGGCAGTCACAGCACGGGCTTCTCCTTCATCCTCACCCTCTTCATTTGCCCCAGTTTTCTCATTCGTCCAAGCAGGGTGACTAAATTTGCCTTTTTTCAGACCCACATCGATCCTTTCACTGGCAAAGACCAAATCCGCAAAGCTTTGAAGGTGCGTAGCCCACCATTTTCCATAGTAGAATACTGGTAATGTGTCTACTATCATTGTCATCGTTTTTTCGTCATTGAGGTGCCACTTGAGCTGCCAGGTTCTCCACCTTTGGGCGTATTCTTTGAAAGATCCGTGCCCCCTTTTTTGCACATATTTTGTAGTTGCATCCTATCCGAAGCCATTATACCGACACTGCCTAACGAAGGCAACCATTAGGTCCTCCCAGGAATGGACTCGGGAAGGTTCCAAGTTAGTGTACCAGGTAACAACTACCCCAATAAGACTTTCTTGGAAGGAATGTATCAACAATTCCTCATCTTTTGCGTATGCCCCCATCTTCCGACAATACATCTTTAGATGGTTCTTGGGGCAAGTAATCCCCCTGTACTTGTCAAAGTCCAGCACCTTGAACTTGAGAGGGGTGATGATATTAGGTATTGGGAACAACTCTTCTAGGTTAGCAAAGGAATAATCTTCACCTCCTTCAATGGCCCTGAGCCTTTCCTCTAGATGATCCAGCTTTCCCATTTCTGCCATAGCATGAGGGTTTTTACTTGTCGTGGAATGCAAGAGGTGTAGTTGTGGGTGATACTAAGGGCCCTCCAAATGGTTTTGTAGGGGTATACCACCAACTGCTTGCCCTTCAGTGGCATATCCGAGCCAAGGCTCGAAGTCGGCTAGATTGTGATGGGGAATTTCATGTGTCTCCCCCACGGTTTAAGAGACATGTGCATGATCAGTTTGGGGTTGCTGGCTCTCAATGGGTATAGGAGTGGAATTATTGACATTCTTATTAGGAGTGTACGCCACATTGGGTGGCGTATAGTTGAGAGGCAAGTCATATGGCGGGAAGGCGTGCTCGTTTTGAATTTGCACATCATGGGGGCCGCCCATACTTCCCAAATCTTTGCCTACCATATCTGAGGTTGGATGATTCATTGATGCCGGATGCGGACGTCGGGTTCACCTTAGCAACAACGCTGGTAGCGGCAATTGCAACCGCATTGGCTTCCATTATCTTCTTCACACTTATCATGGCCTCCATCATTGTGGCCATTTTCTCTTTAATGGTCTCCATGTCGGTCTTCATCTTCTCTTGTATCTCCTCTACTTCACCCATTACTCTAGCCCTAGCACAAGTTCGGTGAGGGCACCGTAAAGCATGTTTTTTTTCTTTTTTATAACAATGATTAAGTTCTTTTTTTTTTCAAGGAAAGAATGCAATGAGCAATGCAACCAATGAACAACATGGATGTATGCGAATGATGCACAGTTGAAGTATTGCAAATTTGTACACTGGATATGGGGTTGAATCAATTTAGATTTTCAACATGGTCCATGACATCTTCGTCAAGGTGAAACTGGAAGTAACAGGGACATCGACAGCCCTAAATGTGTTTGGCAGGAGACGAAGCAGCGATGTAACACGATTCATCTTTTGCCCCAATTTTTTGCAAGATGGTTACTTCCATACTTCAACTTGACTCGATGAACCTTTTCGTAAAAGCACGAGCTTGGTTCAACCCCATAACCCAGGGAATGGCAATTTTGATCGCCAATACTTCATCAACATTTCATAGGGATGAAAGACTCGGGAATACGCATGCTATGCATGGAAAATGTAATTATGAGTTTGAGATGCCTGAAGAAAAATCTTTTCTTAGTTAACCATGCATTAGGTACCATGTTCAATCATTTTTTTTTAAGTGAAATGGGTTTATGATCCCAACATGGTTGGCTCATGGTACCTAACACATGTAACTAAGAATGTAGTGTGAATTTTCACGCTTTCCCCTTTTTTGTTTTGCAGAGGAAAATGCAAGGATCACGCATGAGCGAACATGAAAACAAAAGGTATGCAGTTTGTAGAACAAAAAGTTTGTTGAACACATATGCAAGATGATGCAATGACTCATGCAAAATGTGATGCTGGAATATGATAACGAACAAATGTAGGAACGATATGTTCATTATGATGCTGAAGAGATGTTTATGTGATGCATGATATGAATGCATTTACGGACACGAGAGCCCGGAAAATCATCTCTCCTTACTTGCGCATTTGGGGGCGCGGTGCCCCATGTGTGCAGTTAAGAAGACGATATGGATCTTTCGACTTCCCACGACAAAAGACGAGACCCACATACAACGCATGTGTGACGGTATGATGCAGATGCGCATGCATGAAACGGAAAGAAAACACAACAAAGGGGTAATTTACATATACGAGACCAAAAAGATCCATCTTTTTAATACTACGTTTTAGGCATTATGGCGCCTCAACGTGTGTATTAAAAAGTGATGTATCACTCTAGAGAAACAAAATATCACTAGCAAAACATGTTATTCGCAGAAAAATGCATGAGAACAAATGGCACGGAGCGTGTTTGCTCTATGCCCCTATTTGGGAACCTATAGGATAGTATCTAGGGCACTCTAATAACTACTCCCCAACAATTCATAACTCACACGGTTGTTTTCTAGAGGTATCATCACTCAAGATAATAATATTGTGGCGGTATGGAATATCAGCGACAACACATTATATAAAGAGAAAGCTCTAGGCGAGGTTTCACTATTATCAAGCAAGTCGGAGACCTAGCATGATGATAGATTCACCTCCACTCCATAAATTCCCATGAACCCGGGTGTAGGGCCCCATTTTACTCAAACCCGTGGGTGCTTAGAATGCAGTGTAAAGAATGCAAAATAGACAACAGTTATTTACATTTTACACAGTTCAACAAATGCACACACAAAGTTTTCACAAATCCACAATTCCTTAAAATAGGTCTAACTCACAAAAATAGTCCCCAGTGGAGTCGCCAACTGTCGCAACATGCCCTTTTTGCGGGCGAGCGAAGGCGAGGCTCACGGGTGCGCTTTCCAAAGGAGGAAAGATGCGCGGAGTCGCCACCAACGTTTATTTGTGGAAAACGTCAGAAAAACCGAAGGAAATCGCTCAAAATGAAAATTCTAAGTTTGGGAGTTGTATTTACGTTTGAGGAAGGTATTAGCACCTCTTACGTTTGTCTCGAAGGACAACAGCCTATTTTTTAGAATTGTGGAAATTGTGTTACCATAACTTTTATTTCTTTTTACTTTTTGAGGTCGACAAAAGCGGGGCTCTTGCTCCTACGTACCCTCCATCGAAGAGGAAATCAGACCTACGTAGTTCTTTCTTAAGAGTGAATCAAGTGATTCTTTTTACTTGAAAGGTGATCATTTTAAGGCGTTGGACCTTAAAAATGATCCATTTACTTGGTAAGGAAAACTGAAATGATAAACTTTCAAACCCTATTTTTTGTGGACGAGCTTGACTAGGCGAGTTGATTTTAGCCTTAGTTTCACTTTAGTTATTAGTCTATTCAATTAAGAATGAGAAATGCCAAAGAGAAAACGTCTGATTGATTTTTTCGCTTCATTTTACTAAAAGGCATTTTTTATTATTATATTATTATTTTACCTCTTTTTTGATTTCCAACGTGGTTACGGCATGACCGAACGGTCGGAATTCATTTTAACAGAAATTAACGGATGATACGATTCAAATGATCGGTGGAAATTTATTTTATTTTTAGATTAGGCGAGGAACGACTTAAATAAATGACTGAAGCACGTCAAAAAGGGGTATAGAAAGCGAATGAAAACGAGAATAAAAGTACATGAAACAAATGGGGACCACAAGGGTACATAGAATGAATTGAAAAGCTCGATTTGAGGTACTTACCCGTTGAAGACTGAAGAAAACGAAGAAAGAACGATGAATCTTTGAAGAACGATCGAGAATCTTCGCGTAATTACTCACGGAAACGTTATGGAAGCGCCTCGGCTTGGATTTTCTTCACGGAAACAATTTTCCTCAGCAAATTTAAGAGAATAAGAAATGCCAAGAAGGCTGACCCTTTTCTTCTTCACTCCTCCCCCTATTTATAGCAAAATAGGGGAGGAGCTTGCCACCCAGCTCGCCCAGGCGAGCAAGGTTGCTTCCTCCAGAAGCAACAGCCTTCTGGAGGAAGGATCTGGATGGCCCAAGTGGGCCATATTGCTATTTGTATCCCCTTTTTTTTACTAAATGCACCCCCTTCTATTTTTTTTGGTAACTTTTTTTCTGTAACGTTACGAAACTTACGAATTTCGTAACGATACTTATTTTCCTTCCGCAAGGTTACGGATCCTTACGGATTATGTATTTACTCTTTTTTAGCTTTTGAAGAAGTTATGGAAACTCACGTATTGCGCAAAAACACCTCTTTTCAATTTCCGCCACATTACGGAATTTCACGGATCGCGCAAGCCTGCTTCCTTTTGATTTCTGACACGTCTCAGGACTTCATTAATTGTGCAATAAAGGACGCCAAGCATCTCAAAGCGGCTAACCAAAGGTTGCATGTCATCAAGTAATAATCCCCGGACGAAATTAGGGTATGACAATCCCTATGAAATGTTGTTGAAGTATTGGCGATCAAAATTGCCATTCTCTGGGTTATGGGGTTGAACCAAGCTCGTGCTTTTATGAAAAGGTTCATCGAGTCAAGTTGAAGTATGGAAGTATCCATCTTGCAAAAAATTGGGGCAAAAGATGGATCGTGTTACATCGCTCCTTCGTCTACTACCAAACACATTTAGGGCTGTCGATGTCCCTGTTACTTCCAGTTTCATCTTGACGGAGATGTCATGGACCATGTTGAAAATCTAAATTGATTCAACCCCATATCCTATGTAAAAATTCGCAATACTTCAACTGTGCATCATTCGCATACATCCATGTTGTTCATTGGTTGCATTGCTCATTGCATTCTTTCCTTGAAAAAAAAAAGAGAACTTAATCATTGTTATAAAAAAGAAAAAAAAAAGCATGCTTTACGGTGCGTGTCGCAAAATGCCCTTTTGCGTGCGAGCGAAGGCGAGGCTCACGGGTGCGCTTTCCAAAGGAGGAAAGATGCGCGGAGTCGCCACCAACGTTTATTTGTGGAAAACGTCAGAAAAACCGAAGGAAATCGCTCAAAATGAAAATTCTAAGTTTGGGAGTTGTATTTACGTTTGAGGAAGGTATTAGCACCTCTTACGTTTGTCTCGAAGGACAACAGCCTATTTTTTAGAATTGTGGAAATTGTGTTACCATAACTTTTATTTCTTTTTACTTTTTGAGGTCGACAAAAGCGGGGCTCTTGCTCCTACGTACCCTCCATCGAAGAGGAAATCAGACCTACGTAGTTCTTTCTTAAGAGTGAATCAAGTGATTCTTTTTACTTGAAAGGTGATCATTTTAAGGTGTCACAACCTACCCTTCGGCGGGAGGGCGACGCGTGACTCGCGGGATGCGTGTTCCACCAAAGGAATACGCGCGGAGTCGCCACCAACGTTTATTTGAGGAAAACGTCGGAAAAACCGGAAAAGACGCGATCTACGAACTTTTAAGTGAAAGGTTCGGGAGTTGTATTTACGCACGGGGAAGGTATTAGCACCCCACACGTCCGCCCCAAGGGACGGCAGCCTTTAATCGAATGTGCAAACATGACTTTGATTTTTTATGTTCCCTTTTTATGTCTCTATATCCTTTATACCCTTTTTATATTTTCTCTTTTTGTGGTCGACAAGGGTGTTTCCCTTTGCTCCTACGTATTCCTCAATTTGGGATGAGAAAATCAGACCTACGTAGTTCTTTTTTATCAAGTGATTCTTTTTTACTTTAAGAGGTGATCATTTTAAGGCGTTGGACCTTAAAAATGATCCATTTTACTTAGTTAGAAAATGAAATGACAAACTTCAAAAGCCTATTTTTATGGACGAGCTTGACTAGGCGAATTGATTTTTAGCCTTTAGTTTCACTTTAGTTATTAATCAATTCGATTAAGAATGAGAAATCCCAAAGAGAAAACGTCCGATTGATTTTCCGCTTTATTTTACTAAAAGATGTCTTTTTGATTATTATATTATTCTTTACCTTTTTTTTTTTGATTTCCAACGTGGTTACGGCACGACCGAACGGTCGGAATTTATTTTAACCGAAGTTAATGGATAATACAATTCAAACGTTCGGTGGAAATTTATTTTATTTTTAAGTTAAGCGAGAAATGACTTAAGTAAAATGGCTTAAGCATGTCAACAGGGGGTATAAAAAGTAAACAAAACGAGAATAAAAATGCACGAAACACAATGTGGACCACTACGGGTACATAGAATGAATCGAAAAGCTTGGTTCGAGGTACTTACCCGTTGAAGATCGAAGAACGATGAAGAAAGAATGAAGAACGTCGAAGAACGGTTGAAACCTTTGCGAGATTCCTCACGGAAAACGTTACGGAAACGTTTCGGAAGCGCCTCGGCTTAGATTTTCTTCACGGAAACGATTTTTCCAAGCAAATTCGAAAGAGAGAGAAGTGCCAAAGGGGCTGAACCCTTTTCTTCTTCACTTCCTCCCCTATTTATAGCAAAATAGGGGAGGTGGTTGCCGCCCAGCTCGCCCAGGCGAGCCAGGTTGCTTCCTCCAGAAGCAACCGCCTTCTGGAGGAATATTCTGGAGGGCCCAAGTGGGCCTGGGTGCTATTTGCACCCCCATTTTTACTAAGTACACCCCCCTCTGCTGTTTTTTGGTGATTCTTTTTTCGTAAAGTTACGGAAACTTACGAATTTCGTAACGATACTTGTTTTCTTTCTGTAATGTTACGGAACCTTGCAGATTACATAATCATCCCCTTTTTAACTTACGGAATGTTACGGAACCTCACTTAATTATGCAACGATGCTTCCATTTGATTTCCGGTGTGTCACGGAAACTTACGGATTCTGCATCAATATTTTTTTGGTTTTCCGGCATGTCTTGGAATTTCACAAATTGCCTAATGATGGGTGCCAAGCACCTCACAAGGACCAAAGAAAGGTCGCATGTCACCAAGCAAAGGTCCCTGGACGAAATTAGGGTATGACAGTTGCCCCTCTTTACTTGTCTTTTATTGGAGATAAAACGAAAGTAAAGATAAGACACTAATTTCGTTCCTCTCGATTTGACGAGAGTCGCAGGTGACCATAAAATCTCCACATGCAAATGACTTGTTGTTCCCAAAATTTCACAAATTGCCTAATGATGGGTGCCAAGCACCTCACAAGGACCAAAGAAAGGTCGCATGTCATCAAGCAAAGGTCCCCGGACGAAATTAGGGTATGACAATTGCCCCTCTTTACTTGTCTTTTATTGGAGATAAAAGGAAAGTAAAGATAAGACACTAATTTCGTTCCTCTCGATTTGATGAGAGTCGCGGGTGACCATGAAATTTCCGCATGTAAATGACTTGTTGTTCCCGGAGGAACAAAAGGTGCAGAAGACTGTGTCAGCCTCTGCATGCTATCAAGCGTTCTGTCTTACAGATAGCAAAAGAATGTTTATACGGATAACCACTCGGGTATTTCCGCGTATCATCGGGCCCGCCGCCTCTGGATGACAAAAGGGTGCAGAATGACCAAACTTGGTCTCTGCTTGTCATCGGGCCCGCCGCCTCTGGATGACAAAAGGGTGCGGATAACCGTAAGGTATCTCCGCGTATCATCGGGCCCGCCGCCTCTGGATGATACAAGGGTGCAGAATGACCAAACTTGGTCTCTGCTTGTCATCGGGCCCGCCGCCTCTGGATGACAAAAGGGTGCGGATAACCGTAAGGTATCTCCGCGTATCATCGGGCCCGCCGCCTCTGGATGATACAAGGGTGCAGAATGACCAAACTTGGTCTCTGCTTGTCATCGGGCCCGCCGCCTCTGGATGACAAAAGGGTGCGGATAACCGTAAGGTATCTCCGCGTATCATCGGGCCCGCCGCCTCTAGATGATACAAGGGTGCAAAATGACCAAACTTGGTCTCTGCTTGTCATCGGGCCCGCCGCCTCTGGATGACAAAAGGGTGCGGATAACCGTAAGGTATCTCCGCGTATCATCGGGCCCGCCGCCTCTGGATGATACAAGGGTGCAAAATGACCAAACTTGGTCTCTGCTTGTCATCGGGCCCGCCGCCTCTGGATGACAAAAGGGTGCGGATAACCGTAAGGTATCTCCGCGTATCATCGGGCCCGCCGCCTCTGGATGATACAAGGGTGCAGAATGACCAAACTTGGTCTGTGCTTGTCATCGGGCCCGCCGCCTCTGGATGACAAAAGGGTGCGAATAACCGTAAGGTATCTCCGCGTATCATCGGGCCCGCCGCCTCTGGATGATACAAGGGTGCAGAATGACCAAACTTGGTCTCTGCTTGTCATCGGGCCCGCCGCCTCTGGATGACAAAAGGGTGCGAATAACCGTAAGGTATCTCCGCGTATCATCGGGCCCGCCGCCTCTGGATGACAAAAGGGTGCAGAATGACCAAACTTGGTCTCTGCTTGTCATCAGGCCCGCCGCCTCTGGATGACAAAAGGGTGCGAATAACCGTAAGGTATCTCCGCGTATCATCGGGCCCGCCGCCTCTGGATGATACAAGGGTGCATAATGACCAAACTTGGTCTCTGCTTGTCATCGGGCCCGCCGCCTCTGGATGACAAAAGGGTGCGAATAACCGTAAGGTATCTCCGCGTATCATCGGGCCCGCCGCCTTTGGATGATACAAGGGTGCAGAATGACCAAACTTGGTCTCTGCTTGTCATCGGGCCCGCCGCCTCTGGATGACAAAAGGGTGCGAATAACCGTAAGGTATCTCCGCGTATCATCGGGCCCGCCGCCTCTGGATGATACAAGGGTGCAGAATGACCAAACTTGGTCTCTGCTTGTCATCGGGCCCGCCGCCTCTGGATGACAAAAGGGTGCGGATAACCGTAAGGTATCTCCGCGTATCATCGGGTCCGCCGCCTCTGGATGATACAAGGGTGCAGAATGACCAAACTTGGTCTCTGCTTGTCATCGGGCCCGCCGCCTCTGGATGACAAAAGGGTGCGAATAACCGTAAGGTATCTCCGCGTATCATCGGGCCCGCCGCCTCTGGATGATACAAGGGTGCAGAATGACCAAACTTGGTCTCTGCTTGTCATCGGGCCCACCGCCTCTGGATGACAAAAGGGTGCGAATAACCGTAAGGTATCTCCGCGTATCGTCGGGCCCGCCGCCTCTGGATGATACAAGGGTGCAGAATGACCAAACTTGGTCTCTGCTTGTCATCGGGCCCGCCGCCTCTGGATGACAAAAGGGTGCGGATAACCGTAAGGTATCTCCGCGTATCATCGGGCCCGCCGCCTCTGGATGATACAAGGGTGCAGAATGACCAAACTTGGTCTCTGCTTGTCATCGGGCCCGCCGCCTCTGGATGACAAAAGGGTGCGAATAACCGTAAGGTATCTCCGCGTATCATCGGGCCCGCCGCCTCTGGATGATACAAGGGTGCAGAATGACCAAACTTGGTCTCTGCTTGTCATCGGGCCCGCCGCCTCTGGATGACAAAAGGGTGCGGATAACCGTAAGGTATCTCCGCGTATCATCGGGCCCGCCGCCTCTGGATGATACAAGGGTGCATGTCACATGACCTCAGGGTCAGTATGACAAAGATTATGGTGCGGCCGACAAAAGCAAGGCTCTTGCTCCTACGTATCCTCCAATGAGGAATTCAGACCTACGTAGTTCTTGATAACTTGTGAGACTTGAAAAGTCTCCATCGGAAAATGCTGACATCTCCGGAAAGGGCGCAGATGACCACATTGGCCTCCGCTCGTCAATCACACTTGGGGTCACTGAATGACGAGGTGCGGATAACCGTAAGGTGTCTCCGCGGGCTACCAGCTCTTGGGTCATGGCAACAAAAGGCGGTGTGGTCGACAAAAGCGAGGCTCTTGCTCCTACGTATCCTCCAATGAGGAACTCAGACCTACGTAGTTCTGGATAACTTCTGAGACTTGAAAAAGTCTCGGTGTTTTCTCCACTAAAATGCAAACATGCTTTAGCAAAGAGACAAATATTCCAACTGATTTAGAGCAGCATATGCTTTTTTGAGTGAAAAACAATGCGTCTACCGGGGAAGGAGAGTCTGCTGATGAAATCTCCCATAACCATAAATGAGATTTTGGATGTTAGCATTTCGTTTCTAAATGACCATTTAGAGGAAACACTGGGTTCGACAAAAATAGAAGAAATCCACTCAAAGTGTATCAATCTCGCACAGGTAAGTGTTTCATCCTAATTCCGAACCATAGATATGTCATGACTTGGCTTTGCAAATTATTTCCTATCAAATCAAAAATTACATGCGTGATCATGGATCAAATAGGACTTCCCTTGGGAATGGGTTCTTTTGGTGGTTTCTTCTTTCGGCTTTTGTGTGTTTTTGGCTTTTGATTTTTCTGGCTTTTTTCTTTTTCTGTTTTTTTGTTTAGTGCGGGGCGAGGAAAAAAAAGTCGCTAGCGCACGGGATTTTTGTTGGTAATCAAAGGGAGAAGACTATTTTAGGTCGTGGTTCCCTTTCCTTCTTTTGTTCATTTGATGACAATTCTGTACTGTTCAGATATTGTCTGGTCCAAAGACCTCTCTGCACATTTCTTCTGGTTTCTTTGACCAGGAGCTTCCTTCTTTTTTACTTTCTCCCATTCTTTGGTTGGGAATTTTCTTTCTTTTCTTTTTTCTTTCTCCCACTCTTTGATTGGGAATTTCCTTTCTTTTTCTTTTTGCTTTCTCCCACTCTTTGATTGGGAATTTTCTTTCTTTTCTTTTTGCTTCCACTTTGATTGGAAATTTTCCTTCTTTCCTTTTTTGCTTCCGAGGGTAAGGATTATAGTGAGTCATGATTTTGGCTCAAGGTTTGTAGAATGGCTAGACATGATACATGTCGGGGTTTGGTTTGGCTCAAGGATAAAAGGGGTGCCCCACATTATTTCCATGACACAAATGCAAAAATGATGATTTGGAAATTTTATGCAAAACTGGTCATGCATGCACCTATGTGGACACTCAAGTGTCAAATTTTTATGGTCATGTGATGCTAGGGCTCAGGATTCATTTCCTCTATTTTAAATCAACCCAATTGTCGCAACCTACCCTTCGGCGGGAGGGCGACGCGAGACTCGCGGGATGCGTGTTCCACGAAAGGAATACGCGCGGAGTCGCCACCAACGTTTATTTGAGGAAAACGTCGAAAAAACCGGAAAAGACGCGATCTACGAACTTTTTAGTGAAAGGTTCGGGAGTTGTATTTACGCACGGGGAAGGTATTAGCACCCCACACGCCCGTCCCAAGGGACGGCAGCCTTTAATCGAATGTGCAAACATGACTTTGATTTTTATGTTCCTTTTATGTTCTTGTATCCTTTATACCCTTTTTATATTTTTTCTTTTTTGTGGTCGACAAGGGTGTTTCCCTTTGCTCCTACGTATTCCTCAATTTGGGATGAGAAAATCAGACCTACGTAGTTCTTTTGGAACAAAGTGTTTGGTTAAGTTGTTTTTGTCTTTTTTGCAAAATATGTTTTTATTGAACAAAAGGTCATTTAAGGTGTTGGACCATTAAACGGTCTTTTGATTTTGAAAGATGAGAAATGTTAAGGCGTTGGACCATTAACGATTTCTTGTTTTTGAAAGGAGAGAAACGTTAAGGCATTGGACCATTAACGATCTCTTGGGGTGGTCGACAAAAGCGGGGCTTTTGCTCCTACGTATCCTCAATGGGGAACTCAGACCTACGTAGTTCTTTCTTATCAAGTGATTCTTTTTTACTTAAGTGGTGGTCATTTTAAGGCGTTGGACCTTAAGAATGATCCATTTTACTTAGTGAGAAATTGAAATGACAAACTTCAAAAGCCTATTTTTGTGGACGAGCTTGACTAGGCGAGTTGATTTTAGCCTTAGTTTCACTTTAGTTATTAATCAATTCGATTAAGAATGAGAAATCCCAAAGAGAAAAAACGTCCGATTGATTTTTCGCTTTATTTTACTAAAAGATGTTTTTTTGATTATTATATTATTTTTACCTCTTTTTTTGATTTCCAACGTGGTTACGGCATGACCGAACGGTCGGAATTTATTTTGAACGAAGTTAATGGATAATGCAATTCAAACGTTCGGTGGAATTTTATTTTATTTTTAAGTTAAGCGAGAAATGACTTAAGTAAAATGGCTTAAGCACGTCAACAGGGGGTATAAAAAGTAAACAAAACGAGAATCAAAATGCACGAAACACAATGTGGACCACTACGGGTGCATAGAATGAATCGAAAAGCTTGGTTCGAGGTACTTACCCGTTGAAGATCGAAGAACGATGAAGAACGAATGAAGAACGTCGAAGAACGGTTGAAACCTTTGCGAGATTCCTCACGGAAAACGTTACGGAAACGTTTCGGAAGCGCCTCGGCTTAGATTTTCTTCACGGAAACAATTTTTCCAAGCAAATTCGAAAGAGAGAGAAGTGCCTAAGGGGCTGGACCCCTTCCTTCTTCATTTCCTCCCCTATTTATAGCAAAATAGGGGAGGTGGTTGCCGCCCAGCTCGCCCAGGCGAGCTCAGCTCGCCCAGGCGAGCAGGGTTGCTTCCTCCAGAAGCAACCGCCTTCTGGAGGAATCTTCTGGAGGGCCCAAATGGGCCTGGGTGCTATTTGCACCCCCATTTTTACTAAGTACACCCCCCTCTGCTGTTTTTTTGGTGATTCTTTTTTCGTAAAGTTACGGAAACTTACGAATTTCGTAACGATACTTGTTTTCTTTCCGTAATGTTACGGAACCTTGCGGATTACATAATCATCCCCTTTTTGACTTACGGAATGTTACGGAACCTCACTTAATTATGCAACGATGCTTCCATTTGATTTCCGGTGTGTCACGGAAACTTACGGATTGTGCATCAATATTTTTTTGGTTTTTCGGCATGTCCTGGAATTTCACAAATTGCCTAATGATGGGTGCCAAGCACCTCACGAGGACCAAAGAATGGTCGCACGTCATCAAGCAAAGGTCCCCGGACGAAATTAGGGTATGACAGTTGCCCCTCTTTACTTGTCTTTTATTGGAGATAAAAGGAAAGTAAAGATAAGACACTATTTTCGTTCCTCTCGACTTGGCGAGAGTCGCGGGTGACCATAAAATCTCCACATGCAAATGACTTGTTGTTCCCAAAATTTCACAAATTGCCTAATGATGGGTGCCAAGCACCTCACAAGGACCAAAGAATGGTCGCATGTCATCAAGCAAAGGTCCCCGAAAATCAGTGTATGACACTAATTTCGCTCCTCTCGGTTGACGAGAGTCGCGGGTGACCGTGACTTGTCGTTCCTAGGATTTCACAAATTGCCTAATGATGGGTGCCAAGCACCTCACAAGGACCAAAGAATGGTCACATGTCATCAAGCAAAGGTCCCCGAAAATCAGTGTATGACACTAATTTCGCTCCTCTCGGTTGACGAGAGTCGCGGGCGACCATGAAATTTCCGCATGTAAATGACTTTGTTGTTCCCGGAGGAACAAAAGGTGCAGAAGGCTGTGTCAGCCCATGCATGCTATCAAGCGTTCTGTCTTACAGATAGCAAAAGAATGGGTGCGAATAACCATAAGGTATCTCCGCGTATCATGGGTGCAGAATGACCAAACTTGGTCTCTGCTTGTCATCGGGCCCGCCGCCTCTGGATGACAAAAGGGTGCGAATAACCATAAGGTATCTCCGCGTATCATGGGTGCAGAATGACCAAACTTGGTCTCTGCGTGCCATCGGACACGACTGTGTCTGAATGGCAAAGGGGTGCGGATAACCATAAGGTATCTCCGCGTATCATGGGTGCAGAATGACCAAACTTGGTCTCTGCGTGCCATCGGACACGACTGTGTCTGAATGGCAAAGGGGTGCGGATAACCGTAAGGTATCTCCGCGTATCATGGGTGCAGAATGACCAAACTTGGTCTCTGCGTGCCATCGGACACGACTGTGTCTGAATGGCAAAGGGGTGCGGATAACCATAAGGTATCTCCGCGTATCATGGGTGCAGAATGACCAAACTTGGTCTCTGCGTGCCATCGGACACGACTGTGTCTGAATGGCAAAGGGGTGCGGATAACCGTAAGGTATCTCCGCGTATCATGGGTGCAGAATGACCAAACTTGGTCTCTGCTTGTCATCGGGCCCGCCGCCTCTGGATGACAAAAGGGTGCGGATAACCATAAGGTATCTCCGCGTATCATGGGTGCAGAATGACCAAACTTGGTCTCTGCTTGTCATCGGGCCCGCCGCCTCTGGATGACAAAAGGGTGCGGATAACCGTAAGGTATCTCCGCGTATCATGGGTGCAGAATGACCAAACTTGGTCTCTGCTTGTCATCGGGCCCGCCGCCTCTGGATGACAAAAAGGTGCGGATAACCGTAAGGTATCTCCGCGTATCATGGGTGCAGAATGACCAAACTTGGTCTCTGCTTGTCATCGGGCCCGCCGCCTCTGGATGACAAAAGGGTGCGGATAACCGTAAGGTATCTCCGCGTATCATGGGTGCAGAATGACCAAACTTGGTCTCTGCTTGTCATCGGGCCCGCCGCCTCTGGATGACAAAAGGGTGCGGATAACCGTAAGGTATCTCCGCGTATCATGGGTGCAGAATGACCAAACTTGGTCTCTGCTTGTCATCGGGCCCGCCGCCTCTGGATGACAAAAAGGTGCGGATAACCATAAGGTATCTCCGCGTATCATGGGTGCAGAATGACCAAACTTGGTCTCTGCTTGTCATCGGGCCCGCCGCCTCTGGATGACAAAAGGGTGCGCGTCACATGACCTCAGGGTCAGTATGACAAAGATTATGGGGCGGCCGACAAAAGAAAAGCTCTTGCTCCTACGTATCCTCCAATGAGGAACTCAGACCTACGTAGTTCTGGATAACTTGTGAGACTTGAAAAGTCTCCATCGGAAAATGCTGACATCTCCGGAAAAGGCCAGATGACCACATTGGCCTCTGCTCATCAATCACACTTGGGGTCACTGAATGACGAGGTGCGGATAACCGTAAGGTGTCTCCGCGGGCTACCAGCTCTTGAGTTATGGCGACAAAAGGCGGTGTGGTCGACAAAAGCGAGGCTCTTGCTCCTACGTATCCTCCAATGAGGAACTCAGACCTACGTAGTTCTGGATAACTTGTGAGACTTGAAAAAGTCTCGGTGTTTTCTCCACTAAAATGCAAACATGCTTTAGCAAAGAGACAAATATTCCAACTGATTTAGAGCAGCATATGCTTTTTTGAGTGAAAAACAATGCGTCTACCGGGGAAGGAGAGTCTGCTGATGAAATCTCCCATAACCATAAATGAGATTTTGGATGTTAGCATTTCGCTTCTAAATGACCATCTAGAGGAAACACTGGGTTCGACAAAAATAGAAGAAATCCACTCAAAGTGTATCAATCTCGCACAGGTAAGTGTTTCATCCTAATTCCGAACCATAGATATGTCATGACTTGACTTTGCAAATTATTTCCTATCAAATCAAAAATTACATGCGTGATCATGGATCAATAGGGCTTCCCTTGGGAATGGGTTCTTTTGGTGGTTTCTTCTTCGGCTTTTGTGTGTTTTTTGGTTTTTGATTTTTCTGGCCTTTTCTTTTTCTGTTTGTTTTGTTTAGTGCGGGGCGAGGAAAAAAGGGTCGCTAGCGCACGGGATTTTGGTTGGTAATTAAAGGGAGAAGACCATTTTAGGTCGTGGTTTCCTTTCCTTCCTTTTTTGTTTCATTTGGTGACAATTCTGTATTGTTCAGATATTGTCCGGTCCAAAGACCTCTCTGCATATTTCTTCTAGTTTCTCTGATCAAGAACTTTCTTTCCTTCCTTTTTACTTTCTCCCATTCTTTGGTTGGGAATTTTCTTTCTTTTCTTTTTGCTTTCTCCCACTCTTTGATTGGGGAATTTTCCTTCTTTTCTTTTTGCTTTCTCTTTGATTGGAAATTTTCCTTCTTTTCCTTTTTGCTTCCGAGGGTAAGGATTACGGTGAGTCAGGATTTTGGCTCAAGGTTTGTAGAATGGCTAGACATGATATATGTCGGGGTTTGGTTTGGCTCAAGGATAAAAGGGATGCCCCACATTATTTCCATGACACAAATGCAAAAATGATGATTTGGAAACTTTATGCAAAACTGGTCATGCATGCATCTATGCGGACACTCAAATGTCAAATTTTTATGGTCATGTGATGCTAGGGCTCAGGATTCATTTCCTCTATTTTAATCAACCCAATGTTTCCAAAATATGTTCTTTTATCAATTTGTGCATTCATCCGAGTCCATTTCGGGCGTCCGGGGAAATTTCACAGCATTCACCCTTCAGGTGTAGACACATTTTCCAAAAATTGGTTATGATCAATGAACTTTTTCAAAGAAAAGTTGGAAATCGTCTCTTTTCAAAAGCATGTTGTTTTTAGCTAGACAACTTATTTCCTTTTTTTCCACCTTTTTCCTTATTTGCTTTTTTCTTATTTGCTCTCTTTTTCTTTTCACTTTCTTTTCTTTTCTATTTCACTTTCTTTCCTTTTCTATTTCATTTTCTTTCCTTTTCTATTTCATTTTCTTTCCTTTTCTATTTTTATTTTTATCATGATTTTTTTGTTTATTTTACATATATACTTTTGGACGATTTTCCTAAGCGAAGAACTCTACACGGTTCCAGAATTTCAGACATCATTGATAGTAGTGATATATAAATACTAACGCAACAATCTAAACAAAAATGTATGCACTGTACAAAATGACAATCGAAACAACAAAAACAAACGTTAGTCTCTCAAGTCAAAACAATAACATAGAATAAAAATGACAAAAGAAATATGAAAGAAAACATGAATCTGGGGATCTCCCAGTCACGTGTCTCCACTCCCTCCCAAGAAGTCAAGCAAATCAGCCATCTCCTCATCCTCGTGGGCTTCTTCTCCATCGCCGGGAGCTTCTGGGGGTGCCTCTCCTGCTTGGGCCTCGGGCCAATCTCCGGGCCATGCAACCTCTGCCCTGAACTGGTCTGGAGTAGGGCATGAAAAAGGAGCGAAGCCCTGGCTCTGCATGCTAAGGCTCATCTGGTACAGACAATCATGGGTCCGTACATGTGCTCGGTGGTTGGCCGCCTGCTGGCGAACCAAATGCCGTAAATACTGCTCTATGTCAAATGCCCCAGCCTGGCCAGCCTGATGAGGTAGTGGTGGCGCGCCTGCGGCCTGTGGAGCATCACCCTGAGCCTGTCTCTGGGTACAGTACTTCTCAATAAAAGCCCGGGTGATGGGCGGCCGAATCACCTTGGTAGGTGCAACGGGGACTCCGAACGACTGGCAGAGTCCTGTGATCAGTGCGGGGAATCCCAGAGCCCTGTTGGACTTATCTGGGTCCAAAGGGTGCCTAGTGGGCGCCATACCTGCAAAAATATAGATGGCATCAGCGATCAACTGAGCCACATGGATGCTCATCCGTGTCAGGATGGCGTACACCAGCTGGCACTTAGGCATGGGGAGGTCGGAATTATGATCGGTGGGCAGGATGTTGCTGAGGAGCAACGTCATCCATATCTGGGTCAGGGTGGTCATGTTGGTGCGCATGATTCGCACTCGCCTCCCTGCAGCGGTCCGGGCAAAATCCTGCCCCGGTATACATAGCAGCCGGGCGATGGCCTCCTCATCGAACCCATCAGACCGGTTCCTCCTCTGGCCATACTCGCATTCCTGGCCCTCTTCCAACACCATCGGATATCCCAGGAGCTGGCTGATAGCGTCGGCATCGAACGGGATCCACTGACCCCTAACCCAGGACCTCATGTCACGCACGCCCTCCTCTGTTGGCCAAGCATTGGCATAAAACTCAAGGACTATTTCTGGATCAAACTTGGCCATAGGAGTAACCAGTGGTGCCCACCGCCGGCGCCCTATTTCCTCCTGAAAATCAGTATACTCGTCGTCCCTGAGCTGGACGCGTCGCTCCCGGAGAAACGACCATCCCTTGATGGCTTCGAAGCGCTGCTGGTGTACAACGCTCCTAAAGCGGTGACTGTCGTACTCCGGGGCGGAACTAGTTCCTTCGGCCGCCTTGTCCTTCCTGGACCTCTTTGAGGCAAGCTTCCTCGGGGCCATTCTTGTTGGTGATGAACAAAAACGCAAAATGGAATCAAAAAATGCGAAAAAGGATGACCCTAGGGCTGCAAACTCGTCAATCCCGTGGGTATGGCTTTTGAAAGGGGGGAAGGGAAGTTTTTGAATGCAAAAACGTCCCTCCTCTCGTCATTCTTATATTTTGGTGCAGAGGTGGCTCGCCCAGGCGAGCTAACCTGCACCCCCCCCCCCCCCTTTTTTTTTTTTTTTTTTTTTTTTTTTTTTTTTTTTTTGAGGGGAACATTAACCATGTCCCCTCCCTTCTCAGGGATTAGCATTTTGCCTAACTTGAACTTACTTAGGTCAGAATTAGGCGTTGATTACTTATTTTATCATTACTCTTTTCCCAAACAAATAGTAAAAGAAAGCTGCAAAATACAAAGGATACGGGGCTGCCTTGCAGCGACATTCCCTACTTGTTTCGCACAGAGAAGGGTAACGATCGGTCGGTCGTGACCCCATCCCCGCTCGCGTTCATCCTTAAGTACCTGCAATTAATAAACAACCAGGTATGGCCAATCTTGACCGCATCATTACCCTACCTTGATTGGTTTCTGCCGTTCATGTTTTGTCTCCATTCCAGAAGGTAGCCCAAGGTGATCCTGCCCCTGTTTTACCACAACAATATACATGCGTATGCGTATGCGTATGCATGAATGTTTTCAAACGCAGAAAATTTAGGGAAAGTTGGTTCAGGTTCAATTCTAATTAAGCGCTTGGGGGATCCCATGAACTGAGCGGAAGGGCTCAGGTGATCACAGATTAATGCAAGGTGTGAACTAACGTGAGGACTAAAAGCCTCGAATCCACGTTCATTTCTTTGAAAGATTGTAACGAGAGATACAACAGACAGGAAATCCCTGGGGGAAATCCAGAAAACGCCCAAAGATAAAGAACATGCAGCGACATCCTTAATTGCCCCAGCTTCTAAGCATAATATTGTTTGACGACATCAGAGTTCACGGGTGAAGGTAGCTCTTCGCCATCCATGTTGGTAAGCACCAGGGCTCCTCCGGAAAAAGCCCTCTTCACAACAAAAGGCCCTTCGTAGTTCGGGGCCCATTTCCCTCGATGGTCCTTGACAGCATGGGACATTTTCTTTAGCACAAGGTCTCCCTCATGGAACTTGCGTAAGTGTACTTTCTTGTCGAATGCACTCTTCATTCTCTGCTGGTATAAGCGCCCATGACTCATGGCTGTTAAGCGCTTACCCTCAATGAGGTTGAGCTGATCGTAGCGTGTTTGAGCCCACTCTGATTCCTTTAACCCGGATTCTGCCAAGATCCTTAATGACGGGACTTCTACCTCAAACGGTAACACCGCCTCCATCCCATATACCAATGAGAACGGCGTTGCCCCAGTTGACGTTCGCACTGAAGTCCGGTAACCGTGTAACGCGAATGGGAGCATCTCGTGCCAATCCTTGTATGACACGGTCATCTTTTGGATAATCTTTTTGATATTCTTATTGGCCGCTTCCACGGCTCCATTCATCTTTGGCCGGTAGGGTGTGGAATTGTGATGCTGGATTTTAAACTCCTCGCACATTTCCCCCATCATCTTGTTATTCAGGTTGGTGCCGTTGTCCGTGATAATCTTCCTTGGCAAACCATATCGGCAGATAATCTCCTTCTTAATGAACCTGACCACCACATTCCTCGTGACATTGGTATATGAAGCCGCCTCGACCCACTTGGTGAAATAATCTATCGCTACGAGGATGAAGCGATGACCATTCGAGGCCTTGGGCTCAATGGCCCCGATGACATCTATTCCCCACATGGAGAAAGGCCAAGGGGCGGACATGACATTCAGAGGATGTGGTGGGGCATTGACATTATCTGCGAATGCTTGACATTTGTGGCACTTCCTCACATGGACACAACAATCACTTTCCATGGTAAGCCAGTAATAACCTGCTCTTAAGATCTTCCTGGCCATAGCATGCCCGTTGGCGTGTGTTCCAAACGAGCCCTCATGGACTTCTTCGATCATGTGATTTGCCTCCTTGGCATCCACACATCGCAGGAGTGTCATGTCGTGATTTCTCTTATACAGTGTGCCTCTGCTCATGAAGAAACTGGCTGCCAACCTCCTCAATGTCCTTTTATCGTTGTCGGCAATCTCTGGCGGGTATTCTTTGCCTTCGACATATCGCTTGATGTCGTAATACCAGGGCTTTCCGTCCCGTTCCTCTTCCACTTGGCAACAATGTGCGGGTTTGCCACGACACTGAAATTCAATGTAGGGTAGGTCCCCGTGCGGTGTTAGCTGGAACATAGATGCCAACGTAGCAAGTGCATCCGCCATTTGATTTTCCTCGCGGGGAACATGATGGAAGGAGATCTCATCGAAAGTCTTAGCCAATTCCTTGATGTAGGCTTTGTAGGGTATCAGCTTGGGATCTCTAGTTTCCCATTCCCCTCTCAGCTGATGGATTACCAACGCTGAGTCGCCGTACACCTTGAGTAGTTTGACATCGGAGTCAATTGCTGCCTGGACGGCTAGGGCACATGCTTCATATTCGGCCATGTTGTTGGTGCAGTCGAATCCTAGCCTGGCTGTGAAAGGTACACATTGATTGTCCGGAGAGATCAACACTGCCCCAACGCCATGACCTAGAATGTTTGACGCTCCGTCAAACCATACAGTCCATTTGTCCCGATCTTCGTCCAACCTTTCCTCGAACAAGGCCATGATGTCCTCATCCGGGAATTCCGGATGCATGGGCTGGTAGTCGTTAAGAGGCTGTTGAGCCAAATAATCTGCCAAAGCGCTTCCTTTTATCGCCTTTTGGGTGACGTAGACTATATCAAACTCAGATAGCAAGACTTGCCACCGGGCGATTCGTCCTGTGAGAGCTGGCTTTTCAAAGATGTACTTAACCGGGTCCATTTTGGATATCAACCAGGTAGTATGGCTCAGCATGTACTGCCTTAGGCGATGGGACGCCCATACTAAAGCACAACACGTTCTTTCGAGCAAGGAGTAATTCATCTCACAGGTCGTGAACTTCTTACTTAGGTAGTAAACAGCGCGCTCTTTCTTCCCGGATTCGTCATGTTGCCCCAGCATACACCCCATTGACTCATCCAAGATTGTCATGTACAAAATGAGAGGCCTTCCAGGTACTGGTGGCATAAGCACAGGAGGATTCATTAGGCACTTTTTGATCCTTCCAAAAGCCTCTTGGCAATCCTCATTCCACCGATCAGTTTGGTTTTTGCGCAAGAGTTTAAACAACGGCTCACAAATGGCGGTGAGCTGCGATATGAATCTGGCAATATAATTCAAGCGCCCCAGGAAACCTCGGACTTGCCTCTCTGTACGGGGTTCTGGCATCTCAAGGATAGCCTTCACTTTTTCGGGGTCTACCTCTATCCCTTTCTGGCTTACAACGAAACCAAGCAATTTCCCTGATTTGACCCCAAAGGTACACTTAGCGGGGTTCAACCTTAATTGATATTTCTTAAGCCTTTCGAACAACTTCCGCAGGTTGACAAGGTGTTCTTCCTCAGATTTAGATTTAGCAATTATGTCGTCCACGTAGACCTCGATCTCTTGATGCATCATATCATGGAACAAAGCTACCATGGCCCGTTGATAAGTTGCCCCGGCGTTCTTGAGTCCAAAGGACATCACCTTGTAACAGAACGTTCCCCACAGGGTGACGAAAGTAGTCTTTTCCATATCCTCGGGCGCCATCTTTATCTGATTGTAACCAGAGAAACCATCCATGAAGGAAAATAAAGCGAAATTGGCCGTGTTATCTACGAGGATATCGATGTGTGGTAACGGAAAATTGTCCTTGGGACTGGCCCGATTCAGGTCCCGGTAATCTACACACATTCGTACTTTCCCACCTTTTTTAGGAACTGGTACGATGTTGGCAACCCATTCTGGATACCGAGCGACGGCCAGAAATCCAGCGTCAAACTGCTTCTTCACTTCTTCTTTTATCTTCAAGGACATTTCGGGTTTCATCCTCCTCAATTTCTGTTTTACTGGGGAACACCCGGGATTTAGAGGCAATCGGTGCTGCACAATGTCAGAACTCAAACCGGGCATATCTTGGTATGACCAAGCAAAGATGTCTTGGTAGTCTTTTAGCAGGATTATTAATTCTTCACGGATAGGTGCTGTAATGCCTGTACCTATCTTTACTTCCCTCTTTCCACTGCCAATTCCTAAGTCTACTAGCTCTGTTCTTCTTGATGAGGCCCCATTTCTTGGTCCTCATGGGCGACCATTTTTTCTAGTTCCGAAGGAATCCCACATCCTATCTCCTTCATCTTCCGTTTGGTTCATTTCTTGCTCGAAGTTGATAGACGGGTCCCAGGTATTAGTACCTTCGGGGGACTCGTCATCGAATCTGCCGTTTCAGAAAAAGAAGTAAACATGCAAATGAATGAGAATGGGTAGAGACCAGGAACAGATGAAGAAAGATCCTTGTATTATAAATTCAAAGACAAAAGACACAAAGCCTTAACAAAATGAAAACTCTAAAGCCTAGGCCCAACTATAGAGCTTTTAAAACCGTAAAGGTTTACATTATGCTTGTTGCGTAAACGCCGGGGCGTTCCTCCACCCGCCAATTTCCCAGCTGGAAGTCAGGAGGGCATGGTCGGACCAAATCCAAAGTACTTGGAACATCATCTTCACATATCGCGACCACTTGACCTTCGTCTCCCAGACCCGCACTTATAAAGCTTCTACTTATGTGGCAGGGCGGGTTTCCTTCACTTTCTTGTTTCCAACGCGAGCTCTGACCACTGTTCTTCCTTCCCGCGATGCTTCTTTTCATGTCCGCCTGAGTGGGCTTATAGCCTAAACCATACTTCCCACGATTCCCTTGGGTTTTTATCAGACTAGTTATGCCGCCATTGTCTTTGCCTAAACCCATCCCGGGTTCATAACCGTTCCCCAACATAACTCGGGCCATCATTACCGCCGCATCGGACAGACAAGGTTGCCCAAAGAGGGAGTCCACGGAGGAAATGCTGACCACCTCAAAAGACTGGAAAGCGGTTTCTAACGATTCTTCTGCGGCTTCCACATAAGGCATGGAGGATGGGCAGCTTACCAAGATATCTTCCTCGCCTGACACGATGACCAAGTGCCCCTCCACTACGAATTTCAGCTTTTGGTGGAGTGTAGAAGGCACAACACCCACTGAGTGGATCCACGGGCGTCCCAACAGGCAACTGTAGGGTGGGTTAATGTCCATTATCTGGAAAGTGACTTGACAGGTGTGAGGGCCTATCTGTACAGGGAGATCGATCTCTCCCCTAACCTCTCGACGAGTGCCGTCGAAGGCCCGAACCACCATTGAACTTGGTTTTAAATGGGAAGCATTGAATGGTAACTTGTCCAAAGTGCTCTTAGGCATCACGTTTAAACTGGAACCATTATCGATGAGTACCTTGGCCACGATATGGTCCATACACTTGACTGATACGTGTAAAGCCTTATTATGCCCTCTCCCCTCGGCGGGATTTCTTCTTCGGCGAAGGCAAGATAGTTGTTGGCAGTGATATTGTTGACCAGCCCTCCGAAGCCTTCTACCGAAATATCTTGGGCCACGTGAGCCTCGTTCAGCACTTTTACTAGCAGAGCCCGATGAGGCTCGGAGCTCATAAGTAACTCTAGCAGCGAGACCCTAGCCGGGGTTTTGTTGAGCTGTTCGATAACCTTGAATTCGCTCTGCTGAATTATCCGAAGGAACTCGCTGGCTTCCTCTAGCGACACCTCCTTTCTACCATCCCTTTTCTCTGGGGGCCCCTTTGCTGGCATATCTTTATTCGAAGCGTGGGGTGCTTCGCCATCTTGTTCCTCCACCACTTTTCCTTTTCCTTTGACGTCGGCGGGTTGGACTGGTAGGTCCGGAGGTGCGAACACACGACCACTACGGGTCACACCGCTCAGCCCCGTGATATTTGTTACTTTAGCTGACAGCGAGCTGACGTCAGTGACTTCTTCTTCCTTCTTCCCCGGAGGTGTATATCTCCACGGGACCGCGTGACTATTTTGGTACGGGAAAGGAACAGGTTTGGCCATTAAGGGGTGCCCGGGCTTTTGCGAGGCTGCACTTTTAGTGAAGTATATCACCAAGGGTTTGGGCTTCGCAACACCACTCCCCTCCGTAGATTGCATGCATATATGCTGCTCTTCTTTTCCTTCAATGCCGACTTCTAGTCGACCTTGGTCTATCATCCGTTGTAACAATTCCTCTACTTCCAAACACGTCTCCATGTCATGCATCTCGCCGGGATGTAGCAGACAGGAATCCTCCTTACACCCACTATGGGGAATTACACCTCCCTTTTGTAGGGCCTCAAAGATAAACCTCCTAGGGGTTGCCACATCTCTCAACGGTTTAGACCTGTGGGGCCTATCGGATTCAACTGCATTAACTGCTCCCCCTCCATGATTGGCGAGCGGGTTGGTCCTCACATTGGGCCGATCCTCTTGGAAAGTCAGCCATCCGGCATCCATTAGATGTTGGACCTTGTATTTAAGGGCCAAGCATTTTTCGATGGAATGCCCCGGGGCACCCCCATGGTACTTGCAAGTTGCATTAGGGTCATACCACTTCGGGAAAGGGGGTTCGAGGACCCTTCCGGGAGTTACCACGGCCAAATGATTGGCGATGAGGGATGGTAGAAGATCTTCGTACGTCATTGGGAGCGGGGTGAATTCCGGCAATGGCCTTGGAGGGAAGTTCCTTGTCGTGTTGGAATTACCGGCCGGTCGAGCCGCGTTCGGAGTTGGAACTTGGGGAGCTTCCCTCTGGGTGGGTGCCTTAGGCTGCACGGGTGTTGAACTAGAGGCGTTCCCAGCATGAGCCGAGAAGCTTGGGTGATGTTGCGCGTACTGATGGGTACCATGAGGTGTTTGCTGGGGTTTGACCCATGCGGGTGTTGAAGAGACGGCATGGGCATCTCCTTCCTTCCTTTTTGCCCCTGTTGCCCCGATTCTTTTGGCGTTCACGTTTGTGGAGGAAACGTAATCAAACTTTCCTCTCTTCAATCCAACCTCGATTCTTTCCCCGGCAAACACCAGATCCGCAAAGCTGGACGGCATGTAACCCACTAGCTTCTCATAGTAGAACACTGGCAGAGTGTCTACCATCATGGTGATCATCTCTCTCTCAACCATGGGAGGAGCTACTTGTGCCGCCAAATCCCTCCATCGCTGCGCATATTCTTTAAAGGTTTCACCCTCTTTCTTGAACATATTCTGCAGTTGAGTACGGTCAGGAGCCATATCAGAATTGTACTGATACTGCCTTAGGAAGGCGGTAATCAGATCCTTCCAAGTACGGATACGGGAAGCTTCCAAATTAGTGTACCACACTACCGCAGCTCCGGCCAAGCTATCCTGAAAGAAGTGTATCAACAGCTTTTCATCTTTAGAATGGGCGCCCATCTTACGGCAGTACATTTTGAGATGGTTTTTGGGACAAGTCGTCCCTTTATACTTGTCGAAGTCCGGCACTTTGAACTTCGGGGGAATAACAACATCGGGTACTAAGCAAAGATCCGTCATGTCTGCAAACGGATAGTCCCCAAATCCTTCCACAGCCCTCAATCTTTCCTCAAGGAGATCGAGCTTCCTCCTTTCTTCAGTTGCCGGGGGCGGCCCTTCCATAGACAAAACTATTGGCGATGCTGCGAGGTTGGGTTGGGGCAACGTGCCTGGTGCCGGCCCTTCGGGGATCGGGGGATAAAACTCGACATCCCTCCGAGCATAATCTTGAGGGTCTTTATGGACTTCGTCGGGCTGCTGAGGAGGCTCTTTTTCATGGACGGGAGAAGCAATGTGGCCCGCATCTTCTTGCAAGATGGGTGGTGAATAGTTGGGCGGCAATCCATAAGGGTAAGCCGCTCGGTTGTATCCCAGGTGAGGGCTGCCATCGTGCCCCAGTGTGTCCCTTCCCCGTCCTACTATGTTTGAGGGAGGATGGTGCGTAGTTGCCAAGGGAGTCGGGTCTGCTTCGGCAGCCGAACTGACAGCGGCGGCGGTGGCCGCGTTCTTCTCCATGAGCTGCTTCATACCTAACATGGCCTCCATCATGGAGGCCATTTGTTCTTTCAGAGCCGACATGTCGGCTTTCATCTGTTCCTGCGTCTCCTCTTGATCACCCATCGTTCTAGATTTGGATCTGGTGCGATAGGGATCCCTTGCGGCGCGTTTAGTTATGGTGTTTTCCCTAAAAAACCAAACGTGAGGAGTGGGTAAAGAAAGAAAATGCATGCTAGAGATGAGATGTAGGAGTGATTTGATTTGCACAAGCTTTTTGGAGTAGAAACATGGGACCAACTCATTTTATTTCAAAAAAGAAATCATATCTAGTCAAGGTCTGAGAGACCATACAAGTTTCTAACGATTTCTAATTATGTGGGCCATTAAGTCTATCATATGCTGACAATAGCCGAGAAGCCCATGAATCTCTTCGGGGGCGGAGTAGGTGTCTGCCATCGCCTTGGCCTTGGCTAACAATCGGGGAAGTTCTTGACTCCCGTTCAAGGTAAGAGCAAACCGATCCATCCACATGGTTGCCTCTTGGTGTAAAGAGTCGATCACCCTTCCTCTAGCCTCTTTTTCCGCATATACTTGAGCATACTCATCCGCGATTCTATGCTCGTGGGCCGTGGCTAGACCAACTCTTCTTCGTACTTGGCGATGATAGCTAACATGTTGGTCTCTGTCTCGCATAGACGCTGAGACAAGCTTCTTTTGGACCTTGAACAAGCAATCAACTCCTCTTTCAGAACCATGCTATGTGCTCGCGACTGGTCCCTTTCTTCCCTTCGCAACTTGAGTTCATTATTGCTACCCCATAGAGCTCCGCGAAATTTGTTCCGGCCATACTCTTCCTTGCGAGCCCTCTTGGTCTCTTGTTCAAGGGCTCTTGCGGTAATTGCATTCTCTTCCCGTAACCCGGCACACTCCTTCCGAACGTGTGTAGCAGCCAACTTGAACTTCTCCTTGGCAAGTTTTGCCTTTCCTAACTCGCTTTTGAGAGCTTGGACTTCTTCGTCCTCTTCCGGTGCTTCAAAATTCTCTTCGCTGACGACTTTTAACTTGGCGAGCCAATCTAAACCTCGTATGCGAACTTTCAGCCATTCGTGGTACCCACCAATGATGCCATTACGAATGCCTCTAAGCTCTTGATCTTTCCTTAACGGGGTTTCCCATGCCTTATGGATTCTTGGTATAGTCTTGGAATTTTGTGCGCCGAAATCCCTCACAAGGAAAGGAGACATGCTTTCTTCCGTCGGTGCTCCCCTCATGGGGTACCCTAGTTGTCTTATAGCGAGTGCGGGATTGTAGTTAATACAACCCCTCGTTCCTACCAGCGGAATGTTTGGGTATCTTCCACATGAGAAAAGGACTCCTTCTTTTCCTTCCTTCCATCGGGGGAACCAACTGATTGTTCTACCTCCTATCCCGGCCAAGAGCTGGTCCCAATCTATTCTCCTCTTTTCAGTACATGAGCGATGGCTCAGGAGCGGACATGGATGTCTTGTGTCTTGTTGGAACAAGTGTGAAACCAACCAAACACAGAGGGCGGGTAAGCAACAGATGATCCGTGCGCTACTCTTTTCGCACCTTCGGTCAAATGTGTCAAATAGATCTGCCAAGACAGCTACCACCGGACTTTCCTTGCTATGGTGGTAGGCAAGGAAAGCGTCGATTGCTGCTAGGTCTATCAAACCATCCACGTTTGGAAAGAGGACGACCCCAAAAATTAGCAAAGCTAACACATCCATAAACGGGACCCAGTCTCCTTGATTGGCCATACCCCTCGCCTTGTCTTCTAGGTACTTCTGTGGCAGGCCCGCTATGCCGTTCCGAGTCTGTTTTATGCGGCCAAACCTCTGGCTGAATCCTTGACCACAGTTGCAATTCTGCTCAAAGAGGGGAGACACCCGGAGGAAAGATATGGTTTCCTTCCCCCGAGAGGACATCCTAGAATTTCCTCAAATTCTTCAATGGTTGGTACTAATTGGAAGTCCCCGAATGTGAAGCATCTCAAGGGCTGGTCGTAGTATTGGGTAAGTGATGCAATGGCTTCTATGGACACCTCTGCTATGGTCAACTCTAAGATCTTTCCGTAAGTCTTGCGGAAGGCTTGCATTTGGAGGGGTTCCATCAACCGCCCTAATTCCTTGATGCTGGTGGTATCTGGGCTTTTGACCTTGACTTGGTAGAACCTCTTGCTGATTTGATTTGTTCCCATGCTTACTAAAGTGAGATAAAAGCTGGTGCAAATCAAAACTCCGATATCTCATGGGTGGAATGGATGAATGCATGATGGAATGCATATGACACAGATACAATCTAGGAATGCGGGGGTCCGGGGAATTCGTCCCCTTCTTAGATACGACGTCTAGGGGTAGCAAAATGCCCCAACGCACTTTTTTAAGAAGGCGACACGGACCCTCCGTTGGTTTGTTTACAGTAGGGATCAAGAAGAACCCATATGCAATGCCTATGCAAAAGACACAATGCGGGAATGTACACAGTATGACAATATTTACCGAACATAAGCAAAAGGGTATATGATACTCATGCATGGCAGTGTGAAAGATGGCACGCAGCGTGTTTGCTCCGTGCCCCTATTTAAGGGACCTATAAGGGAGAGAACTAACTAGGCTTTTAGCAATAAACCCAAGGTAGTTATATCTCTCTTGATGGTTTCTAGAGGTATCATCCCCTTTGAAGAACATATTGCAGCAGTAGGGACTACTAGCAACAATAAGTTTTCAAAGAGAAAAGCTCTAGATGAGGGTTCACTGTAATCAAGCAAGTCGGAGACCTAGCATGATCACAGATTCACCTCCACTCCTTATGCTCCCATGAACCCGGGTATAGGGCCCTTTTTCACTCACAGTGTGTGCAAATAGTGTTGGTGTTTGTGTGCATCAAATGAATAAATATTTACTTCACGCATACATTTAAAACGCACTAAAAGCAACAAAGAGTTTTATATACACAAGAACATAATGAAAGGAAACCAACAAAGGGGTAAGTCATGATAAAACATTGCACAAGATTTAAACGGCCTAACTCTCTAAAAAACGGTCCCCAGTGGAGTCGCCAACTGTCGCAACCTACCCTTCGGCGTGGAGGGCGACGCGTGACTCGCGGGATGCGTGTTCCACGAAAGGAATACGCGCGGAGTCGCCACCAACGTTTATTTGAGGAAAACGTCGGAAAAACCGGAAAAGACGAGATCTACGAACTTTTTAGTGAAAGGTTCGGGAGTTGTATTTACGCACGGGGAAGGTATTAGCACCCCACACGCCCGTCCCAAGGGACGGCAGCCTTTAATCGAATGTGCAAACATGACTTTGATTTTTATGTTCCCTTTATGTTCTTATATCCTTTATACCCTTTTTATATTTTTCTTTTTGTGGTCGACAAGGGTGTTTCCCTTTGCTCCTACGTATTCCTCAATTTGTGATGAGGAAATCAGACCTACGTAGTTCTTTCGGAACAAAGTGTTTGGTTAAGTGTTTTTGTCTTTTTTGCAAAATATGTTTTTATTGAACAAAAGGTCATTTAAGGTGTTGGACCATTAAACGGTCTTTTGATTTTGGAAGATGAGAAACGTTAAGGCGTTGGACCATTAACGATCTCTTGTTTTTGAAAGGAGAGAAACGTTAAGGCATTGGACCATTAACGATCTCTTATTTTTGAAAGGAGAGAAACATTAAGGCATTGGACCATTAACGATCTCTTATTTTGAAAGGAGAGAAACGTTAAGGCATCGGACCATTAACGATCTCTTGGGGTGGTCGACAAAAGCGGGACTTTTGCTCCTACGTATCCTCAATGAGGAACTCAGACCTACGTAGTTCTTGCTTATCAAGTGATTCTTTTTTATTTTAAGAGGTGATCATTTTAAGGCATTGGACCTTAAAAATGATCCTTTTACTTAGTGAGAAAATGAAATGACGAACTTCAAAAGCCTATTTTTGTGGACGAGCTTGACTAGGTGGATTGATTTTAGCCTTTAGTTTCA